>NC_089823.1:18599042-18905421 GCF_035046505.1 Tiliqua scincoides
CCTGCTGGCCTTCCCCCTCCCTGGAACGCCTCCTCCCTGCCCCCGCCCCTGCTTACCGTGCCATGGTTCAGCAATCCATGAGACTGCCGAGCTACGGAGGCTCGGCGACTGTCCTGCGCTAGCCCAGCAGCGACCAGCGCTGGGCTAGCACAGGCAGGAGCCTGGCAGAAAGGCTCAGAAACGTGCCTTACGGCATGTTTGCAACATACGAAGCTGTGCCACTGAGCACAGGATTGGGCTCTTAGTTTTCTAAAAGCGCTGCACCCTCATTCAAAAGACCATGTGGAAGGTGGTATTCTACTTTCCTACCCCTTCACCTTGCTCATGCAGTCCCTTTAAACAAATCAAGAAATGCAGAACATTTTGGGGAACCAGCTGCGAAGGAGTGAAATGAGAATTTTCCAATAGTGAAGGAAGCCCCCTTGTTTGGGAGTAGGGGGTGGGAAGAAGGTCATGCAGTACTGTGCTTTAAGGTGCTCAAATCACCGGGTCCATGAGGAGGAGGAGGAAGAGGAGGAGGAGGAGTCACCTCAGGCACAATCTGCTCTCAAGCTAGACCTGCTACTATATTAACTTATCTAAATATTTGTTGATACTTTCAAATAATTCTGTAAGATTGGTGAGGTATGACTTCCCTTCACAGCATCTGTTCCTTTGACATGTTTTCTGTGTAGTTTTAATAGCATTTTCCAGCAATTAACTTGGGACAGATGCTAGCTAGTGGGTCTATTTCCTCCCCCCCCCCAACCCTGGTTTTTTAAAAAAGTTTTAGGCTAACTACCTTCCAGTCCTGGGGAGCAAGCCAATTTTAGTGACACGTTGCACATTTTTGTGATATCATCATTTTCATAGCTGAGTTTTTGAACAACTCCAAAATGTACACCTTGTGATTTTGTTTTAATTTGTTACATATCTCAAATTTTTTATATGTGAAATTAGTTTTAAGCAAATGAGAAAATTTCTCAAGCAAGCTTTGATTCATTTTTTTAAAAAGATAATTATAATATTTATCATTCTCATATGATGAGGCATATGTGAGTGTATATATGGAAGTTTTGGAAGCAGAAGGAGATGACTGTGTTCTGCCTCCCTCCCCCCAATCAGCAAAGGTCCTTCATCCATGATATTAAACCCAGCAACGTTTCAAACTCTGGCAGAGCCAAGAAAGCTGTGTCATCTAACAACAATCTTGACAGTGCTGAACAATGTTTTCATAAGGTGGTGGCCTGGCTAGCTTACACTGAGTTTTCTAGGTTTGGACTCCATTTTCCTTTGCTCCAGCAGGGATACTGTCTGAAGCACAGACGAGCAACTGCCTTGCCTTGCTCAGTTACCCATTGCAGTTTACTATAAAGACCCGGATCAGGCCTACACAGTCTGTGGCTCCTTGCTGAGTTCACAACTCAACCCCTGCCCATAGCTAGGTACTAGTGGGAATCTAAGGGGGCGGCAAATCAGTACCGAACAGTTGGACTACAAACAGGGGTACCATAATATGTTTAAAGCAATGGGCAACCTGATAGAACAGTGGTTCTCACACATTTAGCACCGGGACCCACTTTTTAGAATGAGAATCTGTCAGGACCCATCGGAAGTGATGCCATGACCGGAAGTGACATCATCAAGCAAGAAAATTTTTTGATAATCCTAGGCTGTAATCCTACCCACACTTACCCAAGAACAAGTCCCATTTACTATCATTGTTAAAAGAATATACATAGTAGCTTGTTAAAAGTACAGATCTGTGTAACATTTCCCCAAATGCAGTCACATACCTTGGTAGCATCAAGCCTATTAATAATAAAATACTGAAATGAATGGGGACCCACTTGACATTGGCTTGTGACCCACCTAGTGGGTCCCGACCCACAATTTGAGAAACACTGAGATAGAATATGACCTAGTTGCTTTCTCTTCTATCTCTATGAGTAAAAGGCAAAATATTTTTATTTTAAAAATGTAGGGAAGAGGCTGCTATATCCCCAGAGGTGATCAGGCTTCCCTGGGGCTACAGCCATGATTCAGCACACCAGCCATGTCTTGTGAGTGACCATTCAATGCCCTGATTGATCTTTTTCTGTGTGTCTGAGATTGCAAAAGGAGGACAGCTGTCAATCCCCTGACAGCCCTGACACACATGCCTGGTGGGTGTCGTAATTTCACCTTGGCAGGTCACCAACTCTGCAGGCCTGAATGCAAAGTGTTTTAAATACTCCCAGAGCCCATCTAAATGCTAAATATTGTGAATTGTCACCTGGTTCTTTGAACTCAGTTAGAAAGGAACTACCAAAGTAGTTGTTGTTTTCTCAGGGACCACATCCTGGGAAACAGCAGCATTGAGACCAGGTTTGTGAAACAACAGCCAAGTTGGACAAAGATTTGAGAGCTATCGAGCAATTGCATTGTGCAGAGACCCAGCAGCTGAAGTGTTGTTGAACTTCAGATATTTTCATGAAAGCCAACAAATACGTCAAAACTGCTCTCTTTCCCTTCCTTTTTCTGTACACAGCCTTTGTAGAAATAGGGTTGCCAGTTCTCAGGTTCACATTTTGGAGGGCTATGTTTGGAACTCTGTGCTAGTGGCCCAATCTCCAGTCACCCCCCACCACTCTCCTCTTCCATATATGAATGTACGTTGCTGGCATGGCACTCTGCCTCTCTAATTGGCTTGAAAAGAGATGACGAGAGAGGGATTAGGGATCAATTGATAGTTGGCAATCATATAACATCATCAGGCCCCACCTTTTGAATCTCAGGTTTGACCTGGCATTTATCAGGCAAAACAAGCCAAACACAGGTGCCACGGATTCCTTAACAGCCCAGTCCTATTGGGTCTTATGCTGATGCACCTCACAGCCACTAGGACAGGGGTAGGCAACCTTAAACACTCAAAGAGCCATTTGGACCCATTTTCCAGAGAGAGAAAAAACCTTGGGAGCCACAAAACCCTTTTGACATCTAAAATGAAGATAACATTGCATATATAGTTTTTGTTTTTGTTTTTACCTTTATGTTCTTATAGGTCCCATTTTTATAATGTAGCCCCCTCTTGTAGCTTTTAGTTAGTTTTGTCATACATTCTTGTCCTGTGTTTTCAGATGCCTGGTCCTCTATGATGTTTTGCCTGATTTCAAGTCCATTCTCTGCCTGGAGAATTATGCCCACTTTAAGCAGATTAGCTCCCCTTCTTTCCCCCAACAAATGACCCTGGTTCTGCCCTGCAGTCCTGCTAGACCCCACCTCCAGGGTAGCTCGCCTGTTCAACCTGCAGAGGTCCTCTCTCCTGCCAGCAGCCTCCCACCACTACAGCAGACCCACTACAGCTGGTCTTCAACCAGGTCTCAATCCAGGGGAGGACCTGTCCTCTAATTCCCTGACTGTGGAATATTTTAGTAGCCTTTGGTGAGGGACCATGTCAAACGCCTTCTGAAAGTCCAGATATATAATGTCCACGGGTTCTCCCGCATCCACATGCCTGTTGACCTTTTCAAAGAATTCTAAAAGGTTTGTGAGGCAAGACTTACCCTTTCAGAAGCCATGCTGATTCTCCCTCAGCAAGGCCTGTTCATCTATGTGTTTTGAGATTCTATCTTTGATGAGGCATTCCACCATCTTACCTGGTATAGATGTTAGGCTGATTGACCTATAGTTTCCCGGGTCCCCCCTCTTTCCCTTTTTAAAGATCGGCATGACATTTGCTATCCTCCAATCCTCTGGCACCATGGCCGTTTTGAGGGACAAGTTGCATATTTTAGTCAAGAGATCAGCAACTTCATTCTTCCTTAATAACTCTAAGGTGGATGCCATCAGGGCCGGGTGACTTATTGATCTTTAATTATCAATGAGGTCTGAAACATCTTCTCTTTTAACCTCTATCTGACATTTCCTTAGTCAGGACGGGCCATTTGGGCAGTGGTATCTGCCCGAGGTCTTCTGCCGTGAAGACAGATGCAAAGAACTCATTCAATTTTTCTGCCATCTCTAAGTCTCCTTTTATCTCCTCTTTCCCTCCCTCACCATCCAGAGGGCCAACCGCTTCTCTGGCGGGTTTCCTGCTTCTAACATATTTGAAGAAGCTTTTATTATTCCCCTTAATGTTGCTGGCCATGCGTTCCTCATAGTCACTCTTGACCTCCCATATCACCTTCTTACATTTCTTTTGCCACCGTTTATGTTCCTTTTTATTCTCCTTATTAGGGTAAAACTTCAATTTATGGAAGGAAGCTTCCTTGCCCTTTAAGGCCTCTCTAACTTGGCTGGTTAGCCATGCGGGCACCCTCCTGGACTTAGTCGAGCCCTTCTTCCTTTGCAGTATACACTTCCGCTGGGCCTCTATTACTGTTGATTTGGGCAACCTCCATGCTCTCTATAGAGATTGGACTCTTTTTTACCTTCCCTTTCAACCTCCTTCTAACCAGCCTCCTCATTTGAGGGAAGTCCATTCATTGGAAGTCAAGGGTTTATGTGAGAGATTTGCCTGGTATTCTTCCC
The DNA here is from genome assembly GCF_035046505.1 of Tiliqua scincoides. NCBI lineage: Eukaryota > Metazoa > Chordata > Lepidosauria > Squamata > Scincidae > Tiliqua > Tiliqua scincoides. Next base: position 18,603,534 of record NC_089823.1, read on the forward strand.
CCAACATGCATGTCAAAACGGATCACAGCATGATCACTGTTCCCCAATGGCTCAGTAACACTGTCATCTCTAACCAGGTCCTGAGTACTGCACAATATTAAATCCAGAGTCACCTGTCCTCTGGTGGGCTCCATGACTAGCTGCTCTAAGGCACAGTCATTTAGCATGTCAAGGAGTCCGGTCTCCTTTTCGTGACCAGAACACAAATTGACCCAGTCAATATGAGGATAATTGAAGTCCCCCATGATTACAACCCTGTCCCTTCTTGTCACCTCCCTGATCTGTTTCCTCATTTCAAGGTCCCCTTCAGCAATTCACACTAACTCCAGCAATTCACACTAACAACCATTTTAGCAAGATATTCCCAGAAAATGGAAGTAGAGACAAAAGAGAAACAATGATTTGCAGGTACCAGAAGATGGAAATGTTCCCTGGGGCACTGAGAGCTTATTTCACTCAAATATGTAAGAACTTGTCAGAGTTCCTTGAGCTGTCAGTAGTGAAATTTTAGGGTAATTTTACCATATATAAGGCCTCCGAACCGATCAGAAATATGTATAGTGCTTTTTAAGAAATCTAACTGCAGGAGTCAAAATAGCAAGGAAAGTATCTTCAGCCCCTACAGAGAAAATATGGACATTGCTGGGTTTGACTTGTATTCATTCAGCAAGTACTTCTAGTGAGAAGCCACATTAAGACCACGGGAAATTTTTTAGGAAATCTAGTTAAGGGAAGTTACATTTTTGTACCACAGAGATTTGTATCTAACTACAATACTAGAAAGAAACACTAACCAAAGAACTTGTTTTTTTTTTTTTTTTATAAAAACCCACTTTTTTCTCATCTTTTCAGAATTAAGGCTGCAAATCTACATGTAGTGTCTTGATTATCCTCCACTGTGAAATCAAATAGGCAAGCTGACTAGATAAGACCATATATATATATATATATATTTCCTGTTCTCTGATTACTCTTATTTCAGTGCGGGCACTTGGAAGCAAGTAGCTCCATATTCTATTGCTAATCCAATATTAGCTTTATATTTGGTTGTTAATCCACTTTTTATTGCATGCCATAAACAGTTCAAAGATGCAGAGTCATTTGAGTTGAAAAACAATGGGATTGATTTCCTGCCATTGAGCCAAGGAAGAAGCTTTTTTTTTGGGGGGGGGGGGGGGAATTAGTTCAGTAGAAGAGAGTAGCTATATGAAAGTTGCAAACAGTAATATGTATAATATTATATCCATATATGCCAGCTTTCAGAACTTTTCTTTGAATGAATGAACATAAGAATATCTGTGACATTATAGCAAGAACAACTTAATTGCTATACTAGCTTACATTGGTCCAGTATAATATATTACCTATGGTGATTTTTATTCTTTGAGATTTGATTTGATCAAATTGCGAGCTGCTGTCATGCCGTCTCACACATTTGTGTTCTGAGCAGATCTAGAATGTGCCAGAAAAAATGAATTTTCCAGAGTGTACGCTTAACATTGTGCTGCATCTCTGATGGGGGTTATTTGTATGTCACATGGGTTTCTAAGCACACAATTCATTCATCTCATTCAAATATAAATACTTTATATTTTCAGTCGTGCACTCCTGGGCACATATCTTGCGAAGTGGCACTGAATCTCCCGATTATCTGAACTTGCGAACCTTTACCCATGCAGCTCTGTGACTATGTACACTTTTGCAGTTCTGTGTTTAGTTGACAGATACATGCTATGAAAGCTACAGTACCATCCCCCAAGGTTAAGTTGATCCTGGCTGCTAAGAACAGCCCCACTGGATCAGGCTATAGGCCAATCTAGTCCAGCTTCCTGCATCTCACAGCGGCCCACCAAATGCCCCAGGGAGCACACCGGATAATAAGAGACCTGCATCCTGGTGCCCTCCCTTGCATCCGACATAGCCCATTTCTAGAATCAGGAGGTTGCACATCCACATCATGGCTTGTAACCCATAATGGATTTTTCCTCCAGAAACTTGTCCAATCCCCTTTTAAATCCCCTTTCTGCCAGTTTGGAGAGATCCTTCTGGAGCTCCTCACAATCACGTCTGGTCTTCAACACTCGGAAAAGTTTGGTGTCATCTGCAAACTTTGCCACCTCACTGCTCACCCCTGTCTCCAGGTCATTTATGAAGAGGTTGAAAAGCACTGGACAGATCCTTGGGGCATACCACTTTTCACCTTTCTCCATTGTGAAAATTGCCCATTGACACCCACTCTGTTTCCTGGTCTTCAACCAGGTCTCAATCCAGGAGAGGACTTGCCCTCTAATTCCCCAACTGTGGAGTTCTTTTCATTAGCCTTTGGTGAGGGACCATGTCAAACGCCTTCTGAAAGTCCAGATATACGTATAATGTCCACGGGTTCTCCCGCATCCACATGCCTGTTGACCTTTTCAAAGAATTCTAAAAGGTTTGTGAGGCAAGACTTACCCTTACAGAAGCCATGCTGATTCTCCCTCAGCAAGGCCTGTTCATCTATGTGTTTTGAGATTCTACCTTTGATGAGGCATTCCACCATCTTACCTGGTATAGATGTTAGGCTGTTAGGACAAACAGGGAAAAAGGTGCAGTTGGGTTTCTGGTTAAGTAAACTACCCACAGCTGCAAAGGGATACAGGTGCTGGGAGGTATTACAGACCCAGATTACCAAGGAGAGCTGAAAGTTATTCTCTACAGTGGCAGCAAGGACAATTTCACATGTCATGCTGGGCAGCAGATCGCACAGCTGATCTGTGAGAAGTGCAATATGGCAGCTGTCCGGGGAGTGGATGGCCCAGGGAAGCCCACTGTTAGAGGAGATCAGGGGTTTGGCTCTACAGATCAGGAGATGTGTAGTGGTCAGAAATTTTGGGTTGTGTATCTCCATTAGCCAGATGAAGCTGGGGAGATCATCAGTCAGGGACCAGGAGCCACATACTGGGTAATGGTAACAGGGAAGGACTCTCCTGTTAGTTGATAGTCTTGACAAAGGAAAGCTAAAGCGAAGGGAATGAAATTATGCAGATAACACTCCACTTGTGAGTTTTTTCATGAAGAACTGAAAGGAAAGGAGAAGGACAAGAACAGTGATGGACCAAAACAAGAGGAATCACTGGAACACCAAGGGGTGGATTGTAATGGAAGATCAGAAGATCATCAGGTGCATGATGTAGTGTTGACAGCATGTTTTGACAGCTGTTTGACAGGTCTGGGAAGGGCAGGGCTGGCTCCACAGCTGTAATCAATCAAGGCCAATGGAGACTCTGATGGACACCTGAGCTTCATTTGACCTTGATGGGACTTTGAATGGACATGGACTGAAGAGATGGCTCAGCTGAGCCTAATTTGGACTTAATGGGACATCCAAGGATAAAAGGCAGCTTCAGAAGGAGCAAAGCTACCCTGACCCAGAGGGAACCTGACCAAGAGGCTACCTGAACCCAGACCTACAGGACAGACACACGGGAGAAGGGGACTGCCAGGACTCTGCTGGAGGACACAGAAGAGAGGACTGCCAGGACCCTGCTGGAAGAGACACTCTGCTGCAGAGGACACAGAGGAGGGACTCTGCTGCAGAAGACTGAACTGGGAAGATTGGACTGTGCTTTGGAGACTGGATTGGACTTGGACTGGAGGCATCAGACCTTTACCCACTGAGTTAAGTGGGGTTTTGGGGAGGGAAAGCCTCTGGACAAGAGAACTTGGAGGGAATGTCAGTGTTTGTAGCAATAAATTCTTGTTAATTGCTATAGATAAGGAGTTGTGTTCATTTCTTTGCACATCACAGCTGTTGTTTCTAGAGATAAGGACGGGTTAATTAGCAAAAGTGGGCATTGGGAACATTTTTTGTACAGGACACCTTGCTTGGCTGCAAGTTATCCATAATACCTCTGAAAGCCTCTTTTTGGTGCTTTGATATGAACTTTCCTTGACCTGCAATGCAACACTGAATACTTGTGGGAAAATAAGCAGTGCTTCCTGTCATGATGATGCCACCAGATGATCCGGAAATTACTAAAGGTCAGCTGTGTCCCATTGGCTTGAATGGAAACAATGCACTGGGGAACACTGTACAGTCCCCTTAGTGCTTCTTGCTATATTGTAACCTGGGTTGGGCCACAGATGGATAAATTATACTGGTTGTCAGTGTTGCATTATTGACCCTCCCTACTCAGCAATGCAAATCTATGAATCTTCCCTGACATCATAGTTGTTCAGCCACTGTGACAGGAAGAGGTGGGGCTTGCGAATGACAATCGATGGGCGTCTGGGCAGCAACCAGCTTTTGCCACATTTATACGTCTCTCAGAGCCATGAAATGCGTTGCATGTTTGCAGTGGCAAATTGCTTAACACACACACACACACACACACACACACACACACACACACACACATAAAGATCAATTCCACTTCCACTGAAGTTTATTATGGGAAGGATGCCATTTATTATTTCAGTGGGAGGGTGAAAGGACAAGCTCATTGTATTTTAAATGTTGTGCTGCTCATGGAATTCAACCTCATAGTCCCAAATATACAGCAGGAACGTCTAAGTCTGGCAGGAAGTCTATCAGGAGGCAATGCTTGCCCTCTCAGACCATCAAAGCACAAATGTAGGAAGCTGGCTTTTAAAAGATGGGACACAGATCAGCGCTGAAGAATGAAACCAGAAATTACTCAGACAATAGGAAGCTAGACATCGCATGGAATGTATTGCTTACTGGAATGGCAGAGGCATGCCACGCTCCCAAAAAAAGAAAGGCTGGCTCATTTGGGCTGCCATTCTTAGAACACGTATCCTGCAGCTGCATCACATCCATGATGGTTACCAAGAATCTGATTGTGTTTAGCTCATACCACTTGATTGATTGTTTTATTTTCCACATATTTATACCACTCTTCCTCCAAGGAGCTCAGGGCGGTGTACACAGTTCCTCCCCTCCTTTTGTCCTCATAACAACCTTGTGAAGTAATGGAGGCTGAGAGATAGTGACTGGTCCAGGGTCACCCAGGAAGCTTCCTGGCTGAGTGGGGTTTTGACCCTGGATATTCCCGGTATAAGTCCAACTTCAGAACCGCTACACTAGAAGGCCATTATACTCCATTATAGAACATTGCAACAATTGTCCAATCTTCTCTGCACTCAGAAGTGGCCCATGACATTTTAATGCCTGAATAACACCCCCCACTCTGCCCATTCAGTCAGTTCAGTCTCCTGCCCTCTTACTGGCTGTTCTTCAATCAGTAATGGGCAGTCACCTTGCAATCAGCAGGTGGGCCCACTGCTGTTAACGTCACCTCCACAGGTACTAAATTCTTTAAGGAGAGAGAGAGAGAGAGAGCGCAACACTCGAGAGTTGGGTCAGAGCCACCTCTCTTCTGTGGTGCTCTTGGCCAGAGCAAGCAAGCCAATGAGTGAGAAAGAGGGAGTGTAGATCACCTAAAAATGTGCTGCTTCCCCTGGTTTGCCACCCAAGAAAGCCTGTTGCTGCCTAGGAGAGCCAGCCCTGCCTTGTGATGAGTCCATTCAGTCATTGTGGATGCAGAGAAGCAGCAGAATTGATTACCTCCTAAAGAAGCTGTCCAATACGTCTCTGCATGAGTAACTGTTCTGCATTTGCCCGCTTCCAATCAAAAGGCACACCCAAATCCATGACATGCAGAAATGCAGGGAATGAATTTATTTGAGGGCAAGTAAGTCTTACTGCTTCACGGTCTTATCATTAGAAAAGGTATTGAGAACAAAACGGCTAATATTATAATGCCGTTGTACAAATCTATGGTAAGGCCACACCTAGAGAATTGCGTCCAGTTCTGGTCTCAAAAAAGACATAGTGGAAATGGAAAAGGTGCAAAAGAGAGTAACTAAGATGATTGCTGGGCTGGGGCACCTTCCTTATGAGGAAAGGCTATGGCGTTTGGGCTTCTTCAGCCTAGAAAAGAGACGCCTGAGGGGGGACATGGTTGAGACATACAAAATTATGCATGGGAAAGATAAAGTGGATAGGGAGATGCTCTTTACACTCTCACATAACACCAGAGCCAGGGGACATCCACTAAAATTGAGTGTTGGGAGGGTTAGGACAGACAAAAGAAAATATTTCTTTACTTAGCGTGTGGTCAGTCTGTGGAACTCCTTGCCGCAGGATGTGGTGACCACATCTGGCCTGGATGCCTTTAAAAGGGGATTGGACAAGTTTCTGGAGGAAAATTCCATTACGGGTTACAAGCCATGATGTGTATGTGCAACCTCCTGATTTTAGAAATGGGCTATGTCAGAATGCCAGATGCAAGGGAGGGCACTAGGATGCAGGTCTCTTGTTATCCGGTGTGCTCCCTGGGACATTTGGTGGGCTGCCGTGAGATACAGGAAGTTGGACTAGATGGGCATAGGCCTGATCCAGTGGGGCTGTTCTTATGTTTCTTATCCCTCTGCACCATCAAGGTGGCAGAAGAAGGTGGTATTCTTCCTCTCTTTGCACAGTTAATTCCCACAATCTGCCTGCTATCTTTGGTCCCAATCATGCAATCCTTTCAGAGACAGAAGAATGGAATTCTATTTCTATGAACTAAAGAAGCGCAGTGATAAAAAACGGTATTTTAAGGGGTTCTTAAAGGTTGATGCTGATAATCCCATTCAGCAGTTTCAAGACTACTGTAACTGCAAGACTGACTGGGAAGTTTATAATTGAAATATCTGTCCTCGTGTGATATACATCTATCTGATAAAACAGGCTTGCCACTGCCAGGTCCTTTGTAGAAGTCCATTGTATTGATTACAGCTGAGTCAGATGTGTAATTTCCCTAGTTACTTTCTTTCCAAATGACAACAATGTAGTTAAAAGAGAGTGTCGTGCTAAAGAAGGGCATTCATTGAGTGCATTTCAAATCTCTGTTTGGCCACAGATGGAGCAGTCTTAGGCAAACCACCAACTTTCAGCATTGGCCTCAATATGTAGTATGGAGAACACATGTGAAGAGACGTGGAACAAAGAAATGGCCAAAAAGTATACACTAAGGGCCCAATTTTTTTTTTTTTGGGGGGGGGGGTTGCCTTTTGCAAATGCTTCCAGTCCCTTGTGCAAAAATGCACCTACATTTGTGATCTTTTGCAGGATGGTTTGTGCAAGTCAGCAATGGGTGTTTGCCCCTTGTGTTGGGGTAGGTGACAGGGGAAGCGGAAGCACGTCACCCCTTGTCTTGTCATGGTACACTGATGGTCAATGAAACCATCAGCACAGCTCAGCACATCAGGGAGCCATGGCCTGCTTGTCAGAAGGATGCCTTTCCTCTCCCCAACCCCATTTTGAGTGAGGACAATTTGAGGGTTTCCTGTGCCCTCCTGACATGAACATGTAGTGAAATCTGACTGCCTTCATAGCACTGGCTTCCCCATCAGCCTGACTATGCAGACTTTGATGGCTTGTAATTCTGGGATCATTGAGTGAATGAGGAAGAGCATCTAACAAAGTGGAGGGGTCGGTGCCAAAAGCAGCAACAGATCAGGTTGCCAACAGGGACTAAAGAGCCAAGATAACTTTCGGGGAAGACATTTCCGCCCATTCCAAACCCACACCTTATGCCCCTAAAATTTCAGGAGGCAACAATGCAGTCCATTCCTAGTACATGGTACATTTTAAAAGGAGCTTGAATAAAGGGAATTAGCAAGCTCTCAGTGTTATCACAGCTTGCACATTCCATTCCATTCCATGCCCCACATGTTCCTTTCAATTCAACCCCCACATCATAGAAACAATAAAAATCACAATTCACTTATATCTCTCTTCCCGTCTTCAGAATGCACAAATTGACTTTCTTATCCCCTGTAATTTCATGCCCTGGCTCCTCTCACTTGCCCATTATCAGGTATCTCCTCCCTTCTGCCTCTCATACAACCCCTCACTTTCACCATAACTTTACCCTCTTCACTTTTGCTGTTCATGATAGGACCAGAAGTTTCCTTATAAGTAAATCCCCTAATAGGAAGATAGACAACTTGTGAAGAAGGCCTGTTCTCAGAGCAGAACTTGATTAGTCTTCAGGAATTTTTATCTAGCCAGCTGACCCCATCGCACCCCACCTGCCCCTTGGGAAACAGGCGGTCAAATATGTATACATATGTTTACATAGAAAAGTCAGTTTCCTATATTCCATCATGTCAAGAAACTTAATATGGAAGGCATTGAAAGGGTCTAAATCTGACCTTTACAACAGACACTAAGGCCATCTAGGAAAGATGGGTCAAGACCCATCTCTATACCACAGTTCTATCCCCCACCAGTTTACATGATGCAGTGGTGCAGAGTGTACACTACATTCTGTGGTGGTGGGGGCAACCAGACAGCCCAAGAGAGGTAAGTGAAAATAATTTTTACTTACCTCCCAGCAGGCTGCCTAGTTACCAGAGATGGAAACTGGAGTCAGGTGACTTGAGTCTGAGGCACTACAACACATGTTTTTTGCAAACTCATGTACCCTCAAGTCATCTGTGTCAATGACTCTGGCATTGACTCGAGTCTGAGGCCACTGAACAGAAATGAGTCCCCATGCATGCTGACCTGAGTCTACCTGGGTGGGCTTACTTACCTTTTTCATGGCGTGAAAGACCTTGTGGGGCCATCATTCAGATCGGAAGAGCAGGGAAGTTCCAGCCAGGAGGCAGGGAAGGGTTAATGTTTTGCTTTTGCAGTGAGCAGGAGGTGGGGGAGGGGGCTCTCTTGTCCATCTCTGAAGGAACCGATCATCATTGGATGAAGGTTTTTTCCCTGCCAGGAGTGAGAGAAGAGTGGGGGGAGGTGGCTCCTAGCCATCCAGTAGAAATAGCATGGCTCTAGCAAGCTCATTGAAAGATCAGCCGGAATGGGACTACTTCTGAGCAAAGCTACAAAGGATTGGGTCAAAAATAAGTCTCCTGGTTGCTGCATCTGACCCTCCTGGCACTTGCCACTTCCATCCCCTCTCTCACACAATGTCCCACCCCCTCCTGCCTTGTTTACAGATAAGCTGGGGACAGCAGGGGAGTGTTTGAAGAGAACTCTCTCTCTCTCTCTCTCTCTCTCTCTCTCTCTCTCTCTCTCTCACACACACACACACACACACACACACACACACACACACCGGCAGCAGCTTTTTTTTTTTTTTGCAGACTCTGGACTCAAGTCATTTAGAGTCCCCAAAATGCTCTTGGCGACATGGAAAGTCCACCTATTAGGACTCGTTTTTGATTCAAGTTAAAGAGAGCAAGACTCATGACTCAATTCTAGTCAAGTCAAGCTGAATTTGCCCATCTCTGCTGGTTACCAATGGATCTCCTTGGAACTACACCAGTTACTTAGCTAGCATAAGTCTGATGAGCCTCAGGGGATGAATTCATGCTGGAAAATAGGATACTGACTGCTGTCACCAAAATCCACTCCCTACTGCCCTGGTTTGGCTCATCCCCTGTCCCGAGTCTCCCCTGAACCACCCCACTGCTGCCCTACCTGCTCTGATGAGGTGTCTGGGAGCTGTTGATGGACATATGGAGCTTCCATCTGTTTGTGCTGGAAGGTCCATAGTGCATGATGGCAACAGAGCATTTGCCACACCAGACTGGCTGTTACGGCAGAGGACTGGGAGACCTGTTGCCGTCTATGCCCAATTGACATTGGCTGAACTCAGAAAATCAGAACTTCCTGATTTTGAACCTTGCCTCTATTATTAATCCTTGGGGTGACCCAAAGCAAGTCACCCTATCTCAGTCTTCAAGTCTGCAATACAGTGATGATCATATGCACATATCTGAAAGGGTCCAGTAAGGATGACATCAAGATAATGCGGGTGAAATTCCAAGTGCACTTGTATAAGTGCAGCTAGTATTAGTTCCCATACAAGTGAATAGTTGCCATTCCAGGGAACTGTAGACTGCTGGATATGCTGGAGCTGTGCTTTTCAACAAGTGGTACCCTTGGTGATATTTCACAGTAGCACAAAATGGTACCTGGCCCCATTGCCATGGCCTCCTGATTTTAGAAATGGGCTATGTCAGAATGCCAGATGCAAGGGAGGGCACCAGGAGGCAGGTCTCTTGTTATCCGGTGTGCTCCCTGGGGCATTTGGTGGGCCACTGTGAGATACAGGAAGCTGGACTAGCTGGGCCTATGGCCTGACCCAGTGGGGCTGTTCTTATGTTCTTATGGACTGCATCACCTGACCTGAAAGCAAGGGGTGGCAGCCTGGTCTTTCAAAAGGTGCTGTCAGGCAAGCAGAACAGAGGCGAGATTAGGAGGCAGCAGCAATTGAAGAAGTCTTTTCTGTGCTGCCAAGATAACTGTGGAGCAAGCAGTGGCCACCTCTAGAGGGTGGTGGTACTCAAAAAAAGTGGTACTTGCAAAGGTGATGCTTGGAAAGTGGCACTTGCAAGAAACGGTTGTATTGTTGGAGTGAGAACAAAACTTGTCCTCTAACCTTGACCCTGGCATCCCAAGGAGTTAGATATGTGCATATTTTTGCAGGGAGAACACAGAGATTAACCATACCCCCAAGGACCTTCCAGGCCTTCTTACATATGTCCATGCATGCACACACAAAGTACATTGCTTTGAGATATATATTTAACTCTTCATTGATTGAAAAGGCCCATGAAATTCCCCTGTTAAAACTATTCAACTATTAAAACAAGGGCCTTTGAGAGTGTGTTCTCTCAAAAGGATACTGGCAACAGTAATCCAAAAGGTTATTTTCCAATTTATGAAAGAATCTTTTGCCACTGAACAGTCCCAACTTCTAATCCTGGTATTCGTTAGCAGTCAAAAGACCTGGATCCCCTAGAGATGTCTTTGCAAATCTGCAAATTAAGGTTCCTGAAATCTGGACGTGAGCCCAGAGTATTTTACTGAATTAGGTTTTGTCCTTGCATTGTAATTAAAGTAGCAACCCTGGAACATGCTCAGTACAGATTTCCCCCCCCCCCTCTCTGTTCAGAACAGATCTTTTCTGAAAACTCATGTACTCTGTGTTGGCAATTCCCAGTCGGTAGGTTAGGACACCACAGAATGTCACCAAAGCTCTCTCGATATAGTGAGGTTGCCAGTATTAGGGCAAGGTCAGGAGAAGTGTGCCACATTGCTGAAAGATTAAAAAGCATCCTGAACATGTAGGTATGTTTTTTGCCAGGATATGTAGATGTGGAGAGAGCCAGCTATGTGCAGGGCACAGAGTACATGGGTCCCACGGATAGCATTCTAATATGGGCTGAAGAACAACTAGAAAAATGCCCGTTATTATGGTAGGTGGGTGTATATTATGGTGGTAGGGTTTATATAGTGCAAGAACCCCAGGGAGTGCAGTGTTTTTCTGAATTCAGAGACATGTTGCACCTTCCTCTTTGCTTCTCAGTTAGTGATTGATAGGTCACCCAGTGTCAGGATTAGAGAGCAAGTCTGCCCTCAATCCAATAATATTCCCATGTGAATTGCTTCACTTTCTCCCCATTCATTTACAAGTAGGAAATTAAGATGACGCTGTTAGGCTCTTCTATAGTCTATTGGAGTGGGTAGAAAGTAGATCAAGATCTTCTGGTAGATTGCTGGGTGATTCACAGTAGACCACACCACACTTTTTTTTTACTCTCAATTGTTTAACAGCAGCAAAAAAAATGGTTGGCAACCTTCAGTCTCGAAAGACTATGGTATAAGCCTACAGCACCTGGTATTCCCAGGTGGTCTCCCATCCAAGTACTAACCAGGCCTGACCCTGCTTAGCTTCCAAGATTAGACAAGATCAGGCATGTGCAGGGTAACAGCAGCAGCACCAATTTTTTTCCTACAATTGGCCCAATCCTATCCTTTCCAGCTGAGGTTCTAGCACCTCTTCCACTGGCACTGACTGCTGTAAAGTCGTAAAATGTACTCCAGTAGCAAGTACAGCAAAATGTACTCCAGCAGTGCCAGTGGCATAGCTAAGGGGGTGCAGGGGGTAGCAGTTGCACCGGGTATCAAGCTTTAGGGGGGCAACAAGCTGAACTTGACACTAGTGACCCAAATTGTGAAAATCTTGGTATGTAAGAATAATACCATCATGTTATATATCACTGGAAAGGTAATTTAATGCAGAATGCAGTGAAATAAACTGCATTGGAATATCTTTATCCTATCAAAAGTTATGGCCAATTAACCAGAAAATGAAAACACAACTGTCTTGTGGAACAAATAGTGGATTTGCTTAACTCCAAACCGACCTATGAGACTGATTGTTCTGAGTGCCAATGAGATGTTATTATGATATAGCATGGAATTAATAACTTTATATTTATTTACTTAATTAAATTTGATTTTATCATGCAGGGGCTCTGCAAAATCTTGTAGACCCCAGGTAGCAGATAGATGCCTTAGCTACACCACTGATTGGGGAGAGGCAGTAGAGCAAGTGGGTGGTGAGCTGCTGTGGGGGGGGGGGAGGAGGTGATTTCCTAACAATTTTCACTTTTTAAAAAGCCCGGGCATGATATCACTTCCGGTTGTGACATCACTTCTGGGGCAACATTTTGAACTTGGCACCGGGCTACATGATCATTAGCCACACCCCTGAGCACTGCACTGCTGGAGATGCTAGCAGGAAGGCTGCAGCCTTCCCATTCGTGTCATTGGCTCTCCTTTCGTCCACCAGAGAAGTCAGCAGAGGAGACAGGAGGGGTGGGAGAGGGGATAACGGGGGCAGGAAAGGGGAAAAATTGGGCAGGGAATGGGTGTAATAGGGATTGAAAGTGGATGGAAAGGGATGGAAATGCAGGGAGATTGGATCCGGATCTGGATCCTATCCCCCTTTCCTGCCCCCGTTACACCCTCTCCCACCCTGTCTCCCTGCCCCTTTCTCTCCTCCGACTTGCGCTAGTGAAATCACTAGTGCAAGTCCAAGGAGACCCCTTGTGGAGTGGAAGGCTTATAGAGGTGTAGGGGGATTTAAAGCCCCTCTCTCTGCCATTCCATCTCCCCCTCCCACACACACACACACTGGATACAGCATGTCCAGTTTTGGGGCAGCTGCAGCAGCAGGGGCAGGGAGAGGGAGGATAGGGCTGGGCTCTCAAACTGATGAAATGAAGAAACTAAAGCATGAAACAGAACTAGTTGCTTGTATGGAACAGTTGAAAACCAGCTTGTCAGTGGTGGCAGGGCTGGTTCAAGATCTCTTACAGAGACATATGCCACGTGCTACCCCCTCCCCCCCCCCCCGTTTTCTGGGGCTGTACCAGCTTCTATTCCTCCCATTCCTTGTTGTGGGTGCCATGCAGGCTGGGAAAGCCACAATCCACTAATCAAACTCACTGGTGCAGGATCATTTTAGGCCACACTGCATCCATTTTCTTCCCCAGAAGATGTTTCCTAAATGTCTGGTTTGGAGTTAAAATGCTCCACTAGGAGTGGCAGAAAACCCACATAGTTGTGCTCTCCAAAAACTCTGAAATAAATGATTAGAAGGAATAGAAGCTTATCAAGCAAGGGAAAGCACTAACTCCACCCAAGGGATAATTTACCTATTACAATCCCTGAGACCTTGTTTGGGACCTCCCAGTGCTATTATTTCTTCAAGGGCTTCCCTTTGTAAACATATGCTGGGGAGAAGTATTGAATTCCAGCTGTTTCCAGCTGTAAATCCTTGAACATTAATATTTACATGGGGGGGGGGGGTTGCATTCATTGTTGCATTCCCTTCCTGCATTCCTTTCTCCTTTCAACCGCCACCCCCCATGAAGCACAACCCCCCACCCCCTGCTCTGAAATATCTCAAACTTTGTGTGCTCCTGAATTACTAAGAATCTTACGACATCACCAAATTGCATCTGCAAGATTCTCAGCAGAGCAGACATATGAAAAGCAGGCAGGGGGTGGGATCTGCAGAGTTGGTTTATTCAAGGCTTGTCATCTAAATGTTTATGGAAGTCAGCAAGTCAGGGGGCAGGCTAGTGGAAGGGCAGCGCATGAATTATGAGTATCTTGCTGTCACTCAGCCAACTTAAAACAATTGGCACTACAACAGTCCTCTGACAGCAAGCCCAAGTCATTCTTCTTGCTAGGAGTCTTTGTTTTCTGCTGCGTGCTTTACAAACAACACAATCGACTCAGATGGTTCCATGCCGCTAAGGAAGAACTGGAAACGGATAAAGCAACCCACCACTCAGACATGGAATGTCTTTTCGGTGCCAGGATTCTGCTCTGGAACAAGGTCCAGGAGACAGTCTAGATAGAACATGTCCTGATTCTCAATCTGCGGAGTGAGCAGGCTGCTTGGAAGTGGGACACCCTAGATATAAAGTTCCTGGAAAGAGAGAGTCTCCTTCTTCCCACCACCATCAGCAACAAGGGAATGAGTTGAATATACCCAGGCAGAACTGACAGTGGATTTGAAGGGATGCCATGGAGAGCAGAGATGTCTGAATCCATCCATAGAACCTGTTTTTGTTGCTGCTTCAAGTGCACCATGGAAAACATCCTGGGAGGGGCACATTTGGGGAGGCTTAGACATTTGCTGGGTTGATCTTGTGATTACACTTAGGGAGAGCCATTGCTTTGTTCTTCTAATGAAGTTTCCCTGTACCAGTGAAGGTTCCGAAACCTTTCCAAGGGTTTTGGAAGGGAGCTAGCAATGTCCTGTTCTATTTCACATCTGACGGGACTGGGAAATATAGATTTTTGGGAAATATAGATTTTTATTTTAAAAGTTTCATACTACATACTGACGGGACTAGGGCTTCATTTTATTAATCGTTCCACACAACAGGTGCAACTGCAGCGAGGGTGTACGCCTGCATCTGTAGAACTAGTGCCTAGTTATCTGGTTGGAGTCCACTTTTTTACCCTGTTTTAGAAGGGAACTCAACTTTGTAAAAGTTTGAAAAACACTGGTCTAACAAGAGCTAGAGGAAGGGCAAGAGATGAAGAGAAAGAGAAAAACATCTTCCCAGGGTGTTCCAGCCCTTACACCTCTAATTTTCGTAACTGACTGCTGCCCAGATCTTTTACATCAAAAATCCCTGAAGAAGTTGAAGAGGTTACACTGAGAAGTTTCAGCTAGCAGCTCCTTTCCAGTTCCTGCTATGAGCTTTTTTTGGAAAAATGTTTCTCCAAGAGATATTGCAGAAAAGGTGAAGAAATATCTCAGGTGGCTAGAGCAAACAACCTGATAATCTCACAGCCCCTTTCAACCCCTTGATGCAAATCCACTGTGACTTAAAAAAAAGTTCTTTCCCTAATTATCCAGTGCTCACAGATTAAAACCAAACAAGAATCCTCTCCCTAGCTAGCAACAACTTCTTGTTCTTTTTGCAGTCACCTTGTGGTCTAGGCTGTCTGAAGAGGGCCAGTTCACAACTTTCACCCTAACCCTCACCCGTCTTAAACTTCCATGGGAGAGCAAGTCCACCACCTATTTGGGACCAGAGCTGAATTTGACACCGGATTCTGGAAACTGAAATTATGATTTGACTGGAATTAAGGAGCTCACGAAACTGACTTCAGCAGACTGTCAACTCACCTAGGGGTCTCATCCACTCTGACTGAGAAGTGCTCTTTAGGATTTTGGACAGCGTCTTTCCCAGTCTTGCTGTCTGAGACTTTTTTTTTTTTTTAAGTAGCAATGTCTAGGGATTGGAACTGAGACCTTGTGCCTGCAAACTATATATGCTCTATCACTGTGTTGTTGAACCTTGCACCCTGATGTAGTTGGCCAATCAAAGAAAGAGGCTCCAAGTCCCAGGAAGAACTTCAGCAGCTGCCTTTTGAGAAATTAAACCCTTGATAGACCTCATCAAAAGACTTGTCATTAGATTCTCACCAGGCAGTGGGTCACATCATGCCCTGTGATTTTTTCCACAGACATTGTGTGAAGTTTTCATATCTGTAATAAGTGAAGTGCCTGTACATGGGACTGGGGGGGGGGAGGAGAGGTCAGGTGCACTCATTCAATCAATATCCAACCTCCAAAGAGCCTGCGTGCTTCAGCTGCTAGTTGATCCCAGCTTTCCATATACAACCAGTGCCAATGATTTCAAAGCTGAGTGAACGAATGTTGGGACACTCTTTGCAAGGGTGTCCCAGGGTGGGGGGTATCTGCCTTTTCCAGAACCAATTCCTGGGCCTCTAGTTGGGAATTTAGTGGCAAGACCTCTGCCCTGTGCACTTTTTCTTAGTAGTAAGTGCCACTGAGTTCAGTGGAGTATCACAAGGAAGTCTGAATAGGATTGCCTCGGGCAGCTGCTGTGGGGGGAAGTGGTTCTGTAGCAAAGCACTCAATGGCTTCTCCCCCCCCCCAAAAAAAGCACCATGTTAATGATCAGGGACGTGCAGTGAGTGGGGAGGCAGGTGAAGAAGGTGAGGTTGAGCCTCCCCACCACGTGGGTGGGAGCTTTTGGGTGCCTCACATCGCGGTGGTACTTTTTGAAGGACTCAGGTGGGGAGGCTCTACCTCACCTGCCTCCCCACTCACCGCCTGTCCCTCCTGTTAATGATTCACGTGTGTGTGTGTGTGGAACTGCACCTCCTCAAAGAGCTTCCAGGGGGCTCCCTTTCCCCAACCTGCCTTTTGGCGCCCGCCTGCTCAACTTCTGGTCAATTGCACCCCGCGAGAAGAACCGCGCAACTGAGGCAAGGAGGGACTCACCATCTCTCCGCAGGTTGGAGGCTCTCAGGGCTCGGATCGAGGAGGAGGGCCCACTCTGCGCCCCGGTGGCTGCAGAGGAGCCCTGCTGGCCGCCCAGGTTGGCCCAGACCGCCGCGGAAAGGAGGAAGGGCGCGAATAGCTGCATCGGGACCCTGGATGCTGGGCACGACGAGGAAAAACCAGCCAGCAGAGCAGCCCCCCCCCCCCCCCAAGTCCGGCTCCCTCTTCCAAAGGGTGGTCTCTCCCTCCGCAGTGCTCTTTGCAAGCAAGCCCGGGACTCCTCTGCGCCCTGCTCCAGGTCTCCTCTCCAAAGTCACCCCCAGCCACGTCCAGCACCTAAGGACTTTTCTCCTAGCTCTGGGCCAAGTTAGGGGGCCAGCAGGGGGGACAGGTTGCCCCCTCCCCTCCCCGCCCACCTGCCTCCTCCTGGGGCAGAGTGAAGCGCGATCCCCCAGCGGGACGCCCGACGGAGCGCTTTCTGGGGGGTGGGTTGGCTGCAACGCCCCCCTGGCTGCCTCCTGCCTCCCAGCCGGGCTGCCTCCCGCCACTCCTTCGCCCGGTCCGGCTTGGCTGCTGCCCAGGCTTCGGGAGCGCTCAGAGGCGGCGGGGGGTGCCGCTCAGACCAGGCACCGCAGTCCGGGCTGCGCGCACAGGCTCTCCGTGCTGCCCTTCGGAAGGGAGAGACGGCGGCGGGAATGGCACCGGCGCCTCTGGCCATGGGGCAAAGAAGGCGGTGGAGGAGCCGGACGGGGCGGGCTGGCGGGGGGGGGAGGAACGAGGGAGAGGCGCCTTCTCGTGGACTTCAGGCTGCGCAGCCCCCCCGCAGCCCGCACCGTAAGAGGAACTGAAGAGCGGTGGCGTAGCCAGAGGGGGGCAAAGCACTAAGTTTTGCAGGGAGCCTCACCGCGGCGTGCAAGGGGCCCCTCCCCATCCCCATCGGATCACTCGCCTCCCTTTTGCTCTCCGCCCGCCTGGAATGGCCCCGAAGGGCCCCTTGCCCGCCCCGGTAAGGCTCCCTGCAAAACTTAGTGCTTTGCCCTCCTCTGGCTACGCCACTGCTGAAGAGCACTCAAGGGGGGCTGGTGGAAGGGACCTGGCTCCTCCTGTAGGACTGGGGGCGAGAGGGCAGGAGAGGCCAGCTGGCACCTCTTGTGTTAGCCCACATCAAAATAATGGGCATCCCCTGGCATCTGGAAAACCCCCTCCTCTGTCAAAATCCAGAGTGGAGCCTGGCTACCCACCCTCTCCTCAGCTGGGGACTTCCAACTCATCTCTCTTTCTCTCTCCTTTCTTCCTGGTAATGTTAGTTTGTAAGCTCCTTGGGGGGCAGGGTACAGCTGGCCCTAGCCCACCCCCCCCCCCCAGCATCAGAGGCACATGCTGAATGCAGGCCCTCCCTTTACTTGTTGACCAAGCAGCTCCTCCTTCTCCAACCTCTTTCATTGGAAAAGAAAGAGGAACACAGAGAGGGGGAGGAAGTGTGGAGGCGCTCTAGCCCTCCACTTTCCTCCTCTACATTTCCTTGTCCATTCCAAACCAGGAAATGATCCAGGAAGTGCATGGAGGTGGGTGATCCTGCCAAACTGCTGCCTGAGGCAGCTACCAAAGTGGCCCTTATGAATGGACCTGCTCTGGGGGCAGAGGCTTGTTGTTGGTAAACTACAGTACTTCACACACTGAGGACACAATCCTAACCCCTTATGTCAGTGCTTTCCAGCACTGGCATAAGGGCAATGCAGCTCCAGGGTAAGGGAACAAACATTCCCTTACTTTGAGGAGGCCTCCGTAAGTGCCCCCCAACTGCAGGATACAGCACATGTCCCATTGGCACCGCTGTGCCAGTGCTAGAAAGCACTGAAATAAGGTGTTAGGATTGCGACCTGAATCTCTCTCTCTCTCTCTCTCTCTCTCTCTCTCTCTCTCTCTCTATATATATATATATATATATATAGAGAGAGAGAGAGAGAGAGAGAGAGATTATAATATAATATTATAGATTATAATATAATTATATATTTTATAATAAAAATAAAATATAATAAAATAATAAAAATATAATAAAATAAAATAAAATAATAAAAATTTTATAAAATAATAAAAATATTATATAAAAATATTTTATAATATCTATAATTATATTATAGATATAATATTAGATAAATATAATATTTTCACATTTTTATACTACCCCTTCTCCAAGGAGCTCAGGGTGATGTACATGATTCTTTCCCTCCTACATGTCCTCAGGACAACCCTATGTGGTAGGTTAGCCTGAGTGACTGGCCCAAGGACACCCTGGAAGCATTGTGACTGAGCAGGGACTTGAAACTAGATCATCCAGGGTCCAACAACAGAACCATTATAACACCCTGACTCTCATATCCCACACTCACCCCATACGTGCCCACCCATCTGCCACTCACCAAGCCCCAGCTGCACTGCCAACTCCTTTTCCTGCTCACTTCCCAAGGTCTGGTGTTTGAGTCCTGCTTAGCTGTGAAGCTCAGTGGGAGACCCTGAGCTAGACTCACTCAGTCAGCGTGGCATATCTCCCAGGGATGTTGTGAGGATACATGGCCAGGTGGGGTAAGGACTACATAGGCTATGCTGAGGGAGGAAGGGTGGGATGCAAATGTGGTAGTCGGTACAATTGTGTTACAAAAATGTGCTAGCCTTGAAACTCTGTTGTTTCTGCTGGAAATTGTTACCATAGAATGCACACTGAAGAAGGTGAAGTAGTTGACAATACCATGTGATGTTGAAGACCACATGGCAAGGATGGAAAACCATCACCCTTTAACCTTGATTTTGTTTTAAATTCTCTGTGGGTGCTTAAGGGGTGTTAAGGCCTTGAGTTTCTCTGTTGATAGAAACTCAGATGAGTTTCTACTACAGTTTGGCAGAGGAACAGATTGCCAACGGAGGTGGTGTGTTCTCCCTCACTGGAGATCTTCAAGCAGAGGCTCGACATGTACCTGCTGGAGGCAGGAGGTTGGCTATATGACCTTTTTGGTTCCTTCCAACTCTGTGATTCCATGGTAATTGTAATACCTAATCTGTATTATATGGTCTTGGATGCTCTTCATGCTCGTTTTTTCCAACCCAGGGACTGGCAGGAGCAGGTTTGGGGGCAGTCCTAAAGACTACCACCAAATGTATATTCAATGTCATTGTAAGGCTGCCTGCAATCCTAAGCATACTTATTGTGATGTGAACCGTAATGGAGTCAGTAGTACCTGATTCCGAGTAAATCAACACAACCACCTAAAATGTTCTAAACCTTTTTTTCCCCCCTGTCTTTAACACACGAGTCAGTTTTTGACCTTTGGCACAAATCTTGGGCCTGTCCCCCAATATCTGTATACCTCCTTTGATCAAACTGGAAGTGGTGCCTGAAGGAAGGCGTGTTAGAGTTGTTGACTTTCTAGATTCCATAATTCTGTGCATTTGCTATGAGCTCAAAGGATCTCCTCTATGGAGAACTCGTGCAAGGAAAGCGCCCTGCAGGTAGACCACAGCTGTGATACAAGGACATCTGCAAGAGGGATCTGAAGGCCTTAGGAGTGGACCTCAACAAGTGGGAAACCCTGGCCTCTGAGCGGCCCGCTTGGAGGCAGGCTGTGCAGCATGGCCTTTCCCAGTTTGAAGAGACACTTGGCCAACAGTCTGAGGCTAAGAGGCAAAGAAGGAAGGCCCATAGCCAGGGAGACGGACCAGGGACAGACTGCACTTGCTCCCGGTGTGGAAGGGATTGTCACTCCCGAATTGGCCTTTTCAGCCACACTAGACGCTGTTCCAGAACCACCATTCAGAGCGTGATACCATAGTCTTTCGAGACTGAAGGTTGCCAACAGTTTATGGTGATTACTGCTCAGAAAATCCATCACTTTGTTCCTTTAGCCCTCACCCAGATCCCCAATTCAAGAGTTCTGTAACAGTATGGAACTTTGGAAAAGAAGAAAAAAGGCTGAAATGCTGAGTCAACTGAAGAGCTTCTCACTTCAGTAGTAAAAGAACATATTTTTGGTCTTTTTGTTTGTTCAAGAAGTTCAAAAACAGAAAAGATCTAAAACAGCTGTGTAGATTTTAACATAATTTGGAAAAGAATATCTGGAGAAGATTAAATCTGATGAGTGAATCTCTGGAGAGTTGGTGGAACAACTGCAACATGAGCTATGAGTTGGAAGTCCCCAGCTCAAGCCTCAGGTCAGCATGAGTTCTGTGGGCATCAACAAGCTGTGATCTCAGGCTCACCCGCAACCTCCTGATTTTAGAAATGGGTTATGTCAGAATGCCAGATGCAAGGGAGGGCACCAGGATGAGGTCTCTTGTTATCTGGTGTGCTCCCTGGGGCATTTGGTGGGCCGCTGTGAGATACAGGAAGCTGGACTAGATGTGCCTATGGCCTGATCCAGTGGGGCTGTTCTTATGTTATATCTAGTATAGGATGATAATAATTGCCTTCTGTACCTATGTGAGATAACATATGTGAATCACATCAAGAAAGCACAGTATCAATGACAATCAATCCTGCAATCAAGGACTTGAACCAAATTTGAATCTGAACCCCAAAACCACTTCAGACAGGACCAGCCCGTCCATGAGGCCAACTGACGTGGTCCCATCAGGCAGCAGTTTTGTAGGGGGCGCCCATCTCTGCTGCTCACCTGCCTACACTGTTCCTCCTCCTTCCAGGCTGGATTGGAAAAGGAAGAGGGGAACAGAGAGAGGAAGAGGAAGACTACCTCCACATTTCCTCTTCCCTATGCATGATGTCAAGGTGGGGTCCACATGTGCATGGACATGGGATTGGCAAGCAAAGTCCCACTTCATGTGTGTGCGTACATAAACACACATCTTATTTTTAGTTCATCTCATCTCAAGAACTTGCAGCAAGTAACAATAAGTTGTTCTGTGTAAGCTAGAACCTCATTCTCCTGTATGAAACTGGCTGGTTGGTTTACAACTTTCTTGTATGCCCTTCTTTGGATTCCAACCTTTTCAGAAGTTTGGCACCTGGGGACCCATGAATGGTTCCTTTCTCATCTTTGAAATTCTCTCCCTAGCAAGGTGTATTGGAATTGCGGAAGATATGGCAAGGAGCTAGGATCCGTGGCATAGCTAAGGAGGTGCCGGGGGTAGCAATCATACCAAGCAACAAGCTTTAGGGAGGAACAACAAGGCTGAGCTTGACACTAGTGGCCAAAACTGTGAAAAAAATTGGTATGTACAAATAATACCATCATGTTATAGGTCATTGGAAAGGTAATTTAATGCAGAACGCAGTGAAACAAACCTCATTGGAATATCTGTGTTCTATCAAAAGTTACGACCAATTAACCGGAAAACAAATGCAACTGCCTTAAAGAACAAAAAATAAATTTCTTTAACTAAAAACTGACCTATGAGACTGATCGTTCTGAAAGCCAATGAGATGTTATTATGTCACAGCATGGAACCAATAAGGTGTTAATATGAGTCAGCTCTCATTTCCATGTATCAAAATACCACTACTCCTGCTAACTGGTAAAGAGGCACTTTTTTTTCAAATGGAGCTCCTCTGACATTTAGCATGGAGGGAATAACTGTCCCTCTTCACTCCAGCACAGTGTCTCTAACCACTAAGGGGCACACTTTTTATTTATTTTCTTAATTAAATTTTGTCATGGAGGGGGGCTACAAAATCTTCTTTGATCCCAGGTAGCATAAGATGCCTTAGCTATGCCACTGGCTGAGGGCAGGTGGCAGATCAAGTGGGTGGTGAACTGCTGGGGGAAGGAGGCAAGTTTCCCCCAATTTGCACTTTTAAAAAGCCCAGGTGTGATGTCACTTCTGGTTGTGACAGCACCTCTGGGGTATCATTTTGAGCTCTGCACTAGGCTGCACAGTCATTAGCTATGCCACTGGCTAGGATGTGGTATCAGCAGTGGCCCTTTGCTCTGGGGAATGCAGGGTTAAGGCCTGGGCTTTCAGCAGAGGGTGTGCTGCACAACTGCAGCCACCAGAGGCAATGAGGCCTCTAGGGATATAAGAAGCACCTGTTGGAGGAGGAGTTTGTTCATTGTAGTTGCAGACAGAGTGGAGACTTGCTAGCAAAACACTGATTTTTTTTGGCTGAAATGGCTTGTTGACTTGTGGCTCTACTTATCAGACTGACTCTCTGGCTAACTGACTTTCTGACACACTAATTCATGGACTGGCAAACAAATAATGAACTGGCACCCTAACTGATGGACTGGAGGATGAACCATGAACTGGCACACAGACTAATGAACAAATCCAATAGAGACTGCTGAGTGGTGGTGAGCTGAGGTGGCACTGCTGTACCCAAAAGGACTGCTGCTTGACGGAGGGACCCTGCAGACTTACAGGCAAGCCAGCCAACTACTAGTCTCCTTTCTGTTGGTGTTAGGGTACAGTGGTAGTTCTTGCAGTCTGCTAGATCTAGCTGTGGTTAAGCTGGGGGAACTAATTAGTTTAAAGCGGGCATAAGTTCTTTAGGCAAAGCTCAGAACAGGAGCTTGTCAGAACACAAGTCTCACCTGACATTGAAGCCTAACAGAAAAAGAGAACAGTGTCTAGACAGCAGCAAGGAAAAGATGAAAAAACTGCTAAACAGCTGCAGAAAAATCCTAGAACTGAGCCTCGTAGCTTTCTAATGCCAGACAAGTCACTATTTTCAGCCGGATTTTTCCCATGTTGCTGCTACATTTTCTGCTTTTATCCTGTGTGTGGATTTTTTTAAAAAACGTATTATTGTTGTGTTTTTCAGAACAATGTTAGTAACTCCTCTGAGAAGCTTTTGGCCAGTAGGGCAGGATGGGCATTTAAAAAATAACTTATTTGATCACCCCCTCCCCCAATATATTTTATGAAACCTTCTCACTAATTTACACACACATATTGGTGCATTTTCCTATGTCCTTCTTAACATTTTCCCATGTATAACTAACAGCTCATTACCAACGTGAACTATGGTTCCTTATAGTTCTATTTATTCACGCATACAAGTTAACTTCCTCAATAGATCAGGGCCAGGTATGTACTGATAAGGGAGAAGCCATCAGAAAGCCAGACATTGGGGTACCTGTGCATTATAAAATGCTTGATATATTTTTTTTTCCTAGCCAATTAAGGCATGAGTGAGTGGGATGAAAGGACAGAATTCAAAGGCTGAGAGTGCCAAATACCCTCACAGCAGAAGAGCAGAAGAGCAAAGGGATAAAGTGAACTCAAAGGATGACAAGCTTTGGATGAAAGCCAGTCACATTGATACCAGCTCAAAATACCAGAAGCGGCTGGCGTACATCCCAAATCAATTAAAGAAGATTACTGCAGCATAGGCAATCTACTTGTCTCCCGCAGCAGAAAACGTAGATAACAAAGCAAAAAAAAAAGGAAATGAAGAGAAATGTTAACTAAGGAAATCAAGAGAAGAAACCTATGGACATTTGGCTTGCAAAATCCTATACAGTGGTGGTGTTGTTGAACAAGAAGACTCATATCTATGTGACTCAACACATCAAGTCTGACAGCAGGATAGGAAGCTCTCACAGAAACAGAGCTTAGAACAGCTGATCTGAGGGTCTGGTAACACCGGATTTAGTAAAATTTCTAGCACAGTTTGGGATGTGCTTTGTCCCGTCATTGTTCCACCATATCTCAGAGTTTTTCTTTCACCTTGCCCAGCCATAGGATCCTTCTTGTCTTGCCTGCTGGGCCTTCCCTCGTGGCCTCAGTGCTGTTTTGAGAGGGGAATGGGCTGTACATCACCCTCCTCTTCCTCCTCAAACAGGACCACTTCCCTGCAGCATTGTCTCGCCATGGCTGTAAAGCAGTGATTTTCAACCAGTGTGCCGTAGCACGCTGGTGTCTTGTCTGATCTCGGAAGCTAAGCAGGGTCAGGCCTGGTTAGTATTTGGATGGGAGACCGCCTGGGAATACCGGGTGCTGTAGGCTTATACCATAGTCTTTCGAGACTGAAGGTTGCCAACCATTTGGTGTACCACAAAAGGTCTGCAGGTGTTCTGCAGGAGTTTGGAGCACAGCTGTTGAAAATACTGAAAAAAGACAAAACAACTCTTCCAGGTACTGAGGTTCTAGAGTCCTAAGAGCCAGCAGAAGAGGGACAGATAATTTATTACTACAGATAGTTGTCCTAGAAACAGAACTGCAGAACCCATAAGAGACTCCCAGAAGCCACAGCTGGTATCACAACAGCAAAGACCATAGAGAACAGTACGTGATGAGAAGATAAACATTGAAAATCGCTGCTGTGGAGGCAGAACCCTCAGCTTTTCATCCTGCCATTACAGCCTCAACACTGGCATGGTGTAGCTGGCCTTATGGGCACACACATCTTTACCTTCCCCACAAAAGCCTGCCCCTCAGTTCTTTGGTGGACTCAAGCAACCAGAAAACCTGCTTGAGAAGTCCCAGGGGAGATGGAAGTAGTTGCTGGATCTGCCTGGGACCCATTTCAGCTGGTGAAGGGACTGGTGGCAGGCTTGCCAATGTACTACTGGGTTAGTACCCCTGGCAGTGAGCCAGGAGAACATGAAGGAGTGGTGGCAGGTTCCTCTGGGGAGCCTGCCAGGTGCTTGTTGTGGGGGGGGGGACCACTGCTGCTCTCGGGGGACACTGCTGCTCTCTAACAAGTTCTTCAAAATGTACTTGATAGCTAACCACTCAAGAGAGAACCATCCTTAAAGTGGGAAGTATTCCTTGCAAACTTGTAGGTCTTAACATCTGGATGTTTTAAAAAATGATAGTTAATATCTAATGAGAATAATTACTATAATATCCGTTGGCATCCTTCAGTCTCGGAAGACTATGGTATCGCGCTCTGAATGGTGGTTCTGGAACAGAGTGTCCTCTCCAGTGCGCGAAGCCTGGGTAAAGTAGACATGGAGGATAGACTGTTTCCCATGCAGCAAATCCCCCCTCTCCATGTCGCTGAAATGGTCCAATGGAAAGGCAGAGGCCAATACGGTTGGTTCCAGCGGCGTCGCAGGAGTTGCCAGAACGTGACTGTGTTCAGCCATGAACTGCCTCAGGAACTCCGGCTCCGGATTTTGCCTCGAGGTTGACTCCTGAAGCCTTTTCCATAACTGGATGTAGCCACAAGGCAGTGGAGGTTTGGGATCAGAGTTTTCCTTCTCTCAGATGAGCTGCCTTCCCAGGCTAACGAGTCCCATCTACCCGGTGGCTGTTTAGTCGCCTCTTACGACAAGTACAGCCAAACTGAGGGCCTATTCTTATCCCCAGCCCCCAGGGGATTATTACTATAATAATAATATAATAATTAATAACACAGTCCTGGAACAAGCTGGAATCCCTAGCATGTATGCACTGCTGTAACAGAGACGCCTGCGTTGGCTTGGTCATGTCGTGAGAATGGATGATGGGCGGATCCCAAAAGATCTCCTCTATGGAGAACTTGTGCAGGGAAAGCGCCCTACAGGTAGACCACAGCTGCGATACATCTGCAAGAGGGATCTGAAGGCCTTAAGAATGGACCTCAACAGATGGGAAACCTTGGCCTCTGAGCATCCTGCTTGGAGGCAGGCTGTGCAGCATGGCCTCTCCCAGTTTGAAGAGGCACTTGCCCAATAGAGTGAGGCAAAGAGGCAAAGAAGGAAGGTCCACAGCCAGGGAGACACACCAGGGATTGACTACATTTGCTTCCAGTGTGGAAGGGATTGTCACTCCCGAATTGGCCTCTTCAGCCACACTAGATGCTGTTCCAGAACCACTTTTCAGAGCGCGATACCATAGTCTCCTGAGACTGAAGGATGCCAATGATGGAATGAGATTAATACAGGAAAGTAAGATTTTCATGATCAAGAAATTGCTTTGGTTCATTCTATATGTGTCAGCCTCAAACCTGGTCAGGGTGACTCTTTAACACACAGGTCAGGCTAGGCCTGACAGATTTCACTTTGAGGTCTCCCTCTAGTAGCTGGTCCCCCCCCCATACACTCTTTTATTTACACTTAGATGTTTAGGGACTCGTCAGTATCCATTGCTTTCTTACCAATGCAGTTGGTTTCTAAACTCACCATTTACCTCGTATGTTTCATGAATCATGAAAACATGAATCTCCCTATGTTTTAGATATGCTTTTGTGGATGGCCAGACCTCTGAACAATCAAAGACCAACACAAGAGCAATTGAATGGAGAAAATTCTGTTCAAGAAAGCAAAACAATTACAGGTGCATTAAAAAAAACAAAAAACAAAACACAGAATAGCATGACTAATTGCTACTCTGATTCCTTTTAAAATATAAACTTGAGTTAGGGCCTAAGGTTTTCTCCAGCTCTTCTAGCTGAGATTCTTTTGACTGAGATGTTTAGAATTGTCAAAGAGTGATGGCCTTTGCACAATAAAGGAATCTTATTGCATCTTGATAATGCCAAAGCAAGTGAGATTTCCTGCCTGGCAGAAGGTGACAACCAGAGGAAGTTCAGTTTAGCTGGTCAGTCAAGATCCAGAATTCAGGAATCTCACTTGATAAAGGAAAGAATGCATTTGAACGTGGACTTCAGGACCTTGTTTGTGGGTAGGGTGGGAACAGACTCCTTTGAAGTTCCCAATGGCACTGGGTGTTTACATAAAGATGACACACCGAGGTTGTCCCAGAAAAGGAAAATTATATTTTAAGAATCTTTTTTCATACAATTAGAGACAGTTGCTGTGTTTACAAAGCCAGATGTTTCTGCTGAGAACACTGAGATGGATTTCAAATGGACAGCCCGAAAAACAACACCACAGATTCACCATGACAGAATACGGAGGGAGGCCTTGGGACCATATCCATTCACCAACATAATGAGGAAGTCATGCTTGGCCAACATGTACAAATCCAGGCATAATTTGCCTTATCAAGAAGGCTTGTACGTTCTACTGTGAATGCGGCAAACCTGTATACCTCTGGACTTGAGACTTGTGCAAAATTGTGTCGTTCCTGAACTCTCAGATCACCACATCTGGTGATCACTATTATCTTGACCACTACTATTAAGTGACCACAGAAAAGCCACAGATGGTTCCCAATATCTTTTCAATGATGGCTACTAGTGTTGTTTCCTCCTGAATGGGAAAATAGATAATTACAGACACCTCCCCCCCCCCACGCACACACCCTGGACATTCTTGATAAAGGAAATTGCTTTGTCTTGGCAGTTTCCAAATCTGCAATAGCATGGCAGGATTTATTCCTGAACTAAATCAAACTTTCTCTGAACCAAATCAATATGAGTGTAATCAGTGGTTAAAATCTTCAAGTACAGACCTTCAGTCACTAGAAAATGTGCTTATATGAAGCCCTGTTTAATAAATAGCCATCAATACTCTATGACAAAAAAGTGTGTGTGTGTATGTATGTGTGTGTGTGTGTGTGTGTGTGTGTGTGTGTGTGTGTGTGTGTGTGTGTGTGTGTGTGTCCCTGAAGACAGTTTTGATGAGATTATTATATTGAAGAAATGTAAAGTTTCACATTTTTCTATCATTACATAGAACATTACTATGCTGAAAAGGAATGGCAGCCTTGCTTTGCTAATCTCTATGTGCCTGGAGGCTATGTGCGGCGGGGGTGGAAGTGTATCTGCTCTGTGGCCTGCTGGGTGAAACCACTCTTCCTCCGAGTCCACAGGACATCATACATAAAATGCAGGAAAGAGTCGTGCTGTTCAGGCCTATGTAAGGTGAGCTATAACTGAAAGTTACAGACAGAGGCTGCAATCCTATCAACACTTTCCTGGGAGAAAGCTCCATTGACTATAATGGGACTTCTGAGTAGGCAGGCATAGGATTGGGCTCAGAGATATATAGAGACAGTAGGCAGAAATCAATATTTTTTGAGATTCATTCTGGAAAGAGGTAAATAGTCCAAAAGGGTATGGCTGGCTGGTTTAGCCAAGGAAGGGAGAGAGAAGTGGGGAAGGTCCTATTGAGGTTAAGCAATCAACAGTTTTGGCAGGAGGTCCAGAGTGGGCGTTCAGGTTACCATATTGTTCCCCTTTATCTGGAACACAAACCTTCCAAAAGTTTCCTGGGCAAAACAGAGGAATTGAAAGGAAGTCTTCCTCACAATTTCTACTGTGGAAATATGTTACCAGTGGAGTGGAAGTGAATTCTGAATGCAGATTTTCAGGCTTTCATTCAAAATGCCTAACATTTTCATATCATTCCATTTCAGCACCTGAAATGAAACACAATTCAAGTGGAGTCAGCTTGCCAGTGGTGTTCCAAAGTCATTTGGCACTCATACATTTTTTGCACCCCTTGGACAAGATTATTTTCAGTAATGGTTATGACATGAAATGACAAATAAAATGGCCAGAGATCGTGTTGGCAACCTTCAGTCTCGAAAGACTATGGTATCGCACTCTGAAAGGTGTTTCTGGAACAGCGTCTAGTGTGGCTGAAAAGGCCAATTCAGTTTCAGTTTCAATTTATTTGCTTAAAACCAAAGGTCGTCGCAATACATTAAAAGAAAAGCAACAACAAAATATATAACAATAACCAATAAAAACACTCATCCTTAAGATTTATGGAGTTTTGCACGGATCTTTTTTGCGGCTTTGGCAAACTTTGCTACTTGATAGGTGATAGTAACATCTGTACCCGCAAGCAAACTGCATAGCTGAGCAGGCAAGGGTCTATCATGCAATAATCTAAGTATACCAGCAAGAAATTGATTCCTAGGATGTTCATACAAGGGACAACTAAATAAATAGTGAAAGATATCATCAATAACCCCTAGTCCACATCACATAAACAAACTCTTTGATAAAAGGGGGTATTATTATATTTCTCCTCCAACCAGGCCGATGGCATACATTGAAAGCGAAGGGCCGTAAATGCTTTTCGTATCGGAGCAGCAGTTAAATTTATAAAATAATTTTCCAAACCAAAAGATGTTTTATAAACATGAAACCAAAATGCAGATGACATTTGGGAAATAATACATAAATCCATCCTCTTAGAATAAAGGCTAATTTTTTCTTTGAGCAATTTCTTGATTTCATTAGTAATAAGAATAGGAAGGGACTCTACATTGAGTCCATATTCATCCATTATAGGTCTAATTGAATTTGTCCAAGACTCTTGTGCAGGATTTTGAAGTTGTTCTAAAAAACATTTCTTTGGAAGGCGGGAGTCATTCATGGAGTTCAGTTTTAACCAATACCTAATGAGTGCAATATGACAGCTAGCTTCAACTGAAATCAATCCCACCTCAGCTCTTAAATATACAATTGGCATTGCATGGGGAACAGATAAAAGAGATCGTATAAAAAAATTCTGGGCCAATTCCAAAATAGGGGACTTTGTATATCCCCAGACTTCAGCCCCATAGGTTATTTGAGGAATTATTTTTTTGGCAAACACCTCAACAGCTGGAGCAACCAAACTTCCCCTGTGAACTCTAGTAAATTGAAGTAAAGATTGAGTAGACTGAGTCGCCTTCAAATTAACTGCATTAAAATGGTACTTCCATGAGAGTGGAGCACTAAAATGGAGACCAAGATAACTAAAAGCACCAAGCTGTTCTATAGGTTTTCCATCAAGGTTCCATCTATGAGTTTTTCCTCCCAAAAACTACAACTTTAGTTTTGGCATAATTAATAGCCAAATATTCTCTTGTGCAAAACTTACTCAATTTGAGCAAAAGCCTCCGCATACCCACAAGAGTGGTAGAAATCATTGCAATATCATCAGCATATAAAAGAATTGAGAGCTTAACATCCCAAATTGAAAGTGGAAAAAAATCTGGGCCACTCAATTCCTGTACAATATCATTAATATAAAAGTTAAAAAGGGAGCCAACAGGCATCCCTGCCGAACTCCTCTGTCTACAGGAATTGCCTCAGAAAGCAACTCATTCGCTCCTAATCTGACTCTAAGACTGGTATTTGAATGAAGCATCTGAATTAAAAACAACAATCTTCTATCAATATTAGTCGCAGCCAATTTTTGCCACAAATGATCTCTATTAATAAGATCAAAGGCCGTGCTAAAATCCACAAAAGTGACATAAATCTTTTTTTTACCCAACTGGGAGTATTTTTGAATCAAATGGTGGAGTACAAAGCATTGGTCTATAGTGGATTTCCCCTTTTGAAACCCAGCCTGTTCCTCTGCAATTATTGAATTCTCTGCAGCCCAATGTTCTAGTTTACTCAATAAATATTTAGAATACAATTTAGAAATTATACTAAGAAGACTAATAGGCCTAAAATTCTTTGGGTCAGCCTTAGAGCCTTTTTTATGGATAGGGACAATAACACTAACTTGCCACCCCTGTGGTATTTTCCTGGACTGATTTATATAGGTAAACAACATAGCAAGAACTGCGCTCCACCAATTAATGTTTGACTTAAGCAATTCACCGGGAAGCATATCCTCGCCATTTCAGGAGTGACAATCCCTTAATGGCCAGAGAAGAAGCACAGATAGTGCCAAATTGCATTTGCAACCAGGGTTACCCCCGCTGCCACCTTGGCGCAGCCTATCAGACACCCCCCTGGTACCCCGGGCCATCCACCTCCAGGCCACCCGCTTAGTACATCACTTCAGCTTGCACACATAGTTGCCAAATGATGAACATTAGCTATGGAGAAGCCTAGTGATGTCCACACATATATGTGAGTCAGCCCAAAGTCTTTTATATTACTCCAGTTGTTGATTCGCCTTACATTTTGAACGTTATCCAACCAATTTGGGTAGTTGTGCTTTGCGACCTCTATCTCAGATGGAGATATACTAGCAAGGCCATTTGAGTAGACATTCATTTTCCAGCAAAATTCATCCCCATTGCAGTCAGGTTTTAAAACACAAAGACCGTAGCAAAACAAATTACATAAAATGAGGGTAAAAATTTTCCTGCTCTAATAGAAATATTTTTTCCTGCCATCAGCTGTGACAGAGAAAACAAATATGAAGAAAAGAATTCCACAGTATTCTTCCTTTCATCCCATTAATCTTAATTTAAATCTGAAAGGAAAACCAAGAATCATCAATCTCATTTTACTTTGCACAGACTCTCAGACAATTGGTACCTCCAAAGCCTTGCAATAACTCAGTGCAATTCTAGCTTTCGGGGAGAAAAATTGAGGGGAAGGAATAGAGGGAAAACATTATTGTTGAATCCATCCTTGGAAAAATCCAAACAGATGAGCAATTGGGAAACCAGGTCCAGGATCAGCCTAGTTCTGACAATCCAGGGTGAGAAAACATGCGGGGGAGATTACAACAGACAGTTGGATGGGTGTAGAACCCATTCACACAATCTGCTGAATATATACTTGATTGGGCTTTGCCAAATACTGCTGTGGACTATGTCTGAGAGAACCAGAACTGGTCAATCAGAGAACCAGAACTTATCTCTGAACTGGTGACTAGCTGGTGACCACCTAGATGGGTAATACTGCTGCTGCCACTGTGGGATGACAAAAGGTTAGATGCCTTCTATTATCCTGAATCACCTCCTCCAAAAGTTATTCTTGGAGAACCTTCAGTTCAACCAGCTGTGTCACTAGCAAGACTGGCCTTTTGGATATGCGTTTATCACATTGGAAGCCATCAGGTTCTTGATTTTTAATGCCAAGATGGCGTAGTATTTTGTGACTTGGACTTAGACAAGGTTCAAATCCCCACTCAGCCATGAAGCTTCCCAGCTGACCTTGGGCCAGTCACCTCTCAGCCTCACCTCACAGGCTTGTTATGAGGACAAAAGAAGGGAAAGAACCCTGTCCACCACCCTTTGCTCCTTGGAGGAAGGACAGTATACAAATGTGAAAAATAAATACAAATAATAAAATAAATAATGTGTGATGTGCCACTGACGGAACATACCAAGATCCAGGTCTACAGAGCTTGCGTCCTGAGTACACTCCTGTACTGCAGCGAGTCATGGACTCTTTGCTCACAACAGGAGAGGAAACTGAACGCTTTCCACATGTGCTGCCTCTGATGCATTCTCGGCATCACCTGGCAGGAAAAAGTTCCAAACAACACAGTCCTGGAACGTGCTGGAATCCCTAGCATGTATGCACTGCTGAAACAGAGACGCCTGCATTGGCTCGGTCATGTCATGAGAATGGATGATGGGCGGATCCCAAAGGATCTCCTCTATGGAGAACTCGTGCAAGAAAGCGCCCTAGAGGTAGACCACAGCTGCGATACAAGGACATCTGCAAGAGGGATCTGAAGGCCTTAGGAGTGGACCTCAACAAGTGGGAAACCCTGGCCTCTGAGCAGCCCGCTTGGAGGCAGGCTGTGCAGCATGGCCTTTCCCAGCTTGAAGAGACACTTGGCCAACAGTCTGAGGCAAAGAGGCAAAGAAGGAAGGCCCACAGCCAAGGAGACAGACCAGGGACAGACTGCACTTGCTCCCAGTGTGGAAGGGATTGTCACTCCCGAATTGGCCTTTTCAGCCACACTAGACGCTGTTCCAGAACCACCATTCAGAGCGCGATACCATAGTCTTTCGAGACTGAAGGTTGCCAACAACAAAGATGTGCCACTGCGCGCCAAGCATGTAAAAGATAACCGTTTGTCTGAAGTTAGCTAGTAAGCGAGTATTAAAGCATTTAGGGTGCAATCCTAACCCACTTTCCAGCACTGACATGAGGACAATGCAGCTCTGAGGTAAGGGAACAAACATTCCCTTACTTTGAGGAGGCCTCCATGAGTGACACCCAACTGCAGGATGCAGCACCTGTCCCATTGGCACCTCTCTGCCAGTGCTGGAAAGCACTGGCATAAGGGGTTAGGATTGCACCCTTAGGTTGCAATCCTTTGCATACTTACCTGAGAAGAAACTCTGTTGGCACAATGACTTACTTCCAGGTGCACCTGCATAAGAGTGGGCTGTAAATTTCTCATTCCAATGAGGTTATACAATGAAACTGGTTCTAAGGATGGAGCAAAAATAATCATTCTTGGGAGAATGCTTTATTTGAAGGAATGCTCCTAAATGAATCATGTCCTGGCTAGACAGGGAAGTATCAAATGGACAGGACAAACGCTTGAGCCGCAAACTGCATCCTGTATTGCCACTCGGAGTTGGCTTGCGATCATGATATATAATTAGCAGAGTGGTTGAACAAACAGCTTTGTCATTCAGCGTCAAGGAGAAAGCATCTTGGAAGCATGTCAGAGGGGGGTAAAGCATATGATGCGTGTGTCAAAATTAGAGAAACGTTTAGGAAAATGGTTGTTTTCAGAGATGCTTACAACAAAATAAATGGTTAGCGACTATAACTTTTTATAATTGCACAGATGTAGCGTCCAGCCCTTATCCTGACAATCCTGTGAAATGAGTCACCGTTATGCTGTTGAGCATACTTCTCTGAGAGATCGGAAGTCTCCAGGAGCAGAACTAGGTTTTGTTTCCTTTGGATGAGAGAGTCCTGCAGATTTATGGTATCTTTAGTAGTATTTCCTTTATTCATGAATTTGCAAAGCACCGGGAGGCCAAGGGTCACCTGGTGAGTGTCAGGGCTGAGAATTTGGGCCTGGGTCTCCCTGCTCACAGACATTTTTTACTGACCATGGTGGGGAAGGGTGACATACAAACAGCTGGACTTCAAACATTAACAGAGGTTCATGTAAAAGCAGAACTGTTGGCCCAATTCTATTCCCCCCCCCCCCCGCTCCAGAAGAGTGTGTGCTCTGCTCATGCAGGCTATTGCAAACATTCTTTAAAGCACTATGACAGTGTGCGTGTTAGTGGTACTGGCTGGAAGGATTGTGCCATCCCACCAGCATCAACAAAGGGAGTAGTGCACACCAGACAAGGTCAGTTCTGCATCTGCAGGGTTAGGGTGCAGAGAACCCCAAGTCTGCCCCACTGCATCTGCTCAGTGGAATTTGCACTGGTTTGTGATGCCTGTGACCCACACACACTTCCAGGGTTCCCCACATTTTAGAAAGGGAACTACAGCTTCTTCATTGTAGCCATTGGTACAGAGGCCAAGTGATTTCCTTTATTTACCTATTTTTCATTTCTCTCCAATTACTTATACTGTATCCTCCTTTCCAATGCAAAGCAGCATCAAAGTTGCTTGTGTATAAAGTGTAAAAACATACCAACAAGAAAACACATTAAAATGTGGAAAAGGAACAAAACACAGTAGCATTCAGTGGCGTAGCTAATGATCCTGTAGCTCGGTGCCAAGATCAAAATGATGCCCTGGAAGTGATGTCAGAACCGGAAGTGACATCACACCCAGGCTTTTTAAAAAGTGAAAATTGGGAGGAAAACCCACCTCCTTGCCCCAGTAGCTCGCCACCTGGTTGCTCTGCTGTCCTCCTTCAGTCAGCAGCATAGGTAAGGCATCTATCTGCTTCCTGGGGGTCAAAGACAATTTTGTAGGCCCCCACCCAAATCAAATTTAATTAAGTAAATAAAAAGCTTAACCCTTGGACAGAGACACTGTGCTGGGGTAAAGAGGGACTATTATTTTGACCACAGGTGTCAAGCTCAGCTTGTTGCCCCCCCAAAGCCCCCCAAGACGCCTCCCCCAGCCCTCTCGGGTCTGTGCAACAGCTGAGCGGCAGAGGCTAGGCACCCACCCAGTGCTAGCCCAGCGCCAGCCAGTGCTGGGCTAGCACAGGTGCCCGCCTGGCAATAGGCCTCGTGTACGTGCCTTACAGCACGTTTGCGACAGTGCACACCGGCGGTAAGCCAGCGCACGGAGCCCAGGATTGGGTTCTTAATCAGCTCTCCCCAGAGAGAGAATTCCACAGATGTGGTGCCGCCAACTGCTTCCCACCAATTGGCTGACTATGGAAGACGGGCCAGAGAACAGGGTCTCCAATGCTAACCTCAGTGCTTAAGTAGATGAATAGGATGCTGGAGCATCCTAACCTCAGCTTGCATTCTCATGGGTTCTTCCTGCCCCCCTGACAGGGAATTGAGCCTCCTCTTCTGGCAGACCAGCTCAGGCCTTTGCTTTCTCTGCTTTCTGGCTGCTTCCTCCATCTTTCTATCCCCCCACCCTGGAGCTCTGAGGTAGTAGCATAGCCAGGGGGCACAGAAAGTATTGCAGACCTGCAGGACACCATGTAAGCAGCCCCCACCACTTGCCATCAGAGCCATTGGGGCAGCAAGGGAGAGTGGGAGGGGCCTGCTTACATGGCATGTGTTCTGCCAAATCCCTTTTCTGAGCTTTGCCTAAAGATCTTATGCCCACTTTAAACTAATTAGCTCCCCCAGTTTAGCTACAGCTAGATTTAGCAGACTGCAAAAGTTACTTGTGCCCCAGCACCAGCAGGAAGGAGACCAATGGTGGCTTGCCTGTAAGTCTGCAGGGTCCCTCCTCCCAGTTCTCCTAACAGCAGTCCTTTCAGGTACACCTCAGCTCCCCATCGCTCAGCAGTCTGTTTGATTAGTCAGTTAATCCATCCAAAAGTCCAGTAAGTTATACACCAGTCCTTTGGTTCATTGGCAGAGTCTTGGGTCAGTCTGTGAGTTAACAGCCAGTAAGTCAGTTAGCCAGAAAGTCAGTCCAATAAGCAGAGCCATGAGTCAGTCCATGAGTTAACAGGTACATTAGTTAGCCAGCAAGTCTCCTCCACTCCCATTCCAACATTCCTCCTGCAGAGGGCAGGAGGTCTGGCTCAGTTGGTAGAGCTGCCGCCTTGTATGCCTGAAGATCTGAGGCTGCCAGTTCGAAACAACCGGAAGTACCCGAGAACTGATGACATGCTGATATACTGATGTGCTAATCCTTGGTGGCAGAGAGGAGTTGCCTTCAAGTGGAGCGTGGGAGGCGAAGGGCCAGAGAGAGGCCAGACCAGGAAGGAATCCAGCTGGAAGGAGGAGTTCTATGAAAGACTAGAACTATTCAATTGTAAAAATCCCTACGGGGGTTTAGAACAGCCTGCCTATGTAAACCGCCTTGGATTAAAGTCTGAGGAGAAATCTGAGGACCAAAGAAAGGCGGTATAGAAATACCTGTATAAATAAAATAAATAAATAAACTACAACCCACAAACCCTTCTTGCATCAGGTGCTCCTTATATCCCTAGAGTACTCATTGCCTCTAGTGGCTTCAGGTGTGCAGCACACCCTCTGCTGAAAGTCCAGACCTTAACCTTTAAAAGGCCACTGCTGAGACCACATCCTACCCCCTCACCTGATCTTCTGCAAGTTCAATACAGCATGTTGTGGTGCCAGCAATATTTACCACGCCATCCACCTCTGGCTATGCTACCACTCCGAGAGTCGGCTCCCCACTGGTCTGATCCATCCTTCCCTGGCGGTGGCGCATCACTTGGTTGATCATTGACTGCTAATGACATCATTCTGGGATGATGATGATGATGATGATGTGTGTAGCTGAGCTACAAGGCTCTTCCTGTCATTTAAAGGTGGCATTTGGCCACAGGATTCAGGAGCATTGCATTGCAGCAGTCTATGAATGTACTCCATGATCAGGTAATGACTTATACGGTCCTATGACCAACATTCCATGCCGAGGAATAACATGGCCATTGAAAACCCGAACGGGATCATTCTGAGAACTGCAATTGCGCCTTAGACTACTGGTGTCATGTTCTCGTTCCTTATGACCTGCGTGAAGCAGTCAAGTGGCACTTCACTGTTTGTTAGAAGTAGGACGTCTGGATATCCCCGCCATACGATTAAAGTTGCAATCCGTGCCGAAATGGCACATTTTCCGAGACGTTTAAAAGATCAAAGCAGTATTTATGCGCAATGCATCCGTCATACTAACATGGGTGTCCAAATCCCCCGAGATGAAAGGGATCTTGGGAGAAATGTGCCAGAAGGATGCAATTTATGGATAAATTAGCAGAAGGAGGGGAAAAAAATGAAACTTTGCTACTCAGTTTAGACTTATAACCAGCAGGGTTCCCTCCCTCCCCCACAAATCAGAAGAACAGCTCCCAGAAAGCAAATCTCTGGATTGCAGGATTGGTCCTGCTTCCAACTTGCAATAATATTCTTGGCAGGTTTCCTCATGAGCAAGTTTCCTATATTGGCATGAGGCATTGGCTGGATTTGTGTCTATTGGCTGTAGTCTTTTAGCATCTGTCTCTTACAGTATCTCTTGGATAAGATCCCAGGACTATCTATACACCCAGTCGTACACCAGGTATATTCAGTGGGGTTTGTTTTCTCTTGTAGCCAATCATCTCCTCCCAGCAGAGCTGTTGTGGCATTGCAAGTTGTCTAAAAAACAGCCAAGTAACAAGTGCTTGTGAGGTCTGGCTGCACCAGCTGGTTCACTGCCATGGAATTTGCAAAGCCACAGGGGCCTGGCTGGAAGGTCAGCAGCCTCACTGAGCAGCAGCTGGATTCACGCTGGTCACTGTAGGCCACTGCAGGTCATGATAGGCTTTCCTTGGCGTCTGCACGAAGTCCTGACCTATGGGATATCTGCCTGTGGGAGGTAAGGACACAGAGAGGGTAACAAGGACTTGACAACAGCATCAGCCACACCAGTTTCTGGCCTTGAGATGCACAGTCAGTGTTTGTGAAGGAGTGGTGCCACCAGAGTGAGGGGGTGAGAGTTCTCCTGGGGGTGGGGGCTATAGTGGTCCTCTGCAGTGCTCCCCTGTGGCAATCATGCAGTCTGAAAACAAGAGGGGTTTAGAAGAGTGTTTGGCATGCAGTAGCAATGGTTAGAGTCCCTGGCCTTCACTGAAAAGGAGCAGGCACTCCCTGCTCTTAAGCTATGACAAAAGGAAGGGATGGTTGCAGAGGTGTAGCTAGGTCATTTGACACCCGGGGCCCATACATTTTTGTCACCCATATGATTTAATTAATTAAATAATAATAATAATTAATAATTAATTATATTTTTAATTAATTAATTCACTTTTTATACCACCCTTCCTCTAAGCAACTCAGGATGGTGTACGTGGTTCCTCCCCTTATTTTGTCCTCACAACAACCCTGTGAGGTAGGTGGGACAGAGATAGTAATAGTCATGACATGGAATGAATAATAATAATGGCCAGAAAAATAAATGCAGTGAATACTTCCCCACAAGCAATGAATGAAATTCTGCATCACATAGTATAAACATGATGGTATTATTCCTAAAAGGCACAATTTCCAGAATTTTGGTCACTAGGATGTCCCCACCCCACCCCTGATGTCTCATTGGCCTGTTTTGAGTTAAGGCAGTGGTTCTCAAACTTTTAACACCGGGACCCACTTTTTAGAATGACAGTCTGTCCAGGAACCACCGGAAGTGATGTTAGGGCTGGAAGTGACATCATCAAGCAAAATAAAATAATTATAAATAATTAAATTAAAGAAAAACATATAAATAAGGGGAAGCCAGCCCTGTTCCACCAAGTGAATTTTCTCTGTAGCCTGCCTGCAATAACACCCCCCCACACACACACACACAGATAGAGCAGTGAGATTTTCAGCCCTCCCCAGTGCCCACCTTACCAGCTCAAGCCTCTGGTTTATTTTTTTTTTTTTTTTTGGGGGGGGGTTGCCTTCTGGAGCATTTGTTGAGCTCCACTTTCATCAGATCAGGACCATGCAGCTAACCTTGCATTCCTCTTTGCCTGATTGACCAGGAGCCAAGGCACGTTGTTTGCTTACTTGTGAGTAAACACGACTGTGTGGTTTACTGTCACTTTCCATAGGGCTCAATACATTCATCTGCTTGGAGGGAGGGACTTCCTTCTTGGGTGTTTTTTGGAGGTTGCTTTCATTGGATAGGAACCATTCTGGTGTCATTGGATTCCTCTCAGCCTGCCCTTTCTTATGAACTATGGCAAGTTCACCTACTCGTGAGTAAACACGCGATATGGCTCGGTTTCATTTTCCATAGGGTTCCAGGCATTTTTTTTGTTTCTGGTTTTTTGGCCATAACTTTTGATGGAAAGGAGATATTTCAATCTGGTTTTTTTGCATTGCATTCCTCTGGAAATTCCACATCCAATGGTATATAGCGTGATGGGGTACCCCTAACCTTCACGATGTTAGCAATGTTGGGGCATTTGTGGTGTGACACCCCCCAAGGGTGGTACCCAGGGTGGATCGCCCCCCGTCCCTGCTAGCTACACCACTGGATGGTTGCACAACACAATTGATAGCAGGGACATGTGATAATCTAGAAGGGTCAGAATGTAAGGTGTAGAGACATGAGAGGGAGATGCAGCATCAGTACATTGCAGCATGATATTCCCTCACTCTTTGCTGTGTGAAGTGCAGTGACATGGCATGAGGCAGAGCCTCACCTAACCCAGCAAGTTAAAAAAAAAAAAAAGTAAAGGACCCAACAAATTTTTTTAAAAAACTTTTCACATTTCCCAAGTTGCTCCACTCTGCTCCTGCTCCAGCTTAATCCATTTAAAGCAATACACACCCAAAATACAGAGGGAACAAGGAGAGCTGCTTAGTCAGTGGGCAGCCCAATCCTGAGCTGCCCGGGGCATCCAGGCTCGGCGGCACAGAGAAGGGCTGCCGCCGGATCCTGTGCCTCCCGGGCTACCACGGGAGGCGCCTTGGGAGAAGGGGACTTTCGTCCCCTTCCCCGAGTAAGGTAAGTAGCCCTGCAATGGGGCTACTCACTTGACCATCGACCAAAAGGACAGTGGTAAGGTAAAGGCACTTGTGTAGGGCGTGCAACTCTACACGAGTGCCTTGAATCCTGTGGAGCAGAGCTCCGCGGTCCTGCCTCCGATCCCTCCCCCAGGCACGCTTCCAGCCCGCCCCCTCCTGGCATCACACCTCCCCATCACGCCTCCTCCCCGCCCTCTCTCCATCCCCACCAGCCTCCTCCCTTCCCGGAACACCTCCTCCCCACCCCCATCCCCGCCCCTGTTTAGCATGCCAGTGCTCGGTGGTCCGGGAGACCACCGAGCAGCACTGGCTGGCACCAGGCTAGCACCGGCAGGAGCCCGATGGTGAGGCTTGCAAACGTGCCTTATGGCACATTTGCGACAGTGCTCCGCGGCACGGAGCTGTGCCACTGAACACAGGATTGGGTTCTCAGTCACTATAGTGGCTTGCAAGAGACAAAACAGGCAGGGATGCCTGTGCAATTAAAACCACCAGGGAGAGATACCTCCATTTGCCCAATAATAAAAAAGAAAGCCCATGTGTCATCAATTGCTGGGAAAGCAGGAGGGATATTGCCTCTAGCAGGTTAGGCTGCAATCATGGGTATCTTCCAATTTTTTTTTTTTTTTTAATAAAGCAGGGCGGCTGTCTTCCAATCAAAAAATAGCAGGACACCTACATCAGGAAGCTCTGGGGAGGTGGCAGGAACAATTGCTTCTGTTAAAAAGTTAAAATAAAAGCCATGAAAAAAGCAGGGAGCATGGGCAAATGATTGCTCTGTATAGCTCCAGGAGAGGCAGCTTTTCTGTTGCTTCTGGGAGCCTGTGCTGAGCTCTCCCTAACTATGAGCGGAGGAAGAAAAGGTGATTTTTAAAAAAAGTTTGGGGGGGGGGTGTATGTGCTTCAGAGGCTGAGCTTCATTCATTCATTCATTCATTCATTCATTCCAACTGGGTGTCTGTCTGTAGACTCTTCCTGTGGCAGAATACCTGCAATAATAATTCTGAGAAGGCAAGAGTTGACTGCAGTGCTATTACCCTCTGTCCCCTTATCTCAAGAGGGAAATGAGAACAAGAGCCAGAAATGCCTACAGAAGAAAGATACACCTTGCCTGGCATAATGCAGATGACATTGGCTTGGATTTCCACGGCACTTATGGAAGCTCCATAAATGGAAGAAGAGTTGCAGGTGGTCTATGGACCCTGGCTGTGAATGTGATTCACCTTCTGTTCATGGAAGGAAACTCCATCAGTGGTAAGTTAGGATCCAAGACTTTTTCTTTCCTCTTTCACCAAGAGGGGAGGGAGGGCAAGCAGTGGTTAAAAGAATCTTGTGATTGTGAGAGTTCTTCTATAGGTTTCAAGTTTTTCATCTTCTGCCACACTGTTACAGGCAGAGGTGTAAGGCACTGCCCTGGCACCCAGGAAAGTGACATCATTCACTTTCATGTGTTCTCCCTGGTGTAGGGGTACTTGCTGTAGCAGCTTTGCACTCCCATCCCCTGTGAAGGCTCTAAGCCTCCACAGGAGAAAGAACAGGGGTGCAAAACAGCCAGTACCTCCTTCTCCTAACTTGTAGTCAGTTCCGGGTTCTCTTTGGAGATGGGGCACTCTCTGCAACAGCTTTAAGAACATAAGAATAGCCCTGCTGGAGCAGGCCCAGGGCCCATCTAGTCCAGCTTCCTGTATCTCAGAGCAGCCCACCAAATGTCTCAGGGAGCACACAAGACTACAAGGTACTTGCATCTCACTACCACTCCCCTGCATCTGGCATTTTATTTACCCTCCCTTGTACCTAGGGCAGAGCCTGAGGGGCAGTTATGAGGAGTTATGAGCACCTAGGGCAGAGCCTGAGGGGCAGTTATGAGGAGCCCAGATGGTGTAGCATCTGGGGCAGGTGTCCCTCAGGCTGTGCCCTAGTTACGGCTCTAGTTATAGGACTTGCGTATTGAATTGTGGAGGTGGGCTTTAGAATAGAACACATGGTCTTTTTGAGTCTCACTTCCTGCTAGTAATATGTTCCCTAGTGTGGAATGTCCAAATTAGCTGCAGTATTGTACTAGGAAAAGGAACATGCATAATTATGTAATGGCTTTGCTATACCACAGAGCACAGGAAATCAAGCAGGGACATCGCACAACTCTCCATGTCTCTAAACATCCAAAGAAGCCAATGTTTGTTACATCCAACAGCAATTTGTTGATTTTGATCTACAGAACACAATGTGTTAAGCTATTTCCATATCATTAAGGCTTTATGAGTAAAGGAACATGATGAGCTTGGAGTTAAATAGGACAAAATAACATTCAGCCTTCCAAATAAGACTGTCAGAAATTTAGCAAGTGAGTAAGCTGGGAAACAAAATGGTTTAGGCTGTCCAAGTATTAAATAGACTGGCTGGCCTGTTCCTCCCGGAATTAATGACAACAGCAGAATAATCTGAAGCTGTGATGTATTGCAAGGCTGTCTCATACTAATCAACACAATAAATTGGGAAGATTCTTGCTCAGCTGTCTAGCACACAGTTATCTCTTCATAATGCCCATCTGCACAATGGCCAATTCCTATAAACAGTTGTACATTGGTTGTGAGCATCTGATTGTGAGGCATCTGGTGGACCGCTGTGAGACAGAGGGAGCTGGACTAGATGGGCCTTTGGCCAGATCCAGCAGGGCTTTTCTTATATTCTTATGAGGATATTTTGCAGAAGAGATCAGTCCTTGTGCTGGACATGCGTCCCAGCTAGATCACTCCTATTACATTTCAGTGGTTAAACTGGAATTCATTTCTTGCAATTGAAAAAAGAAAGATGGGTCATCTTCTTAGGAAAGAAGCTTCACATTAATGAAATACAACTTTACACTGATCCAGGAACTGTTGATATACAAATGTGGTGAAACAGAGCTGTTTGTGGACAATCTTTGCAATGATCACATGTCTTTTAGTTGCATGATGATTACATCACATGAGAGCACATTTGTGGGACAGAAGAATTACAGACAGATGTGGTGTCAGGGTTATGCTGACCTCTAAAAACAGCTGTACAAAACCACTTTATGTCAAATGCACAGCTTCAATGCATCCTGTCTTCAGAAACCAGATACTACCCAGCTGCTATATCGTTTCCGACACTTCTGGTTTAGTGCCAAACCAGGAGCAGGCAATGCTCCTATGCAGACAGAGAGTGTCTGGAGGAACAGTAAAGGCTATGACAAAGAGTACGACAAACAAAAAAGGTCACAAAAATGCCTTGTTCAGTCAATGAAACTCCAACACATTTCAGTAGTCACAGCTTTCTTCTCATCCAGTGAGACATAATGAATGGACACAACTGTTTTCTCTTGCTTAGAAGACCTTTATAGCTTTTTTCTTTTTTAATGGACAATCTATATATCATCTTCTTAGAAAAAATGGAGCATTTTCTTTGCCTTGCCATGTCACAGTATAGAATAATACAATCAGCAAATGTTAGAGTTGGAAGGGTCCTTGGAGGGCTTCTAGTTCACCCCTACTCCTTTGATTTTCAACCTTTTTCATCTCATGGCACACTGGCAAGGCACTGCAATGGTCAAGGCACACCATCAGTTTTTTTACAACTGTCAAGGCACACCATGCTGCCAGCTGGGGGCTCACAATGGCCCTAACTAATAAATGACCCTCTCCCAAATTTCTGCGGCACACTTGGGGACCATTTGCGGCACACCAATGTGCCATTGCACAGTGGTTGAAAATGGCCTCCCTAATCAGTGCAGGTCACTGCAACAGCATCCTTGATAAGGGACTGTCCAGCTTAGAACATAAGAGCAGCCCCACTGGATCAGGCCATAGGCCCATCTAGTCCAGCTTCCTGTATCTCACAGCGGCCCACCAAATGCCCCAGGGAGCAGAACAGATAACAAGAGACTGGCATCCTGGTGCCCTCCCTTGCATCTGGCATTCTGACATAGCCCATTTCTAAAATCAGGAGGTTGCACATACACATCATGGCTTGTAACCCATAATGGATTTTTCCTCCAGAAACTTGTCCAATCCCCTTTTAAAGGCGTCCGGGCCAGATGCT
Source organism: Tiliqua scincoides (assembly GCF_035046505.1). NCBI lineage: Eukaryota > Metazoa > Chordata > Lepidosauria > Squamata > Scincidae > Tiliqua > Tiliqua scincoides. Next base: position 18,647,792 of record NC_089823.1, read on the forward strand.
GTCACCACATCCTGCGGCAAGGAGTTCCATAGACTGACCACATGCTGAGTAAATTAATATTTTCTTTTGTCTGTCCTAACCCTCCCAACACTCAATTTTAGAGGATGTCCCCTAGTTCTGGTGTTATGTGAGAGTGTAAAGAGCATCTCTCTATCCACTTTATCCTTCCCATGCATAATTTTGTATGTCTCAATCATGTCCCCCCTCAGGCGTCTTTTTTCTAGGCTGAAGAGGCCCAAATGCTGTAGCCTTTCCTCATAAGGAAGGTGCCCCAGCCCAGTAATCATCTTAGTCACTCTCTTTTGCACCTTTTCCATTTCCACTATATCCTTTTTGAGATGTGGTGACCAGAACCGGACACAATACTCCAGGTGTGGCCTGGAGTACTCATCAATGTGTACAACAGCATTATAATATTAGCCGTTTTGTTCTCAATACCTTTTCTAATGATTCCAAGGCCTGTTCATCTATGTGTTTTGAGATTCTACCTTTGATGAGGCATTCCACCATCTTATCCGGTATAGATGTTAGGCTGACCGGCCTGTAGTTTCCTGGCTTCCCCCTCTTTCCCTTTTTAAAGATTGGTATGACATTTGCTATCCTCCAATCCTCTGGCACCGTGGCCATTCTGAGGGACAAGTTGCATATTTTAGTCAAGAGATCAGCAACTTCATTCTTTAATTCCTTAATAACTCTTGGGTGGATGCCATCCGGGCCCAGTGACTTATTGATCCTTATGAATGAGGTCTGAAACATCTCTTTTAACCTCTATCTGAGTTAATTCCTCAGTCAGGAGGGGCCGTTCGGGCAGCGGTATCTGCCCGAGGTCTTCTGCTGTGAAGACAGATGCAAAGAACTCATTTAATTTTTCTGCCATCTCTAAGTCTCCTTTTATCTCCCCTTTCCCTCCCTCACCATCCAGAGGGCCAACCGCTTCTCTGGCGGGTTTACTGCTTCTAACATATTTGAAGAAGTTTTTATTATTCCACTTAACACTGCTGGCCATGCGTTCCTCATAGTCTCGCTTGGCCTCCCGTATCACTTTCTTACATTTCTTTTGCCACAGTTTATGTTCCTTTTTATTTTCTTCATTTGGGCAAGACTTCCATTTATGGAAGGAAGCTTCCTTGCCCTTTACAGCCTCTCTAACTTGGCTGGTTAGCCATGCGGGCACCCTCCTGGACTTAGTCGAGCCCTTCTTCCTTTGAAGTATACACTTCCGCTGGGCCTCTGTTACTGTTGTTTTAAGCAGCCTCCATGCACTCTGGAGAGATTGGATTCTTTTTACCTTCCCTTTCAACTTCCTTCTAACCAGCCTCCTCATTTGAGGGAAGTCCGCTCATTGGAAATCAAGGGTTTTTGTGAGAGATTTGCCTGGTATTCTTCCCCTGATGTGCATGTCGAACGGATCACGGCATTATCACCGTTCGCCAATGGCTTAACATTGACATCTCTAACCAGGTCCTGAGTACCGCACAATATTAAATCCAGAGTCACCTGTCCTCTGGTGGGCCCCATGACTAGCTGCTCTAAGGCACAGTCATTTAACATGTCAAGCAATCCAGTCTCCTTTTCATGAACAGAACACAAATTGACCCAGTCGATATGAGGATAATTGAAGTCCCCCATGATTACAACCTGTCCCTCCTTGTCACCTCACTGATCTGTTTCCTTATTTCAAGGTCCCCTTCCGGTTTCTGGTCTGGAGGACGATAGTATGCCCCCAGTATTACATCACTCCTCAGGCCTGGTAATTTAACTCATAGAGATTCTATGGAGTCGGACCCACCTTCAGTCTCTACTTTGCTGGATTCTATCCCTTCCTTACTGTAAACGGCCACCCCACCTCCAACATGCCCCTCCTGTAGAGTTTGTAGCCCGGGATTGTGGTATCCCACTGATTTTCCACATTCCATCAGGTTTCCGTTATGCCCACTATGTCAATGTTTTCCCTAGTTTTCCCAATGTTTTCCCTAGCTTCTGCTTCACAATGTCCAATGAGGGAGAGCTCACAGCATCTCATGGAGCAATTTGCTTTCTATTTGCTCTGTCTCTTTCTGCCTGCTGAGCTAACAAAGAGGTACTGTGTGGTACAGTAGAAAAGGGTTAAATACCTCTCTCCAGTGTTGCAGGTCTGGTCTTTACCATCCCCAGTCTGCAGCTCATAGTTACCTTTTTAAAAAAAGTGTAAAAGCTACACATTTAAACATAACATGTATTTCAGCCCTTAGCTGAGATGTGAAGTCATGTAGATCTTCCTTGGTCATGACTGACATGCCAAGTATGGCTGCAGCCTTTAAGACTGTTGGTGAATTTTTCTAGGCTATGGGTAGGGAAAAAATCTTAAAGAGTCAGAAACACTTCCACAGAAGGAGAGGTGAACTCCTCAAGCTCTGAGATCCATGAAAATCCATCAAACTGCACTTAGGTCTTAAGGTTTATCTGGTGTGCTCCCTGGGGCATTTGGTGGGCCGCTGAGAGATACAGGAAGCTGGACTAGATGGGCCTATGGCCTGATCCAGTGGGGCTGTTCTTATGTTCTTATGGTGATGTCTAACTTCACCTGTGATAGGTCATATACTATTTCTAGATCAGTTGATTCCCCAACTATTAACATGTCCATTTTCCAGATGGACAGCTTAATCCTACTCAGGGCTGATGCAGCAGGGGCCACATGGTTTACGCCGTATCCAGTGCTGAAATTGAGCAGGCTGGAAGTTTTCCTGGGGTAAGACAACATTTGATGGGGCTACTTGGATCTGTGCCAGCTAAATCGCTGGTGCAAGTTCAAGAAGACCCATGTAGTGCTTCTAGGGATGAGGAGGAGGTCAGGAAATGGCAAAGGCCTCCCCCACTGCCCCCACCTCCCTCCCAGCCTGAACCGCCTCCTCCCTGCTCTCCCCTTGCCCCAAAACACTCCCTCCCTGACTCCCTTCTGCCCTCCCCCTGCCCCTGCGCTGCTCAGCATGGCACTTACCAGCGCCATCACCCTTTGGGTTGGATTCACTGCCAGCAAAACGGTGCAGGCCTTTCTACCAATGCTTCCTGCTTGGAGTCATCACAAACGTGCTTTACAATACGTTTGTGCTGCTAGCAACAGCGCGGCAGCCACAGCAATGGCACTTGGGCCATAAGTTTATGTGTCAGTCTGAGGCTGATTCACACATGCACATATGCAGTAGCATAGCTAGAGGGGGTGCAAAGCACTTAGCATGGAGGTGTTTTGCTCTAGCAGCCCAGAATGGCTCCGAAGGGACCACTTGCATGGCGCAGTGAGGCTTCCTGCAATACTTAGTGCTTTGCACCCCCTCTAGCTACGCTACCGCATATACATCCCTTGATTTTTCTACAGTTGATCAGACCTGCTGATGGGCAACTGAAAGTGTGAAAGGACTCCACTGAAACATATTGTGTTAGACATGATTGGAAAGAGCTGCATGTGGTGATAAATCTGGAAAGGCTGGGTTACACATGCAAATCATCGCAGTGGTGCAGTCCATCATTAAGTGGACACGCATGTACCCCTTTTCCAGGATAGAGTGCACCCCTTCATGCAGGTGAGGGGATGAGCACATGGATCTCGTGGTTAGATGACACAGGCATCGTCTGATCAGAAATTATTTGCCCCTTTGTGTTCATTTTTTAAAAAGTAATTTCACCAGGCGATTAATCTGATTTAATAAAGACATTTGATGGAAACATCTAGGGCTTGGGATATAAAAACGTCAGTGCTGGAATGGTTAATGGCCTGATCTGGGATGTGTTGTGACAGCTAATGAATGTAGCTATTTGGACAGCAATCTTTAACAAATCACTTTTTCCAACTGGTGTTATTGAGGGAGTTTTCATCTGTCCTCTGCTGCAATTTGAGTAATGTTTCTGTTTAATGTCTCTTATTTTTTTTTTCCCTTCACTGGAATAGTTTATAGAGCATCTGAGGCAACTGAGACCAAGTATATTTTTTTAGCTGCATTGAGGTAAGGCTGTTGTCCTTTTCTGATACTGCAACAGACCAAGGAAAAACTCTACTGTTTACCCAGTACTGACTTGAGAATGGCTCCCTCTCTTGAGACTTTTCGGCGAGGCCTGAAGACCCTTCTGCTTAAACAAGCCTTCTGAGTTCACGGCCTTTTAACATCTTTTCTACATCTTTTAGTATTTTTTACGGGCCTGATTCCTTATGATCTGCTGCTATATGCTCTCTTTTACCTGACTTTTTATCTGACTACTGTTTTTATGATATCTGTTAATGTGTTATTATGTTTTTACCTGCTTGCTAAATCATGTTTTAATCTGTTTTTAACCGTTGTAAGCCGCCCTGGGTCCCTTTGGGGAGAAGGACGGGGTATAAATAAAGTTATTATTATTATTATTATTATTGGCAACCTTCAGTCTCAGAAGACTATGGTATCGCGCTCTGGATGATGGTTCTGGCACAGCGTCTAGTGTGGCTGAAAAGGCCGATTCGGGAGTGACAATCCCTTCCACACTGGGAGCGAGTGTAGTGTGTCCCTGGTCTGTCTCCCTGGCTATGGGCCTTCCTTCTTTGCCTCTTAGCCTCAGACTGTTGGCAAAGTGTCTCTTCAAACTGGGAAAGGCCATGCTGCACAGCCTGCCTCCAACCGGGCCGCTCAGAGGCCAGGGTTTCCCACTTGTTGAGGTCCACTCCTAAGGCCTTCAGATCCCTCTTGCAGATGTCCTTGTATCGCAGCTGTGGTCTACCTGTAGGGCGCTTTCCTTGCACGAGGTCTCCATAGAGGAGATCCTTTGGGATCCGGCCATTATCCATTCTCACAACATGGCTGAGACAACGCAGGCGTCTCTGTTTCAGCAGTGCATACATGCTAGGGATTCCAGCACGTTCCAGGGCTGTGTTGTTTGGAACTTTGTCCTGCCAGGTGATGCCGAGGATGCGTCGGAGGCAGCGCATGTGGAATGCATTTAGTTTCCTCTCCTATTGTGAGCGAAGAGTCCATGACTCGCTGCAGTACAGAAGTGTACTCAGGACGCAAGCTCTGTAGACATGGATCTTGGTATGTTCCGTCAGCTTCTTGTTGGACCACAACAGCAGGCAGGATTTATGGAATTAAATGGGCCACTTTATTGAATACACAAATTTAGGGCAGCTGAGGGTAAAATCAAAACCCTCCCCAAGTGCTGGGTACTAAGTGGGGAAACAGCCTTAACTGTCCTCGTCCCCTAGTCTCATAGGGCGTCCACCCAACTCCAGGCGTCACTCAAAATTTATTAAGCCCGCCTCTCAACATCGCCCGAAGAAGGTAAGTCAGCAGAACTGCTGTGTCTTGCAGGTCACCCCTGCCTGGCCCACCAGTTTGGGTAGGGGACTTGCCAGCCAGCCTCCTTGAGCCGGTCAGGCATCATGGGAGCGATCCTGGCTCACCCCCCTCCGTCCTTGCTGACTTAGATTGGACACCAAGGAAGTCCTCTACCTACCCAGCCCGCACTTCTAATATGTATCCACGCGCACGCGCGCGCACACGTATGTGTGTGTGTGTGTGTGTGTGTGTGTGTGTGTGTGTGTACACATGTACAATATGTTTTACTCACATTCCTGCTGCAGCACCCTGAGGGCACAATCTTAACCCACTTTCCAGCACCTGCATAAGGGCAATGCAGCTCCGAGGTAAGGGAACAAACATTCCCTTACTTCGAGGAGGCCTCCATGAGTGCCACCCAACTGCAGGATGCAGCACATGCCCCACTGGCACCACTATGCCAGTACTGGAAAGTAGGTTGGGATTTGGACCTGAGTCTGTTGCAGTTTCTAAATGCTTTTCAAGGGCAGCTCCAGGTAGAGCACATTATGGTAGTCTAGTCTGGTTATCACCAGGGCATGAGCGGCGGCCGCCAAATCCTTCTTTTCCAGGAGGAAATACAGCAATGAGGCAACGATGAAATGGTTTGATTCAATACAGAGAAAACGCTGTACAAAAAAAAAAAAATCAAAATCATTTCCTTGCTAGCCATCAGGCATGCTTTATTAGTGCCTCATTGCCTGACCTTTGTGGCACAGCCAAATTGATTTATAAGCTTCCACTGTCAGAGTGACACATTCTATTCGTCAACCCTGTCGTTGCCCTGGTTTGTTCCCGATTAATTTATTACGGCATCATTCAATGCAGAACTGATTTGGGAGCAAATTGATTATTGCCTTTGATGAGATGGCACGCCTGTCTCTCTCCTGCTCCCCAAATGGTGAGTCATCGTTCTCTGTCAGGGAAACATCTGTAACAGCATCAGAAGCATGTACTCAATGCTATTAGCATCCGTGAACGGTGTGTGGGCCTTGTGCAGCCACGAGAGGTATAAACAGAAGCAGGTGGCATTGTTATTTATCCGTCATTTTGGGAGAGCAAGTGACTTTTTTTCTTCAGTAATGATCCGAAACTGCATCCTCTTGCCAGGCCCAGTTCTAATTTTCAGCCATAGCCGCAGCGGCTGAGAAATCACACAAGATCAGCCTTCCATTCCACAAACTGACAAACCGCAAGTTGCCATTTTTGTCGTTCGTGGAAGATGAGCTGCAAATATTTGTGCAAGTTCATGACTCCAATATTACGCAGCTCACAGAGTTACACTGTTCGCGCGAGCGGTGATGTCAGTAATCTGTCGGGTGATCAACAGCCCTGGCTCTCGCTCAGCTTTCTAACAGTTCGGGGAGGTCAGTGATAATCCTCCTCATTTCACAGAAGTAGATCTGAGAGGGAAAGATTGTGACTTTTCCCCAAATGTCAAGCAATACAATGCTTTCCGCTATCTTTTATTTCAGTAGTGGCAACCGTGTCCGTAAGGCATGCTTTAAATCCTTGGAGGCATTACTTCCACCTTTGGCAACTTTTTTTTTTTTTGCTTCTTCATTGTTTCAGTAAAAGAGTCACCGTAGGTTTCTGTTCATTGATCTGTCTCATTCTGCCTGCTGAGCTCACAAAAGTAATATGCGACCAACTTCTCATGCTCTTAGGACTGAACTGTTTTGTTACAATAAATGCAGTAATTGGCCCTTCTGCTTGCCTATTTTCCATTTGTACCAGTGAAAGCTTCCTTTCTGGCACTAGTGGCAGTGGAGGAAGGGAGTATAATTTTTTAGTCAGGGCCACAGTGCAGTGGAAACTGCTAAATACACCCAATGACATTCCTGGGGCTTGTGCTGCCTTGGGGCTGCCTCTTTAAGTGTCACCCCCTGCCCTGACCCTGAGGTAATTACAGTGACATGACGACATCACTCCAGTGATGTCATTCCTGCACATTCTGAGTGGCTGCAGCCATTCTCAACAGCTGTTCGCTTCTTTCACACTTAAAAACAGTGGGTTGCCTGGGCACTCCAGCAATGCACAGCCAATCTGACTCTCTCAGAGTGGCTGCAGAGGGAGTAGATGGCAGCACTACCCCTATGCCTCCAGGGGTCTCCCATTGCAGAGTTGCCAGTTGCAGGGGCACAGCTGTGTACATAGACAGCTTTACACATAGGAACTCCATTGGCAAGTTCAGTGAATGCACATACACATGTCCCCTCCCACATGCAATTTGCACATGTGAAAATGACTCAGAATGCTCCCAGTGTAAGGAGAAAGGATGTGCTGTACCTATTAATACATGCGGCTGGAGGGTGTGCTTTCCCGCCATTCCTCACAATCTTGCATCTATTTCTGAACACTTTGTTTGTCCCACCCGCTTGGCTACAATGTGATCTTTTCTGTCCTTTCCACAAAATCCTCATCCCATTTGGGGAGGTAACAAAAGAGAACATCTGCAGTATTTCAAGCAAAAAAAAAGCAACAGGCAAGTGTAAAAATAACCCACATTGGGAGTGCCAGAATCCAGACATAACACTGGCAAAATCCAAGAACAAATTATAAGGAAGAATGAAAACAATGAGGTAGGCAGATGTGTGGAGTCCTGTTTCAGATCCATTAGAGAAGCCCTGACCAAACCCCATGGGGTTATGTAGAATTGAACCCACCTGTCTGATTTAATTGTTTTAGATCTCCGGCGCAGAATTCTGTTAGAGTTTGGGGGCAAGATTGCCAATTAAAAAATTGAGCAATGAGCTGCAAGGAATCAAAACACATTCACAGGAATGCAGATTCTGTATTATGTTCTACAGTGTAGAATCGACATCATTCTGCTGTCAAAACTTTGTTCAGCAAGAAAGAGCTAACATGAATTTAATAATAATAATAATAATAATAATAATAATAATAATAATAATAATAATAATTTGCTCGCAGAAATTGTCTACAAAATATTACTGTACAGGTGTTTGGGGAATCTTGGGACTTGTTGGACTGGTCCTGTATGAGAATGAACTTTAGCAAGCCATATGAGAAGAAGACACAGAAAGTTTCCAATTTCTATTATGAACAAACCATGGTTCCCTATTATGTACAAATCTGGGAAGATATAATTTGTTCCTGTTTGTTTACAAACAGGGATATTGCATCTTGGGGTGAGATCATAACTCAGTGATGGAGAATCTGCTTTGCGTAAAGAAGGTCTCAGCTTCAATCCCTGACATTTCCAGATAGAGATGGCAAAAACCCCTACTTGAAACCCTAGAAAACTACTGCCACTGCTGACAAGATTGAACCAGATGGACCAATGGACTGACAGCATACTATTGTACCTTCAACTGGACCATGTGGTCAAAAAACATCAGCAATCACCATGTGGTAGCAAATCATAGGCTGCAGTCCTAACCAACTTTCCAGCACTGACATAAGGGCAATGCAACTACAAAGTAAGGGAACAAACATTGCCTTACCTTGAAGAAGCTTCCATGACTGCCCCCCAACTGCAGGATGCAGCACATGCCCCACTGGCACAGCTATGCCAGTGCTGGAAAGTTGGTTAGGATTGCGCCCAAAGTTCACTAGTGTTAGGCAGGCTGTCTTTCCCAGGATCCCTGGAAGTCAGTTTGTAAACCAGTTTGTGAAGATGACATGCAATAGTATTTGATTGCTGACATTCAATGGCATTCTCTTTTAGCATTTGATTGGTGATAGAATGCAGTGACAATTTAGTATTTGAAAGTTGACCGCTTATGATGTTTCACACATGAAGGATGCTGAAATCTAAGCAATCAAGAGATACCAACAAGTTCATTTTATTGAGTTAACATTTCTGATTCAAAGTACAAATTGGAATTTTGCTTTGAAGTTTGACATTCAAAAACTTGAATTCAGCAACTGGAAAAATTCATCCGATTTTTAAAATGTGCAGAGATTCATTGCAGGTCAATGTATATTATTAGGCTAGATTTTTCAGGAGAACATTAATAGATTTATTCATTGTGGATGTTTATACCCTGCTCTTCAGTCCAAATACTTTCAGAATGGACCACCATTAAAAACATAAATAGAATTAATAAATGAATGCATGGCTCTAGTGCACCAGTCTCATATATTTTAATACTATTCCTTCCTTCAGAATAACGTAAAGTGTCATTTTTTCCATTTCCTAGATTTCCCAGAGTTTGTTCAGAATTAGCCAAGAGGGTGGTTCCACTTTATCTGTGTGTGAACAGGGAGGCCAATGCAATCGTTATTTCCTATGAGCTGATGAGTTCCATGCATAAGGTTTGCAGAGACAGAAACATGTTATTTAATTGAAAAATTAGAAAAGAAACTCACACGCCCATTCCCTGAAGACAGACGCTGGAGAATACGCAGTCTGTACTGAGTTCCCCCTCTGGCTATGAGTCAATGAGAAGCATGAGACTGCACTGACCTCAAGTCAAAGAAAGCTTTTAGCAATCTAGTTTCTTGGTGGGGTGCTTACCTGGTGGCAGCCGCAGTTACATGGCTCCAGCACACCTTGCTCAACTAGAATTCAGCTCGTGCTGTGCAACTTCCAGCAGTAGTGTGATGTAGCAGCCTGAGTGCTGAATTATGGCAGGAGATACCAGGATTCCAATCTTCACTTGAAGGTAAAGATCTCAACCCGGATCATTAGATGCATTTGATCATCACTCATCATTTAATCATTATATCATGCGATTGTTACTCTGATGAATACCCTGCTTCCGCTCCCCTCCCCCCATTTTTTGCTTTATTTTCTCTTATTTTTTTAACACCTCCCAAAGGCTTTTGTGATATCTTAGCATCCTGCAAGCTGCTGGGGCATTCTCCAGCGGTAGTTTTTGTCCTTTTAAAAAATCCCATTGCCAAGGAACCACATGACAGGGCAGCCAGGTCAAGGTACGCATTGCTTCTCTTCACATTTGAGTTCATGCAGAACAAGAGACCCTAGCCCCACCTTTGGGAAGTCTGGGATACAAGTTGGATTTACTGATATTCCACTGAAGGGATCTTGGGTTTTGTCAAATAACTTTTGCACCTGCTACACAGACTTCTGTTGTTGCTCAAATAAGTGTGAGCTCAATGTGCAATTTATTTTGTGGCACTGAAGTCTTCAGTTTCTTTGTGATGTTTTTTTTTTTTTTTTGCCGCTATCTTTTTGCCCTTGTTATGACATTTTTTCCCCATAACAAGGGCAAAAAGGAGAACGTTCTAGGAGAACGTCCAATTCAGGTCTCAGTGAAGGTCACTGAAAAGTGTAAAATTTTACATTGTAAGTATATCAGCATTCATTTGTCCAGCTCCCCATCTCACTGTTCAACTGTAATCTGTACAACTGCACATCTAAATGGGTTGGTAACAGATAGGTTGCGCAGTTGTATTTTAATCAGAACACCTCTGTGAATATAAACAACAACACCTGATCATCTGGATGGAAATAGGTCTCAAGAGGACTATCTAGGACATCTGCCTGCATCTTGGCAGAATTGATTCAGTCAACCCTAATAACAGAAAATCAAGTGTCTGCTCCAAAATGTCTTCAATGATGGGAATCAAAGAAGCATCTCATAATAATAATTTACATTTTTGTTTCAACTTTAATCTCAAAAATACTGAGCTGAGTCACACACCCATGTTCAGCTCTTGCTAACAGAAGCATGTGTGAATCACCAAGATTCAATGCCACAGAGAAAATTGTCATATCATCTCACATCATTCCAATTACACAGTCCCAGTTTGTATCTAGTATAGACTACTGTAACGTGCTCTGTGTGGGGCTGCCTTTGAAAAATGTCTTCAGCTGGTATTAACGGAAACCTGATGAAGCGGTCATAGAACTCTGGCACTGCACAAATTCCATTGACTTCCAGGTCAACGTGCTGTTCTTTTCATTTAAAATCCCATATATCTTGTGAAATGTCAGCAAGGAAAGCCACCACAAAGACTATCATAGGTATGTAAACTTTCCATACCAGGGGAAAACCCTGACTGCACAGGGTTCATGCATGTGTGGAAAGTTAATGTACATATATCTATACACGCATAGCACCCCCTTCACTGATGTTCCATTGAAAGCCAGGTAAGATACACATGCTAGGGAGGGATATCCTTGCTCCTCCCCATTGAGTATTCATACAAGTTCATATGAACAACCCTTCTGTGTTTAGGCAGGTTGGTGCTGAAGTTAGATTGCACCCTTAAAGCACTGAGCTCAGTCTGCTGGGCTTGCAGTGTAAACAGTGCACTGGTGGTGTAGGACTCAAGAGGAAAAAATGCAGACCTTCTCCAGGCACTCAATTAGATGCCAATTAGGTGAGAAAGACCTATGCAATGAGCTTCACCCATGTGGTCATATTATTTACACATCTGTCCCTGCAGTACATTACACCAGCTTCCATGCGGCTGGGAACATGTTTTCAAATATTTCATGAATTGTCCAATATTTTAGAATTACAACACCCAGAAGGTGTCCATCTTGACTCACTTTTAATACAGCAACGTGTTTATAGCATCAAATGATGAATGAGACTGTTTCGTTGAGAAATGTAGGTGAAATTCACAATTGGTGGAAATGCAAAATGATTGAAACATTTTGGAAAGGTGAATGTAGGGATGGAAAACAGTGAATTCTGAAATCTGTTTGTTAAATTATTTGCAGATGCATAGAGCTTTCTTATGGATTACTAGCTACCTGCACACAGTAGCTGTGGTAAAGGACTGGAAACATAACAAAAAACTTTCCAAGGATGAATGAATAGAAAAGGTTTGGTATATAGTACTAATGAATTATAGTACTTATATTCATTAGTATTCATTAGTACTAATGAATTATAGTACTAATAACTTTTCAGTTAATTCAGGGAGGGTTTTTTGATACCAGTGTTATACCTAAATACCTTTCAGCAGTCTGGTTCCTTTTTGGTTCAAGTGGAGCCTGTCCTTTTTTTTTTTCTTCATTAACTCTATTTTTTTTTTTTACAACTGAGTTTATTTATTTAAATAAATAAAGAGCCTGTCCTTTTTCTACAGCCTCAGCTTCTCCCAAAATGCTCCCTAGTGTCTAACAAATAGTTAGGCAATGCTTATCCACTCAGCACTAGATCTGAAACCTTATCTCTCCTTCCCCAAATATTTTAGGTTAAACAGACTAATGACTCAATTTTTCAGTGCCACGAGAGCAGAGCTAAACCTTCAAGGATTGGGAAGTGTGCCCAAAACACACAGAAACTGTGTGGCTCTGTCAACACGCATAAGTACAAGCAGTTTGTTTGACATGATCAGCCGTAATCCTATAACAGTGTAAAGCAGAATTCCCTAAAGGGGTTTTCTCAGCTTTAAAATGTCTCTGACAAGTACTTTTTAAAAATAATCTCTATCTTATTTTTTGCAATGTTTTAAAATCCTCAGTAAATGGGGATGTCTCCAAGAGAGACATATTTTAATAAGGGGGAGGGCCAAAATTTGAAGGGGTGTACATGTGTGTGTCTGCGTGGGGGTGTAATTTTCAGTTGGTTGTGAGTTGTTTCAGCCAGGTTCCCTGAGGGTGAAAGAGCCTCTTCCAGTGCCCTTTTTCATAGGCAGAGCTCAGTGGCTCTTGCACAGTCTCAGAATAGAGAACATGGTCAGGTAGCGGCATATAGCAAATAAATGGTCAGCAGCATATATAATCTCCTTTACTTGGAAGCCATGAATGAGGCAACCATGAACTTGTGGGATAGGAATGGGGCCTGGACAAAATTGTTGTGTGGGCCAGCAACCAGCCACAGGTCACTAGTGCATTATCCCTACTTTAACAACAAACTGCTCTGCTTCTTTTCTTCCAAATGATGGAGTTTCCAAGGCAGTCTTTCCCAATTTGCTTTCGTTTTGAGGATTCTTTGAAAATGTTCAAACATCTGCAGGTTGGTGTAGCAAAGAGACACCCACACCTTACACCTAGGATGGAGCAGGGAGTTCCAAAAATCAACAATTCCTCTTTGCATATAGTATCAGGGAAAGTGTTGCCCTTTCCAACCCTACCCAAAGCCTTGATGCCTTAGCAAAGGGTGAGGTAAGACTCAGAAGGGCACATATAAGCCCTTATATGTCTCTAGTGGCCCACTCCTATTTGGGCCTTGTGTCGCCGGAACATTCTGGCAGTGTAAGGCCCTTTACAGCTGCTGCAAAAGGCAACAAGCCATTCAGTGTGGCTCAATCATCATCACCATCACCATCACCACCATCATCATCATCAATATGGCTGTCCCATTCATGAAGCCATGAAGCGGACAATGCAGCTTATGTAGACTGCAGTAGCAGACCTCCCCGGCCCCACACCCTGGGCAAAGGTCTGCTATGGCTCCCCCCCTTGGTCTGCTGCCACCCCCTGTGTGAAAATCCACCCCTCCCCCCTCACCTGAGGCTCATGGAGCCTTGTATGATCTTAGCCCTCACCGAGGAAGCCTCTCTGAGGTTCCCTGGCACTATAAACTGTGCTTCCGGAAAACCAGAAGCACAGTTTCCAATGCTGGCGGGAGCCTCAGAGAGGCTTCCGCAGGGTCCTAGAGGCTCTTGTCTGGGGCATTTCCCCCATTGGACCTAATGGTAGGTCTGCAACTGGTAGAATGGCCGGTTGCAGCAAACAGACTTGTGCCCTTTACCCAGGTCTGCCAGTGCCTACTTCCATGCCACCATGGACAGATCACCACTCTGATTCGTTTCCCTGATTTCTTACTTTGCTCCTTCCTTGTGGTAGTTCAAAAGAGGAGGATGTGGAGGGCTTACCTTTCTCCCTTGGAATTCAGGGGAGGAGGAGGGGGAAGCCTTTCCTCTCTCCCTTGGCCACCTCCTCCTCCTCCTCCTCTACCGGCTGATGGAGGGAATGCTGGCATTCCCTCTGCATGCATTCAAGGAAGCACTGGCTGTGCTCAATGCTGAGCAGAGACGTATGCAGAGTGAGCAGGGTTCAGGGGGCTGACCTCTCTCTTGGTATCCAGTGTCATGTAGCCCAGCCTTCCCTCTTTGGTCATTAGCAGATATGGTGGCAACAGCACTGGATGCTGAGGGAGAGAGTCAAGTGATGTTGGCAGGGGCCTGGTGTCTCACTGTTGCTGTTATTCTAGTTAATGAGAACAAGGACAAAATTGGCAACACTGTAATAAACAACGATGTCCCTCTGAAAGCTCAGAGGGTGGGGGAGGAGAAAGAAGAGTCCTCCTAGCATGCTCTGCCCATTCTGTTTGATTCAGGCAGAGCCAATGAGAGGACCAACAGGAGCCAGCGGCAGCAACAGACTTGGTGAGAAGAAAGAGGTGGTGGAACTCTACTTTGTCTTGTCATCCTACCTTAGGGATACTTCAACGGCTGGGGAAAACGAGGAAGAGGAGGTAGCAACAGCGGTGGTGGGCAGTGGCATAGCTAGAGGGGGTGCACAGCACTAAGTTTTGCAGGGAGCCACACCATGGCATGCAAGTGGCCCCTCCCCCTCCCCTGCAGAGCCATTCCAGGAGGTGGGAGCAGCTATATGCCGGGTGCTGGCATATGGGAGCAAAGCAGAGGCATACCCACATGGGTCCTAAGGGGAGGGGGTGGGGCCACTTGCATGCTATGGTGAGGCTCCCTGCAAAACTTAGTGCTGTGCACCCCCTCTAGCTGTGCCACTGGTGGTGGGGTGCATGTGGGGAGGATTTGATTTTTTTTAGCAGGGGTGTCAGATCTGCCTGAGTTCAGTCCTCAGATCTGCTCAGGCCACTCCTGTGCGGTGGCTCATGCCACTACTCATTCAGACTTGCAGTCTGCACACAGGTAGTGCTTTTCCCTGGCGCATGTATTAACCCAGGCTTATTCTACCCAGCCACACAAAGGAAGAAAGCCCTATGCATTAGCAGTTTCCTGCTGTAGGACAGTTTATCCAGGAAGTAGTCGCCTCTCCCATTTGAAGCCACCATATTGCCTATTTTACCAATGGGCATCTGATAAGTAAATAATCAAAATAGCATGCCATCAGCTTTTATCTTTACACTACCGATGTGGGACAGAACTTTAGCCAAGTCCTCATGGATATTCAGTGGCAGTCAAAAGCACAGAGAAGTGCTGCAGTGGCCTGGCTCCCCCCGAGTCTGCATTTTGCTAACTTGCAGAAAAATGAGGAGACATTTTAATGGACCTCAGTACCAAACCCATAATGTGAAATGAAGGAAGAATGAAGAACTGCAGATCGATAGACCTTCAGTATCTAGCCATCATTAAGTCACTCAGCAGATGCAATCTGCACTCCACTGGCTAAAAATGAGCAGAGAGTGGATCACCCACCTCCTTACCTCCTTACCTTGCTGTAGGTGTAGTTTCTTCAAAGGCAGAAGTGCAGGAGTTTGATTTACAGGGACAGTTCAAATAAAGGCACTCCTTTTGTGCAGTCCCTTTAAATCACACCAGAAGTCCTGCATGTATGCAATTAAAGAAACTGCACATGGGGCGCAGTAAGTGGTTGCTTTTATTTTTTGTAATTATGCAGAAATGGCAACCTAGGGCTGTGTCAGGCAGTATTCTGGGTACCACTGCCACTATGTTTACCCCAAGGTAGCTAAGGGCTAGCTGCACCCCAGAGTATCTGAAGCTCCAACCCTAGACCAGGGTAATGCCATATGGAGGCACCAGTGGGCATAAATCCTACTTTCTCTGATGGACTGCTCATTTGGGGTTATGGGAGGCATTTGAATTTCCTATTTGGTGGGCTTCAGGATCCGATGAGCTGACTCGGGTCAAGTTACTGGCGGTATTGGTCAAGGGAAAGAGAATCTTGAGAAAGAAAAGATACCAAACCAAGGATAATGGTGATTTCCACTTGGACAACTAAGCAAGCCTTGGGGTGTTGATACATCCCAAACCTGAGATTTATACGTGGGAGCTTGGGTTGATACATGTGCCAGGGAAAAGCACTACCTGTGTGGGGACTGCAAGTCTGAATGAGATGAGCCACCACACAGGAGCTATTTCTGCCCAATGTTGCATATATGCAACAGGGACCAAATGCCTGTAGGCCAGGCAGAAATGGGTTAATGGGGGAGAGGATAGAACAGTCCAAAATAGGTGAAAAAAATAGGGGGAAACTGTGGATTTTCAACACAAATTCTGAAAAGGAGCTGCCAAACAGTATAGACAAAACTGAGCTAGTTGTACCAATGGTCTGCTACATAAAGGCAGTTTCATTTATGGACATATTTCATGAAAGGCCAGTGAAGGCTCTGAGATCTTCAGTGTAATAAAAAAGATCATGGTGTGGCCTCCCTGGATCATACAGTGTTCTGCCTCTCATCCTGTTTCCTGAATGGGCCTTGAACCAGCTGTAAAATGATTGCCCTTGGCCATATTCTGGACATTCTTCTATATCAGCAGGACCTCAGGTTCCAACCAAATTCAGGTTGGAAAAGTATTCTGCCCCATCCCAAACAGACAAGGTAGAAAAAAAAAGAGCTCACTGGGTGTATTTTCAAGAGAGGAACTCATGCTTAACTTCAGCAGATCCTAGAGAACCCTATTCCAAGGTCACCATTCCAGTTAGCCCTCCTAGCTTTCTGTGGGATCTCTACACTGTCCACCACACCTGCAATTTGACTCTATAAGAGAGCCAAGGGATTCTATCCCTTAAGAAAGATGGAAATTTATAAGAAAAAAATAATCTACTGTATCATCATTATGATGAGTGTTCGTTGCCCAAGCAGTATGTTTTTCTAGAAACTAGGCAAGTTAAATCCTGCTGTGCTTCCATTAATGTAGCTGGAGATCATTACCTCATATTTCAACACCTCCCCAAACACCATTGGAAAAGACAGCTAATGTTTCTGGGTCCTTGTGAGAATTCACCCCACCCTTTGCACAGGGTTTGTGTGGTACCAAGAGGAAAGCACAGTAAAATCTGTCTCCAGCAGTTGGCCAGTCATTCATTTAATTTTACCCTGTCATCATTGCTCACTGCAGAGCATTGCAAATTAGCATTGTGAGGAATCTGAGAAAATTGAGCTATGAGACCTAGGTAACTAGGGCTGCAATCCTATGCACACTTACCTGGGAGTAAGCCCCATTGACTATAATGGGACTTACTTCTAAGTAGACATGGATAGGATTGGGCTCTAGGTTATTTTTTCAGTTGTTCCAATAGAGAGCTTTACAGCATTCTAGGTTCAGTTATCTCTGTTTCCTAACTCAATCGTCGGCCAAGATGCTTCCTTTACACATCTGACCTGGACCTCCTTGTGTCACAGAGCATTCTGGGAAGTGTTACAAAGGGCACACAGTTCAACCGAGGCCTGGCCAGGTCTGTGGGGTATCATCATAGTGGCGCATTAACTGCTAATGCATCCTGGATCACATTTAAGACTCTCCCAGGGCTGAACATTTGATATAACAATCAGTAGTGGTGGGTGAGTAGCCTTTCATGACACCAACCCTGACCTTCCCATTGAGGAACATGGTATACTTCTGCGTATTCCCTGAAGAACAGATGTGGCCCAACTTTCCAGCACACCTGAATATGCACATCTTCTTGCCCTGGGAGGGAGATATGAAGGCACAGCATCAATACTTAGCAACATGGGATTCTCTTCCCCCTCCCTTTTGCTAACCGGTGTGGGGGCATTGCCTTGCTTCTCCTGTTGGGGTAATCTGGTAGAGATTCCAGTTGGATGTTTGTGTGTGGAAACCTCCTGAGGCAGAATATCTTGCCATTCATGTTGTGTGGGACAAGAGTTTGTGCAGAATGCTTACTTTCTGAGCCAAGTGCCCTTTCACCCTGGTTTCCCATCAGCAAAGTCCCCTTTGAAGGACCAGAGAACAGTCCCATGCTATGCATCTTCTCATCTGAGATGTGCAGTCTTTGCACCTGGACCTTTAGTACTGGAGTTGTTGTGCCGCGACTCCAATGTTGTGCTGTGTGTGAAGTGTAGCCTGTATCCTATGCTCTGTCCTAAGAAAGTGGATAGGGCAAGGGGATAGTTTGAGGCACAACTTTCTGCTATTTTTCCCTTCCTAATTGCTTTTTATGGGGTTACTCCTACCTATACCAGCTCTTTCATTGGCATAGCATTTTTCTGACATTGCGGGCATGTTTGTTGTCCGAAGGGGGGTTAGGATATAGGGTACATTGATTCATCCTCATCCATTTCACATTCTGCCTATGTCTAGAGGCCACGTCACATCCCAAATCTCCTCTTTCGGCTTCTCCACCAGCAGAGTTGTGCTGGCATCTGAATGACCAATGGTGTCACTCACCCAATGTGGGAGGCCAGCATGTCACACCCTGATGGACCTCCTTCCATGCAGTAGGTGGAGCAGTTCCCCAGGTGGTGGGTGTGGTGATGTACCATTGTCCTTCCCCAATGGTTTTTGGGGGGCTATAACTTCTGATGGAATAGAGATATTTCACTGTGGTTTATTTCATTGCATTCTGCATGAAATTGCATATCAAATGATATATAGCATGATAGCATTATTTGAAAATACCAAGATTTTAAAAATTCTGACCAGTAATGGTGTCAAACCCCCCCTCCCCCATGCACATCACCCAGTATGGCCCACACCCCTTGCACCCTCTAGTGACGACACTGTGAATGACACCTGAGTTATATGGGCACCATGTTTTTCCAGTGTTGCACAAGCATTGATGGTGCATCTGTCAGCAGGCAGGTTTCTACATTGGCAGGTCTGTCATTACACCAGCTTATGTGGAGATACACTAGCATAACTCAAAGATGGGATTGGGCCCTGAATAAAGTGGTGTTGATAAATGGATACCATCAATGATAGCAGTGATGGAACATCCTGAAAAAACAAAAAATGGGATTCTATACTGCATGATGCAGACATAGCAGCAATTGATGGTAATGGGGTTTGACTGGAAAACCACAATGACAGCAGCATTTAATTAACATTTTGTGATCAATGTAAGGGGTTCTGTCACTTGAGGTGAGGATGAACAACTTCTGACCACAGTTAATCACAAATATTGCCAGTGTGCACTTACCTGGGGTGGCAACATGGTTCAAAATCCCAGCCTTGCTTTCCTTGTACTCTACAGTGCAGAGATTGATCGCCGTCTGCCTAAAAAGATCAACAAGATATTAAGCAATAAGTCAAATCGATTGCCCTGCTTTTTGCAAATATTTTTTGCTTACCACTCAGCAGGGTAAATTAAACTACTCTTCTCCCGTGAGCTTCCATTTCCGCATAAATCTCTCTTGTTATCTTAAGCTCTTTTTTAAAAGCTGATTTGGCTTGTTCAGTTAGTGTCACCTGTTCATATTCACCGACTTGAAGATCCTTCACGTCAGATCATCTTTGCCTATGAGATGGATTCACAAATATTTCAGCATGAAATTTTTCATATATATGAAAATACTGCTTCATGGCATGCAAGGATCAAGTACTCTGACCTAGGATCTCTGAAAGGCCACCTTATCTATTGTACTTGAGAACTGAGGTCAGTCTCTGAGGCTCACTCTATGATCCCCCAATCTCAGAGGTAGGGCAGGAGGGCACATTTGGAGGTCTTTTTGGTCATAGCTCCATGAATGCCTCTCCACCACATGGCTGAATCAAAGTTGGTTATTCATGAAGGTCTTTGGGACAAGTGGTTTTCACACTGCCACTAAATGCCACTCAATGTATTTTCACATCTATTTTTTTTAAAGCTGCTCTTTTGTTTGTGTATTCCATACTTTATTTTATATATAAAATAACTGCTCCCTCGTTGCTAAAGTTTCGGCGTGAACTGAAGACCTTTTTATTTCAAAAAGCTTTTAATTGTTGACAGGCTGGCTGGCGTTCTTGCTTCTTATATGAAAATCCACAGGGTTTGTTTGTTTTTAGATTTTTTAATTGTTGTAAATTGTTTTTAATGATTGTTTTTCATGTTGTACTTTTAAATTGTAAGCCGCCTTGTGTGCCCGTTGGGTAAAAAGGCAGGGTATAAATTAATAAAATAATAATAATAATAATTTATTATATGTATGTATGTATGTATGGATGTATGGATATATCCCCTGGGGGCTGGGGATAAGAATAGGCCCTCAGTTTGGCTGTACTTGTCGTAAGAGGCGACTAAACAGCCACCGGGTAGATGGGACTCGTCAGCCTGGGAAGGCAGCTCATCTGAGAGAAGGAAAACTCTGATCCCAAACCTCCACTGCCTTGTGGCTACATCCAGTTATGGAAAAGGCTTCAGGAGTCAACCTCGAGGCAAAATCCGGAGCCGGAGTCCCTGAGGCAGTTCATGGCTGAACACAGTCACGTTCTGGCAACTCCTGCGATGCCGCTGGAACCAACCGTATTGGCCTCTGCCTTTCCATTGGACCATTTCAGTGACGTGGAGAGGGGGGATTTGCTGCATGGGTAACAGCCTATCCTCCATACCTACTTTACCCAGGCTTCGCGCACTGGAGAGGACACTCTGTTCCAGAACCACCATTCAGAGCGTGACACCATAGTCTTCCGAGACTGAAGGATGCCAACACACACATGGATGTATGTATGTATGTATGCCAACAGTCTGAGGCTAAGAGGCAAAGAAGGAAGGCCCATAGCCAGGGAGACAGACCAGGGACAGACTGCACTTGCTCCCAGTGTGGAAAGGATTGCCACTCCCGAATCGGCCTTTTCAGCCACACTAGACGCTGTTCCAGAACCACCATTCAGAGCGTGATACCATAGTCTTTCGAGACTGAAGGTTGCCAACTACAATTTTTTTAATTCAGCTGGCATGCCACATTTAAGTTCTTTAGAACTGAAGATTTAGCAAGGGAATTAACAGCCCAAAGGATGCATGGTGAAACACATGTTTGCCATAAAGCCCTATGCAGCAGTGCAAGGAGCTGGCACACCAGTGGAAATGCTAGAGCCTTCCCACACATGCCAGTGGAGCAACAGAGGCCCATAGGAGCAGCAAAGCCCAGCATGGGGACAGGGTGGGGGAGGGGGAGCAGGGATAACAGGGCAGGGGGGGTGATATGGGGAGAAGATGGGGCAAGAATGGGCAAATCGTGCCCAGGAGGGGGGCGGGATCAGCAGTAGTGGCATATATCAAATCCCAGACCCCTTTCTGGGCCTGATTTACCTGCATGGATCAACACAGGTGTGCACCACTGATATTGGTGGTACAGGTCCAAGTTGACTTATTGTGGCTGCTGGCACTTCCTTTGCCTTATGGAGAAAGGATGTGCAGAATAGAAAGGCAATTAATAATTATTCTAAGCACATTTTTCTTCAGAGTGTTTGCAACAATGTCCAAGTTTATGGATGATATAAATCTTTGGTACTGAACTTCTAGGCATCTCTTCAGAACAAAGCACATTCAACCTTCAACAAAGCTTTAGTCTGAGCAAGGATTTTCTTTCAATATTGTTGCCACTTCCCAGAAGTCTTAGCCTTATTTTAACATAGAATAACATTCATACCAATGTAGCAGAATGAAAATGTAACGGCGTCTAGTTGTCTGGAAGAAAGCATCCTCTAAGAATTATTTCTTACTACAATGCGGTAGGTACATCTCAGGATATTTTACCGAGAAGCTCATTGATGTTCAGAAATAATTGCCTGTAGAGCTCCATAGCTATGCTATTCTCACAGTCTTCAAACACAAGGCCATCTGATCCAGTTTTTTTTTTTTGTTTTTTTTTTAAAGATGTTTTAAAGATGTTGAAAGAAAGAAAAAAATAAAGTTACAAATGATCAGAAGCTTGGTTCTGCAGCTAGGCACTTTCACTTATGCATTTATTTATTTGTTTAAAATGGGAAGAAGGAGAGATAATTGAAAAGATAACTGCCACCATGACCTTGATGGGTTCATCAGTTGAGGATGCTGTACATATTTGCAAGTTTCTAGATAGCCACTCTTTACTTTAACCCAGTAGCATAGCAAGAGGGGGTGCAAAGCACTAAGTTTTGCAGGGAGCCTCAGTATGTGGTGCAAGTGACCCCCCCCCCCCCTTCGGAGCCATTCTGGGCTGTGAGAGCAAATCGGAGGCAACTTTGCTTCTGATTTGCTATTGTAGTCCAGAATGGCTCTGAAGGGGAGAAGCTGCTTGCATGATGCAGTGAGGCTCCCTGCAAAACATAGTGCTTTGTACCCCCTCTAGTGACGCCACTGCTTTGAGCAGATTGTCCTTTTCTAAGGAATTTGCACCCTGTATCTGGATGACACTGTAAAAAAAAAAAAAATCAATCAATAGCCAATATAATCCAGAATCCTAATCCTAATTCAATGGGTGCCCATCTTAACTATACATTTCCTGGTTGGCAACCTTCAGTCTCGAAAGACTATGGTATAAGCCTACAGCACCCAGTATTCCCAGGCAGTCTCCCATCCAAGTACTAACCAGGCCTGACTGTGCTTAGCTTCCGAGATCAGGTGAGATCAAGCATGTGCAGGAAAAGTTGCTGAGGGCATTTTTCCTGATGAATCCTGATGAATCCACATTTCCTGATGAATCCCTAATGTGTCACTATGATGGTGCTCTTGCCATGTATTTTTCATCTGACCACTTCAGCATCTGCCTCCTGTCATATCTTGTATGCGTCCATTATAAGCAGCTGCATCCCAGGTCCCGCCTTATATCATCACATTACCCCATGCATGCATACTACACTGCCCTCCCAGAATGGCTCCATTTTAGAGCCAAATTAACCCTCAGGAAGTTGTGTGGGCCGAACTGGAAGGAATGAGTGTGCCCCCCCCCCAGGACCCACTTGGAATCACCTGAGGAGGAAACAGACCAGGAATCACCCAGATCATGAACCACCTGCAGTGCTGCGGACCTAGGGTGTGCCACTACTACTACTCACTACCCCTTAAGATCATGCTTGGTACCCCCTTTAAGTGGCACCAGGGCAGAGGCCCTGTCATGTCACACTCTAGATACAGCCCAGATTATAAAGGGAATTGTGAAGAAGGGAGCACACATCCTGTGCTCCCCAGCCTACCTGGCCACCCACCATGTCACGAGCCAGGTTCCATGTCCCAATAACATTGCCAGGGCTGCTCAATGCACACATGAAATGTGGACATAACATGGATCTGTTGATAAGGCAGCTGGAGCACTCCATGCAGGCTGCAGGCTACACTTCAGCCTCAACAGAGCATGTGCAGCTGGTCAGCCCATCCTCTACTTAGCAAGTAAAACTGATCAATCCTTACAAAGTATAAGTGAATAGCTCACCCCCTAAAAGCTGCTTCCTGGTCCCTGATAAGAGGGATGCAAGGCTGGGCAGTTCCTGCTGGCCTGATTCAAGAAGGATGTGTGGGAAATCTTCTGTTTCCTCCATTTTGTTTTGTTTTCAATCCCCCAGAGGCTTCAGTAATGGTTCAGCATCCTAAAAGCAGCTGCAAGATTTATATATTTATTTATTGGATTTGTATTCTGCCTTTCTCCCCGAAGGGCACCCAAGGCGGCTAACAATCAAGTTAAAAAATACAGACAGACATTAAAAATACAAAACATTTAAAAAACAATTAAAAGATTAACAAGATTAAAATTAACAAGATTTATCCACAGTCGCCTTTGTCTTTAGTG
This sequence comes from Tiliqua scincoides, assembly GCF_035046505.1. Classification (NCBI taxonomy): domain Eukaryota; kingdom Metazoa; phylum Chordata; class Lepidosauria; order Squamata; family Scincidae; genus Tiliqua; species Tiliqua scincoides. The sequence goes on from NC_089823.1 coordinate 18,671,649, forward strand.
CCATTCTCAATCAGCCATGTGGTTAGATGTGCTTTGCTCTCGCACTCTCTCTCTCTATACCTGGGCCTCCCCCAAAGACAAATAGCTGAGAACCAATCCAACTGTCTAAGTAAAGAGGTAAGTGATGTGGCCAGGTGGTTTCCTCTCATCCAATCAGATTACCCCAGTGGTTCCCAACTGTGAGCTGCAGCTCCTCAGGGAGCCATGGAAACCAGCCAGAGATCACAGAATCCTTACGAAAAACCCTTCACCCTGTACAATGTATGTAGAGGATTGTAACCCTAATGGGGAGCCATGGCCAATGGCCTGGTAGGTCAAGGGAGCTGCCAGTCAAAAAAAAATTGGGAACCACTGACAGCCCAATCCTATGCATGTCTACTCAGAAGTAAGTCCCATTAGAGTCAATGGCACCTCCTCCCATGAAGGTGTGGATAGGATTGGGCGGTCAGTTATCCTATTACTGCATCAAGTTTAGGTTTCTTAAGATCAAGTTCAAGGATGTTTGGGTGCATTTGGCCAGGTCTGTCATTGGATCTCTCTGCTGGTTTGCAAAAGGCACACACACTTTCCAATAAGTGTAGAAACCCAGGATTCTGGGGACAACCTAGAGCCCAAACCTATGCATGTCTACTCAGAAGTAAGACTCATTGCAGTCAATGGGGCTTACTCCCAGGAAAGTGTGGATAGGATTGGGCTGCTAAGTAGCTAGAAAGAGGAACAGCTCAAATTTGTACTTTACAAAATTCACATTTTTTTCTCTTTTTAGTCTCACCCTCTAGCTCCCCTCTGTTTTAGCCAAATCATGCTCCCCCTGCAGCCTTATAAAAATAGTAGCTAAATGAGTTGAAACAGAACTAAGAGGGCAAGGTTCCCTCTGGACCCCCTGAGGATTGACCTCCACCTTTTGTGCATATGCTATTTCACTATGGCCTCTCCCAAACTTGAATTGATGGTTTGGATCCATGGGGAGGGTGTCATGCCTGACCTAAGCTGGATTGCACCAGTATCCTTACCACCATTTTTGCTTAGTGACTGTTTTAAGAGGAGAAAGACAGGGACCAAGTGGAAAGGAGGGCGGAAGTTCTGCACCTTCAGTAGTGGTTGGTAGGCAACCTTCAGTCTCAAAAGACTATGGTATAAGCCTACAGCATCTGGTACTCCCAAGCGGTCTCCCATCCAAATACTAACCAGGCCTGACCCTGCTTAGCTTCCAAGATCAGACAAGATCAGGGATGTGTAGTGCAAAGAGAATGTTGGCAGGTACATATTCTCTGACCTTTGCAGGATGTAGCTCACTGTCAAGTTTCTACTGTCCACATGGTAAAAGTATAGAAACCTCTCCTTTTTTAGGTTCCAATCCTACCCAACTTTCCAGCATTGGTGCAGCTGCAATGCAGCCCTGAGATAAGGGAACAAATGTCCCTATACCTTCAGGAGGCCTCTGTGACTGCCTCCCCCCCCCCCACAGGATGCAGTGTATGCCCCAGTGGCACAACTGCACTGGCAATGGAAAATCAGATAGGCAGATAGGGTTGGAGATGGTTCTGAAAGCATTGAAAGCCACCAGTATATTCCTGCAAAAAAAATACAATCCAGCACAAAACTTCTTCCTGCAAAGTAACATTCCTTTATCTTATTTTCTGTTTCTCAGTCAGTATCTATTAAAATACTAATAACCCTTAAAATGAAGAAAACCACCACACCCTGGACAGTTGTAGTGGAAATATGCAAGGTTGCTAGAGGAGATAGGGCGTGATGTCAACAGTGGCCTCTTGCTCTGACAGGCCTGGGAAGTATGGGGTTAACACCAGGGCCATAGAATGCAATGCTAGTGCAAGTGCAGGGCCATAAAAGCAGTACCTGAAGGGCAGGAGAGGGTGTGGTTGACTGGGTAACCAAATGAAGACTACTGGAGATTGGTGTGTGACTGCCATGCTCAGAGCTGGTAAGAACTAAGGTATTGCTGTGACTGGAGAAACTTCTGATGGGACAGGGGAGGAAGGAGGGTTTCTGCAAGTTGAACAGGTGAGCTACCCTGGTGATGGGGGTCCAGCAGTGCTTTCTGCAGAACTAGGGCTACTTTGAATGATGGAAGCTAATTAGTCTGAAGTGGGCATATGATCTCAAAAAGAAAACTTTGGTAGGCAAAATTATTATAAAAAGTCTTTATTTTGCTTCTTCCAGTTTTTCCTTTCCTTTCTATTTCCAGAAATTCATGATTGTGATAAATCCAAAATGGCTTCTGTTGACCTTGCTTTCATGGGCAGAACTTGGAAGAGTAGGAACAATAGTGCCATCTGGTGTTGACAAAATAAACAACTTTGTCTCCAGCCATATCTGAACGGGCAAGGGCAAAAGTAACTTTTGATTCATTACCTCAGTTGGAGATACAGTGTTCTTCATTTTAAGGGATATTACTATACCAATCAAGAAATAATGCTGAAACACTGCAGAACCAGCTTTAGCAGAGCTGGTGCATGTGGCAAGAGAAGAAGACACCAGAAGTCCATCAACTATAAATTGCATTGTCTTAAAGGGCTGTTAAATGCAGTAGCACACTGTTTCCCAAACTGTGGGTCCATGAGCCCATTTCAGGTGGGTCACAGGTAGGTCAGGTGTCACAGGTTTCACAACCTTCCCCCCAGAGGGCCGCGCAGTCTGCTTATTGCCCCTAGAGGTAATTAACTTGCCATAAATCCATCCAGCCACTTAACACCTCTCAGCTTCTCCTGTTCCAGTTGCCAATTGCTCTTCAATCATGAGAGCTTCCAAACCTGATAGTCAGGTCAGGTTATCAAACCCGTTTTTGAGCCTTGCTCCAGCCTCAGCCTCCCTGACTCAGCCTGAACCCAGGAGCCGGTCTCCTTTACTGGGGTATCCAGTTCACATACCAGCCTACTCTGGATTAGCTCCCACAACCAAGTCTCTTTGCTCCATCAGTCCAATAATCCAGTCAGCTGTATTAGAGAGGATTTATTGAATAGAAAGTTAAAGAAATAGTTATACAGACAGGCACTGCATCAGTCATAGATTTCAGAATTTAGATTAGAGCATTTCAGTACAATACAACACTCAGCAATAATAAAACAATAAAGAGCTAACTCTATCACTCGCCAAAGTCTTACACTTTCAGAGCCAGTCCAACCCATCCTTGCTGCAGTCAAGGCAGGTTGAAATGGTCAAAGCTCAGGTCCCTCTTGGCCAGAGATGAAGTAATAATCAAGGGAATGCTACTTCCTTCTGCCTTTATACGTCTCCTGACCCATCCACCAATTAGAACTTGGATCCAGCCAAACATCTAGGTGTGGACGTGCCACAAGTCTTCTCTCTCATGGTGGTGGTGATTCTCATCTCATCGCCCCAACCTGAAAAGTTCACAGCTGCACCTTGTTGTTAATCAAGCAGCTTTGGAGCTAATTTAGCAGCCTGGTACCATATTTGAGGGCCTGTGAAGTGGCTGCCTCCACAGTTCTCCCAGACCTGGTACATGCTAATGAGCACTCTTGGTTGCAGCTGGGCCTTGTAGCTCAGGCCTAGCAACATGGCTAAAGGCAGAGATTTTCCTTGCTCTGATTTTACCTGGTCAACCCAATGTTAACTTTTCTGTCACATCCATTTATTTTGATATTTTATTTTTAGTATATTAGGCATGATGCCAGCATGGTATGTGGCTGCATTTGGGGAGATCTGTACTTTTAACAGGCTACAATGTATGTGCTTTTAACACTGAAAGTTAATTGGGCTTACTCCTGGGTAAGTGTGGATAGGATTGCAATCTAGGATTGTTAAAATTTTTCCTGCTTGATGATGTCACTTCTGGCCATGACATCACTTCCAGGTTAATGACATAACTTCTGGTGGGTCCTGACAGATTGTCATTCTAAAAAGTGGGTCCTGGGCTAAAAAGTTTGAGAACCACTGCAGTAGCATACAGATCTCCCAAATACAGGCATCCCAGATAGCTGTTCCACCTAAAATTAATCTCCAGCATTGTCAATTCAAAGTCCACCATGTTACTTCTGTGTTCTGCTTTATGTTTGTATGTAATGAATTGACAAAGGCACCTATGATTTCTATGAGAGAGCTCATAAAATTGTTTTAAAATTGTTATATGTTGTAGTTTAATACCTCTTATGTTCTTTGAGGGCAGGAGGTCTGGTCTAGTGGGTAGAGCCTCTGTTAGCCCAAAGATAACATCAGAAGGTCACCAGTTTGATGACACCAGCAGCTCCCTGAATGGCTGAGAATGGTGAGACCTTGAAGCAGCTGACAAGCCGAGCTGAGTGATTCCACCTGCTCTTGGTGTGAGCAAGAAGCATCTTGGCTGCCCTCCATGTGAGAGATGGAGCTGCTGTCAGCCTGCATGGGAGAACTGGAAGCCAGAAGTGAGACCAAACCAGGAAGATCCATTCTGAAATGTTTTTGTTTTCTTGAAAGAGAGAACTTCTATGATTGTAAAAATCCCCTTGAGGGATTTAGAAGCGCCTGCCTATGTAAACCACCTTGAATAAAGTCAGAGGAGTAATCCAATGACCAGAAAGGCGGTATATAAATACCTTATTATTATTATTATTATTATTATTATTATTATTATTAGACTGGGGAAGCGTACAGTGGACCCCCACTTTACAATTGATTCACTTTAAAATCAAATCACTTTGCAATGGATTCTCCATAGTAAAACAAGGTTCAATATACAGTAAGTTATTCACTTTACAACAGGATCATGACTGCGGATAGCAGGACCTTGTGGGTGATGGATAAGCAAATCAGCAATGCAAATGCAAGTATTTGGTAGGTTCTCAGTCAGTAACAGCATTTTTAACATTGTGGCTGTGGGTAGTGAGGGAAGGATACAGCTTGGAATTTGAGTTTTATAATTTTAACATTGTGTTAACTGATAACCATGTCCCCTAAAGAATGCAGTAGGCACTTTTAGAATCACTTCTTGGAGAGGGAAATGGCTTAGTTATGTGTAAGAAATAACTTCCAAGGTCTTTGAATAAATGACCCCCAAAAAATCATTATTGGGTTCGCATTATAATATTTTCACAATATAAAGGTGTGGCCATAATGGATTACCATTGTAAAGTGGAGGGTCTCCTGTACTTTCATGAATGAACCCATAGATTTATCCCTTTATATTAGTGTATATTATTGGTCCCAGGTCACCTTGATTAACTTCCCACCTAGAATATCGGGTGTTGTGATATTGCTAGTGCAAGTCATTCAAGGCACTCATCAATCACATAATTGCAGTGCAAAGGGATATGTCCATTTTTATGTGCTGATGATGATTATTCTGAAAGTCGAAGAATCACAGCAAAATCCTAACCTGCCATTTCGCTGACACGCTGACAATACAGGCTGTCAAAAATGTGCTACTAGACACATTTGCAGCTATTTGGGAGTAGGCTGCACTCGTGGGATGGCCGGCACCAGCCCACTAGCGTCACATTCCATCCTAGTGTGGCCAGTGGAACTGAGTCTTGAGTCTTGTACTGAGTGGTGCAGGCAGCAACTGTTACCCTACACATGCCTGATCTCATCTGATCTCGGAAGCTAAGCAGGGTCAGGCCTGGTTAGTACTTGGATGGGAGACCGCCTGGGAATACCGGGTGCTGTAGGCTTATACCAGAGTCTTTCGAGACTGAAGGTTGCCAACCAACCGAGTGGTGCAGAGGCTGGGAGAGGGTGACAGGAAGATGTTTCAGAGGAAGGAGGAGGCTTTTTTGGGCAGTAGGAGGTTGGAACAGGGGTCAGGACAGACTTGGGAGGGAGGCAGGATGAGTGGGAGCCTCCTCAGCATAATCCCTTTTCCCAGTCCGGGCAACCCTACAAGGGGCAATTTGGACTTGTGCCAGCTACGTAGCTGGCAGAGATCCAAGTAGCCCCATAAGGCAGGTGGGGCATTACTTGGGGTAAGGACAAAATATCCTCTTGCCCCAAGGAGACCTCCAGCCACCTCCTAACCTGTGCTGGATACAATGCAGGCCATGTGGCCTGATTGGGCTGCCAGTGATGTCCTGTATCGCTGCTTTTATGCCACAAACAGGCATAAGTTAACCCAGAGGCAAAATCACACATGCTTGCAAGGCAAAAACCCATAGGCAAAATCACACGCACACACAGATTCTTATGGTACTGTAATGTAGTGCCTTGAGACCCAAGTTAGATAAAATGCTTACACAGGATATATTAAAACCATTTGTCATATGTAGTAATTGTTTTGCTGCGGTTGCTTTGATAGCACTAAATATAAAATGAAAACATGGTTAAATTTAATAATGCTGGAATAGGAAATGTGCCCAGAGGCCCTGGACATGAAAAGTAGGTTTTAAAATAATTTTCCCTTTAAAAGATCCACAGAAATATTGTGGCATGCTGTCAGTCTGGTTTTTCCATTTGTCCTCTGCTTGAACAAAGCAATTTAAACATGAAGAGGTTCTCCCCCCCCCCCCCAGAAAAAAGAATTGTGTATGCTGTTTCCAAAGCAGGGCTGCCTCAAAGCACGACTGCACGAGGATGTTTTATAGAGCAAGCATGAAACTGATACGAAGTGGCTCCCCATGCGATTCTGGCAATTTTCCTCCTGACAAAACATCTTGATGTTGCCATTTGTGACTATGTGAGTCCTTGCAGCGATGAAGGGAGTGAGTAGATCCATAGCCCAACTTAGTTTGAACTTATGGTCTCCCTGATGTTGTTGTTGAGGCTTTTCAATTATTAAGAGTAAATGATATTATGAAAATATCTACAAGGATCCTTGTAAACTACAAGGATCCTGGGATGGAGCAGTGCCTCTCTCAGGATTTATTACAGTATTTATATATTGCCTTTTTTGTAGACTTAAATCTTGTAGACTCAAGGCAGTTTACATGGGCAGGCTGACCATAACCCCCATTTTTTTTTTCCAATGTTGTTTTTACAAGTGACATTCTATGAGACAAACTCATAGAACCCTCCATTTCTCCAGATGTTTCCATTCGTGGTGCAATCATCATCATGGCTGCACAGCTCTTGTGCTTCCCAAGTTTCCACAGGCAGCTGCAAAACACACCTTAGACTGGTTTTGGGGATCTTACCAATTTTTTGTTAGTCTACATACCTTTGTCGCTAGCCACTGGCTTCCAATCACCCGTCCAAGACAAGATCCAAGCTGATCCTGCTTAGCTTTTTCAGGCAAGGTGTTGGCTCAACCTCTAGACCATACCTCCTACTAGGGTACATACAAAATCTAATATATGCTGATAACATGAGCAACCTATAAACAGGATCCTTGTCATCTCTCCTTCAAATGGGGAAATTAAAGCATGCCCTCAAACAACTTATTTCCAGGCTATGTAGGAAACTGTCATTTTGCACACACTCACCAAGAAACCCTGATGACTAGATGCTCTGAAAGGGGCGCATTGGTACGTTTTATTTCTCAAAATAGAAAGCTCCAAATGTATAAACTATTCCCACAACAGCTAAGAAGATGGAATTCAAGTCACACGTAGCCCAAAGCGCCCTGATTACTACAGCCACATAACAAAGAAATATTTGCTGTCCCTCCCTAGAATTGGGCGATCCAAGGTGTATACCTGAATGGTTCAGATGTGTACAGGATATCCAAAGGGCTAGAATATGATACTCTCATTACTGCAAATGTCAAAAATGAGACAGTTCCACCACAATAGCAACAGAGAGTGATGTTTACCCCAAGTGCAGCATCTGTTACTGCAGACATAGACATATTAATGATTGCTAGAGAGTGGGGCTTACAAGTTTGTCAGAAAAGGGTGGAGTGTCAAGAGGGTGCTGTCACTGTAGGGTTTATTACAATAGAAGGCAGTATTCTAGTAGAGAGCTTAGCCAAACCAGACATGAAATGGAACATTGGGTGGTGGAAATTTCACTGCTTCATTTGGCTTGGATTGGGAAGTATACCAGCCAAGAACAATAATCTATGACTGCAGAATGCAAGTTGCCCTTGATCCTTTTCTTCTGGCACTGGGAGATGTGCCATCACTGGTTATCTCAGCTGTCAGACAGGTACATCTGTCCTAAGCTGGGGCAGATAATCATCTCGGAGTGCAATCCTGAAATGCCACGGGCCAGTGCAAGCCCCCTATGCCTCTCCAAGAGTGTTGTGAAGGTGCCATAAAGCCTGCTTCCCCATGTGGGATCCAACCCTGGACATGGTGAGTTCATGCTGGCTGAGGCAGCCAGGCACAGGGGGTGGGAGAGGGTGGAACAGAGGTGGGAAGGGGGCATTTATGGGTGGGGAAGAGCAGTCTTGGGGTGGATCAGGCCTGGGAAGAGGGCAGGATTGGCCACAGCAGTACAGGCCAAATCCTAACCCCAAGTTCCGGGTCCTGCAGCCTTACATGGGCTGCTTGAATTTATGGCAGCGAATTCACTGGTGCAGATCTGAGTAGTCCCAATGGGTTGGCTGGAGCATGGTACGGGGCAAGGGGTAAAATATCCCCTTACCCCAAGTTGCACTCTAGTTGGCACCTATCTTGTGCTGCATTCAGCACGGGTCACTTGACCTGCCAGCACAATTTAGGATTGGGCTGCCCCCTCCTAATCCAGTAAAGATCAACCAAAATCAACTTGAGGGGAGAGAGGATGATTCCCACAGCTCTACTAGTGGGCCTATTTAGTGGCCTTACTTGCATTTTGAGAAACAGAATCTGAAACCGAGGCAAAACCACCAAAAATAGTGTGCGGAGGGGGGGAGTGTGTTCCTCCCACTCATTCTTAATGCACAGCCTTAAAGGTTTCTTCCCTCACTTTTCCAGTGCTTATGATGCTCTCACAGCCAACTCGGCTGTGTCACCATGACTGGGGTTGTCACATCACATTAACGCAGCCTCTGTGGAAAAATAAAATGGCCTGTCAAACTTGTGGAAAGCAAAACTGGGCAAATGGTTTAAACAGGTCTCTTTAATACTGTACAGTACAACCTGACAGGGAGAGGGGACGATGGCATCTTGTACTTGTACAACAGCCACACCCTATAGTTTTTGTTTTCTTCTGAAGGACCATAGGCTCCCAATGGTCCTTCCTTCCCCTGGTAGCCAGTGGCATAGCTAGAGGAGGTGCAATGCACTAAGTTTTGCAGGTACCTGAATCACCGTCCAAGTGGCCTCTTCCCTTCAGAGCCATTCAGAGATTCACTCCCAAGCATACTGGGTCAAATGGCAGTTACATGAAGGAAACAGTATGCTAAAAGGCAAGTACATAAGATAAGCTGAATTCTCTTTCATTTGTCTGAGAAAGGATATACCACAATCTCTCTGCGTGTTCAGTCAACATGTGAGGGGGAGCATGTCTAAACAGCCACATACCTCCAACTCGGACATGCCCCCTAAGGCTGTATTCTCCCCCACCCCGAAAGGGACACTATGTGCTGTCAAACCAAACTGGGCTTCCCCCATGTTAGCTGGAAATCTGATTGGCCAAGATTCTAGCTGGCTCTACCTGTGCCTGGCCCCTGATTCCAATGAGGCTTCCTCTAAAGAGGAGGAGCAGGACCCTACTGCAGCCCTTTGACACAAACTGGAACTCTGGGAGTTAATGCTGCTTGGGAACAAGCAGAAATTGTCTTTCAATTATACACTACCCAAGAAAATTGAGATGCTGAAGGACCCACTGCCCCCCCCCTTTCCTGGCCTTGAATCCAAATGCCAGTTCCCCCCTCATCACCCTGGGACCTCAGGAGCAATGAAGATGATGGGTCTATGTAGATGTCCTGAACTGGCAATACAGCAACTGTTGCTCAAAGCCTCCTCTCCATCAGCCTGGTAGAGGAGAAGGGATCAAGTCCAACTACTCTGGGCTGGAACCCAGCTGAGATCCACGAAGGGACAGAATGGCTAGCTCCACTATAAAACTCTTCAGTTCTGGTCTATGATGGCTGATAAAATAGCTGTGTGGGGAAGTTCTTGGAACTCTGTTTTTTTTAACCAGACTCGGGGTCGGTTTGAATGATACTGTCTGAACAAGCTACCAGATGGCATGAGGAGGGATGTGTGCATATGTGTTACATCTCACCGAGTGCACAATCCCTTTTCCTGCATAATTGTGAGTGGAATGGACTGCTCTCAACACACAATTTAAAAATTACTTCCAAATAATATTCACCTGATGGGTGCTTGGGCAGTCCTCATGTCCTGCATCTTGTGATGGGATGATGTTCTCCATGGGAAGAAGGCATCCTCTTCATGCCACAGAGCAGGGATGTGCGGTGCAGGGACGGCAGGTGAGGCAGGACCACCCCACTGGAATCCTCCGAAAATCACTGCCGTCTAACCAGGTGACCATGCATTCATTCTACCTGCTTGAGTACAAGTGGGTGGAATGTGTGCACCATCACCAGGTTGGGCTGCAGCGATTTTTGAAGAATGACGACGGGGTACTCCTGCCTCACCTGCATGTCCCTTCCCCATGGAAGGCATCTTTTGAACCAGCTTGCTGCTGAACTGCTCCCCTACCCACCTAGATCTCATGACTCACTTCCTGCTCTGACCTCCCTGACCCTATTGGACAGTTGGGTTCATGGTCCCCAGACTGGAGCCCACTCACTCCAGGTTTCAGGGAAGATGTAGGTGTGGATTCAGATATTACCAACCTTGGTTCTGACCTAGGTCTAACATGAGAGTTTGTTATGTGACTGTAGGCCCCTTCAGCAAGACAGGACAACATGTTGCACATTTTCTTGTGTAGAGCAGCACAACAGTGGATCTGAGCAAATCTTCCTTTTATTTTTGTATTGGGAAAATTGAATGTATTAGAAAAATGAAAAAAAAAAAAAATCCCTCTCATACATTATCTATTCCTTCTAATGATCTGCTTAAATAATCATTATATAATTTAGACATGTCTAATTTCCAAACTGGTTTTTGCATTGTGTGAGTGATAAATCTTCCAAGGTTACATTTCATTTATCAAGAAATGAAATTCATTTTAATTTATTTTCACAGAGGATCGTAGTAATTCATAAGCTGAACACAATTAGTCTTCTAGTGCAAGGTTGCAATGATTGCAATTTCAAGTAACATTATTTTTTTATTTTTTATTTTTTTTGTAATCTGTTCCTCTTTCATTTTCAGAATGACCACATTTTTGCCCTCTTCCTTCTTCCCTCTTTCAACTATAATATTATTTTGGTTCTTTCATTCTTACAAAATGATTTAAAATTCTGTTCTTCGTTCCAGCTTGAATATGTCAGCCATTCATTCTTTCCTTGATAGCAAATCATTCAAGTGAGTTTACACTGCTGAAATCCCAAGCAATTGGCATGCAGATTGAATCAATACAATATCTTGGAAGAATTTTGCCCTTGGAAAGCCTGCAGGCTATCAGCTGTTAGAAATTCTTGTTCAAATAAAACTGCTTTGACTTAAAATTGCACAAATGCTTCCTTTTAAAATCCTTTTAGCATTGCTTGCTTGTAGATGGACTCTTTCACTGTGTACCAACAATTTAAAAGGCATAATGTACTTATCACATTTATATATAGGCATCTTCCCATAGCCACAGATATAGTATCTGTGGATGCAGTTATTCATGGATTCAGATCCTGCTCTCCCCACCCCCCGCGCATACCCCATGCACCCATTAATGTTGTTTAGAGGCTTTTCGGTGAAGTTTGTTCCTTTTACATGACGCTATAAACATGCAAGCTTATAGCCTGTACAGACAGGCTGCAGGCAGCCTGAATGCTTGAAGATACTAGATCAAATGAAAACTGGAAGCAAGAAGTTAACTGCTTCCTTTTGATGTTTGATCTAATCTCTTAAAGCAATTCACACTTCCTCCAGCCTGCCTGCATGTGCTATAAGCTTGCATATTTATAGCGTCCTGTGAAAGGAACAAACACTTCTGCCCCCCACCACAGGATGCAACACATGCCCCACTGGCATGGCTGCATCGGCGCTGGAATAGTGGATAGGACTAGGCCCTAAAACAGTAACATGAGCCTTTCCCTTGCAACTTGAGTCCTAGGACATGGACATATCTCTAAATGCACAGGCTCCAGGTACTTGCAGAGAGCGTCTATCCAGAATCGCAGTGTGGATTCCGAGCCAACAGGTCCACCACTGATATGGTATTCTCCCTTAGACAACTGCAGGAGAAATGCAGGGAACAACGACAGCCACTCTTTATAGCCTTCATAGATCTCACAAAGGCTTTCGACCTGGTCAGCAGAGACGGCCTCTTCAAGATTCTCCCCAAGATTGGATGTCCACCCAGGCTCCTCAGCATCATCAGATCTTTCCACAAGGACATGAAGGGCACTGTTGTCTTCGATGGCTCCACATCAGACCCTTTTGACATCCGAAGCGGAGTGAAGCAGGGCTGTGTTCTTGCACCAACCTTGTTTGGGATTTTCTTCGCTGTCCTGCTGAAGCAGGCCTTTGGAACTGCAACAGAAGGCATCTATCTCCGGACCAGATCAGATGGAAAGCTCTTCAACCTCTCCAGGTTGAGAGCAAAGTCCAAAGTCCAGCTGAAATGTCTGCGTGACTTCCTCTTTGCCGACGATGCAGCTGTCACTACCCACTCTGCCAAAGATCTCCAGCAGCTCATGAATCGTTTTAGCAAGGCCTGCCAAGATTTTGGACTGACAATCAGCCTGAAGAAAACACAGGTCATGGTTCAGGATGTGGACTCACCTCCCTGCATTACAATCTCTGAGCATGAACTGGAGGTTGTCCATGACTTTGTGTACCTTGGCTCAACGATCTCCGACACTCTTTCTCTCGATACCGAGCTAAACAAGCGCATCGGTAAAGCAGCTACCACGTTTTCCAGACTCACAAAGAGAGTCTGGTCCAACAAGAAGCTGACGGAACATACCAAGATCCAGGTCTACAGAGCTTGCGTCCTGAGTACACTTCTGTACTGCAGCGAGTCATGGACTCTTCGCTCACAACAGGAGAGGAAACTGAGCGCTTTCCACATGCGCTGCCTCCGACGCATCCTCGGCATCACCTGGCAGGACAAAGTTCCAAACAACACAGTCCTGGAACGTGCTGGAATCCCTAGCATGTATTCACTGCTGAAACAGAGACGCCTGCGTTGGCTTGGTCATGTCGTGAGAATGGATGATAGCCGGATCCCAAAGAATCTCCTCTATGGAGAACTCGTGCAAGGAAAGCGCCCTACAGGTAGACCACAGCTGCGATACAAGGACATCTGCAAGAGGGATCTGAAGGCCTTAGGGATGGACCTCAACAAGTGGGAAACCCTGGCCTCTGAGCGGCCCGCTTGGAGGCAGGCTGTGCAGCATGGCCTTTCCCAGTTTGAAGAGACACTTTGCCAACAGTCTGAGGCAAAGAGGCAAAGAAGGAAGGCCCATAGCCAGGGAGACAGACCAGGGACAGACTGCACTTGCTCCCGGTGTGGAAGGGATTGTCACTCCCGGATTGGCCTTTTCAGCCACACTATTTAGCATGTATATTTCCTTTTCATTCCCTCTCCTAGAGACACCCACAGAGGCAGTAAACACCGTAAACACAACACAAACATTTGGAGTTGCATGTATTTTGTAATCTGGTCCTCTGTAGGATTAAAACATTGTTAAGTCTTTAAGAAAGCAAATTGTTTGCCAGCTCAGCGTACAAGCAGGTGGAGAAAGCTGTCAGCCATATGTAATGGAGAAGGGGGCCTTGCTGTAAGAATAGGGGTGTCATACGCCAATCTGCTCCAATTTTCATCCATGAAATGCTGACATGCATCCTTTCCTATGCAGTTTTGCTGGCACAAGATTGCAGAAGTACAAGGCTGATAAAGCTACACAAACAGAATTTGATAGCAACCTCCCTCTCCAACTCCTCCCTGTTCCTGCAAGTCTCTTGTACGCTACAGCTAAGCTGCGCAGGGACTTCTTTGAGTGCTAACACCAGAGGCAGGAGCAGGTAACCAGGTGTCACCTTGTACTGGCACTCAGTGGTCTATGTTAGATTTGTTCACTACTGTGGACTGCGCCATCAGACTGCTAGAATACAAAAAATTATTTCTAAAAAGATATGCAGACCTCCTCTCCATGTTTTTTCAAAGTGCTTAGCTGCAATGTTTTAAAGTGTGTGGCAAAAAGTATGAGTCATAATAATTTCATATTGATTCTAAATGCCAGGAAAATAATTTTCATTGAAATCAAGGTATGTGAGCATGTTTTTTCTGCTATTGTCCTGTATCCCGATGTACATTTTCTTTTGTTTCAGAGGGGGAAAAAACTAACCATGCATACGCAACACTTTTCTAAACAGAACAACAAAACAAAGAGAGGCAAAATACCAAGGCAGGTACTAAGAAATGCAATTGACCTATGTGGCCTGCAGGCCAGACAGAACCATCTATCAATGGAGGAATTGTCACCAACAACTAAGCAGGGTCAGTTCCAGGCTCCAGAGAGCCTTCAGCAAACTGGCCTCTATGGCCCCCATTCTGGCTGGTGGGCCCCCAGAGCATCACTTTTCTACCATCACAATATGAAGTCAGTGGGCTGATCTTTTGGGATCAGCAGTGGGAACTTCTGCAGCTGCCAGTGACACTGATCTCTGACACTTGCTGGGGTTTTGCAATGAAACCTGACTAAGAGCACAATCCTAACCAGGTCTACTCAGAAGTAAATCCTATTTTGTTCAATGGGACTTACTCTCAGGAAATTGGGGTTAGGATTGCAGCCTAAATTTCTCAAAGTTATTTTTCTTTGATAACCGAATAGTTGGTAGAAGCCTTTCCGATTCTCGTTGAAAGGTGGCACCCAAGGGTGCTGGGCTATTTGGGATGATGGGGACAGGTATGGTGTCAAGGAAGGCAATGGATGTGGGAAGAGGAACTGCCTTTTGTGTGAGCTGCCTGTTGCAAAAAGCAGCTTAGGACTCAACCATACAGAAGCCGCTCTTATACCTCCCCACTAACCTGTGAATGTGGCTTTAACTGGTCCTCAGTTTGAAAGAAAGTTACAGGTCTCAGTTCCATGATAGTTGAATCAGTGGCATACCTAGAGGGGTGCAAGTTTTGCAGGGCACATCACCGCCGCGTGCAAGCGGCGCCCTCCCCACTTTTGCTCCCCCTGCCAGAAATGGCTCCCAAGGAGCGAGGCCGCTTGCAAGCTGTGGTGAGGTGCCCTGCAAAACTTAGTGCTTTGCACCCCCCTAGCTACGCCACTGGGTTGAATTGAGGAAGCTTAGCATTGCTTATTGTGCACGATTTGTATGCTGTGAGAATTAATTTTGCCCCTGTAAACAACATTTTGAGTTTGATTCACAACTATGAAACAGCTGTTCCGATTGAAAAAAAAGATTTTTCACTGATTCATTTGTCTAGTTTAATTCAGTTCATTATATTCCACCACATGTTTTTATTTTTTTTAATACCTCAGATAACTGGAGTACACCCACAGCTTTCTGGATAGCAGCTCTTCAGTCTTGGCTTTGGTCTGCATTATGTAAGGTTGTGACCTGGTTTATGTATTCCCTTCAGTGTCATGGCTGCCACTGCTCTGGTTTTGCTCCCATTCTACTTAAGGCTGCATGGTTCCACCCACATGATCAGGTAGACTGTGTGGTCATGTACCATGGTGGCCACACAGACACAACACACGACACAACCAATGTCAGGACCATAGGAAGCCATTGCTGAAGCCAAGGTTTACTCCAGTTCAGAATTAGCAAAGATTCAAAACAAACCAGTGCTGGGAAAATAAGATCCTTACCCAGTCAGTACTGGTCTGGATAGAAACCCTTTATAGTTTTTCTGTTGAGGTGAGCCAGTGGCCAGCCCAGATGGACAGAGTCACTCCAGTATCTGAGAACACTGCCCTGGTAGTTCAGCACATGAGGCAGCTGTAGTGTGCCCAGAGCCATGGGTTCCTATGTAAGGGTTCCTGGCAACTGCTGACAGCCATGAAATCCTTCCTGACCATGTGATCAGAAGACATGCACACTATCTGGAATGGCATGAACCAATGGTGACATGTAAACTGGGTCTGTGTAATACATGCAGGTTCAGACAACTAGACATTCTGGATAACTGAAAGTCAGTTCTGAGTGGCTGTACTGTAATCCTCGGTGAGAAGAGTGAGGGGAGGAATACGGAAAGATCAAAGCCTCTTCCTTTACTAGGATACTTGGAAATTATATTTCTGCAGTCATTTATGACCACTAAGCAACCTTGGGAATTCAAGTAGAAAATCAATTTCAGGCGTTTGCAGATGAACGCGTAAAACTTTCCATTGGCCATGTTGAATAGCCCCAGCTTACTAAAAGAAAATAACTTTTTAGAGGCCGTAGCCTTCAATTGCAGAGAAAATTGTTCATGTGCTTAATGCTGGATTTCACCACTGACCTTTTAATGTGAAAGCAAGAAGGGTACTGAACACCTGATGGGGAAAGAACAATGAGGTGAAATAGACTCCCCTCACACTGGATTTGAATCTCTCTATTACCTGCTTACAGTAAATCAAGCACATAGGAAATGACTTGTCCAAAAATGAAGCAATTATTTATTGTACTGGACCAATCTTTTATTCCTTCACACACTTTTTTATGGAAAGACAACCTTGCCAATTAGTCCACCAATGTTACAATTTTTAGCCCAAGAACTTGTCTGCCTCCCAGGACATACCTGTTTTCGAGCCAAGCTAGACAATGTTCCTACAGCATGGTTGGGACCTGTGTTTTGGTTTTGGCACTGGTGTTGTCAGAGATTAACAGTTTTAATGCAGAGTTAGACTGGACTCACCTCCATAGTCTGGAGATGGGGTTTCCTGGCCACATTTGATGCCGTTGTAGAGCAGCTTGTAGGAAATCAAGGGGAAATCTTGGACTGCCATGGGATTGGGTAGCAATGAGCCCCTTTGCACTCTCATGTAGAAACAACAATGAGAATGAAATCATTTTAAAATACATGCCTTATTGTCAGGGCTGGGCTGGCCAAAGACCTCCTGATGCCTGAAGTGGCCTACCAAATGCTGCCCCACCTTACCCAATGATGGGCCAGCCTCTGTTCCTACCCAGAGTTATAGCTCAGCACACTCCTTCTTTCCACTTTTCCTCTTCCTCTTTCATTCCCATTTCAGGGAATGCAAAGAGAAGGGAGCGCAGTGTAAGCAAGTAGGCAGACAGGCACACCCCACCAACCTGCTGCCTGAGCTGACTGCGTCAGTTGGCTTCATGGATGTGATGGAAGGCCTGTCAGGTATGTTATGCTATGGTTCAACAGGAATGCTCACTGAAACGTAAACAGCATCTTTCTGGTTGGTCTGTACGTAAGTTAGAGTAAACAAAAAAATTGTTTTAAAAGGCAAACCATTTTCCTGGATCTTGGTGGCATGTCAATCTTCTTGTTACAACAGAACAAGGTTGATACATTCGAACAAAGAGGCACTTGTGTTAAAGGCCTTTGTCTGCAGAGCAAAGGGTTTGCAGTTTTGAACCAGACAGTTCAGCTTCAGAGTATGCTAAGAAAAATCATTTTTGTCTCTGGTCTGAAAATTTTCAAATCGCAAGCAAGCTAAATCATGGTCGTATGTCACACAGTATTCTGATAAGGATACATTAGAACAACAGGCCTTTGTTTTGAAAGAAGAGAAAAAAAAATGTTTGCGGTTTGAAATTTTCGGTCTGAAGGCTTTTTTTTGAAGAGCAAAAGGTTGTACAAATGCTGGGACAAGTAGTATGGCTAGTATTTATAGCAAATCGCATAGCTATATTATAGAAGAACACTAGGCAGCTTAGTTATTGATTTTTCCTTCTTTTCAATATTATTATTATTATTATTATTATTATTATTATTATTATTATTATTATTATTAACAACAGTATTTATATACCGCTTTTCAACTAAAAGTTCACAAAGCGGTTTACAGAGAAAAATCAAATAACTAAATGGCTCCCTGTCCCAAAAGGGCTCACAATCTAAAAAGATGCAAAAGAATACCAGCAGACAGCCACTAGAACAGACACTGCTGGGGTGAGGTGGGCCAGTGACTCTCCCCTTGCTAAAAAAAAGAGGAGCACCCACTTGAAAAAGTGCCTCTTACCCAATTTGCAGGGGTTTTAAACCCAGTTTTGTGCCTAAACAAGTGTAACTAACATACAAACTTATCTTAAGTGAGTTTTAGTGGTCCAACTGCATTAAAAGGGTTTAACATCAAAGCCATTTCCGGTTAACATCAAAGGTCAGTTTCCCAGAGAAAAAGCATAAGGCAGCAATTTTTTTTGCTGAGCCCACAAACCAATGGCAAGTAAGTTGCATTTCAAGGGTACTTTGGCTACATAAAGTGGGAAAAAGAAAGTTATCAAGATGGTTAAGTGATAAGGTCAGTTTTGAGCAAAAGGGATGTTACAGTACCACCTACTGGTTGTTCAAAATCTGTAAATTGTATATGTTGAATGTAAACTGCAAAACTGGTGACTTGAAACTCACCAATCACATGGCTAATGCTATCTCCAGCCAATGAGAAATGTACGTGTCTCAAAGAGGGAACTCGAAATTGTAATAAAAGTGAGGGATTCAGACTGGGAAGACACTCTTTCTTTTTTTCTTCACTTCACGTCTCACGTTCTGACTCTCACATTCACACTCAATGCTTGGAAAGGAATCCCTTGAGACGTTGGTTATGGAATAAAGGCTTGGAACCTTTATTCCAAAGGTTCACCACTCTTGCTTACTGAGTTTGCTTATGAACCTTGCAACATCTGGGAACACCCTGCAACAGATGGACCAGCCCTGCTTACTGTGTGTGTAAAATGACTCCACCTGTGAGCTGATTTTTTCCTTCATGCACCATAAAGTGAAATTCAAACCAGAAGCCAGGCAATATGTCCTACTAGTCTGACTCCATGAGTTTTAGGTTCTTCTTCCCTCTAGCTCAGGGGTGTCAAACATAAGGCCCGGGGGCCGGATGTGGCCGGCGAAAGCTTTTTATCTGGCCCTCAGGCTCTCAGCTGCTGAACAGTGCTGAGGAGTTACTGCTGAAAGGGCAGGCCACTTGAAAATTGGGCTCTCCAATATCTTGAAATATGATCAAGATTTGTGTGTTTTCTTTTCTGTCATTTGCAGCTAATGAGTTCCTCAGTGAGAAAAAGTAGTTATTTTTTGTTTTGAACTTTTTAATGACATCACTTCCTGCCTAATGACATCACTTTCAGCCCTCAGCAGGCATCATGAATGCCATTTGGCCCTCGATATGAGACGAGTTTGACACCCCTGCTCTAGCTCATTTATTGGAGCAAAGGATTATGGGATAAGCCAAGCGTATTGCCTTAAAAAAGGGGATCTCGGAGGAAAGCCAGGCTTAGTTATGCTGAAAGTCTAATGTTTTATAATCTTTGGTGAAAATATGCTCTTCTCCAGAATGATCAGAAGCAAGTGTTCAAAATCATGGGCCCAATTCAGATAAAGCTAGTAACACTTTAGGCTCATTTAAATCAATGAGGCAAGTTAAGACTAACTTGCCCCATTGATTTTGGGCCATTATGATGATCCTCACTATATAGTATTTATTTTTCACGTGGCACTCTGGCAGATTTGCTTGCGAGTGTTGGCTTTTGTGCTGAGATGCCTGTGCATTTCTTTAGAAAATTGCTGCATTTATGAATGAATAAATTTAGTCTGTTTGACCTGATAATGCTTTTAAGTTGATTTTGCATCTCTTTTCTGATGGTCTCAGCTTCTGGGTGCATAATGACAAGCAGACTTTTATGAACTGGGGGCAGGGTGCAGGCTGATGAATTGAAGAACGTGTAAACTATTTAGATAAGCACTTTTCATTCTCCGGTACATGGTCTCCCATAAATGATGCATAGAACTTTTTATGAATTGAGCTCTTTCAATATCCAATATTTATAACCCAAACTGCAAAATCTTCCTCTTGCACATCTGCCAGCCAAAGAACAAAATTGCACTTTTTCCAAACACGTTTATTAAGAGAATCCGCAGGCCTTTCCAGAGCTCAGCTGATTGCTTTGGAGTAAGGATTTGCACAAATGAGAGCACATAAAAGTTACATCTTCGGTGAGACTTCTCTGTGTATTAATTTGCTCCACATTCGCTGTACATAATTACATTACACATTGAACACATTAAGAAGCTCGTATGCTGCCATGCTTCATGCACACATATCTCAGCAGACTGAGCTCTAATTCCCTGTGTGGACTCCGGGAGTCAATATTTACTTCACACTGCTTTCCCTTTTATGCCAGCCTTTATGATAAACCAAAAATTTTGCTGACTGCTTTGATGTCCAAAGCAGGGTGTACATTAGGGAGCTTGGAGAGAGATAGTTACATGTCAAGCATGTCCCCCTCTGCGCAACACCTCTGCAGGATGCCACCTGATCTATACATGCAAAAGAATAAGATGGTTGACTGCAAGTAAGAGAGATGCCATTTTTGAATGTTCCTCTGAGTTAAAAACTCCCTGAAAGGAGAAAAGTAGCACAACAGAGAAAAGCGAGAAACCTTGGCCTTGGTACGCCAGTTTGATTTCTACATGCAGGGAATTTTTATGCGGGGGAGCTCTCAAAGATGGAATTTTCTGCCTGTAGCCTGAGGTGGTACAATCCACTATGCCACCTTCAAACTCTCATGTGAATACCAGGTGTGACTGTGAGGGATGCTGAATTAGAAATTTTTCTGTGAGAAATCTGAGTCCTGTTCAGCGATTCCAGATCAGCATAGCAAATCTGGATCTGGATCAGCATGGCAGATCTAGAGAGGCTCCCCAAATACCTGTACTACTTACAGGTACAATTTACAGGTTTGCTGTAATTTACGATTTAATTTTACAATTTACTATTTACAGGTACAAATACCTGTACTATTAATGCTAATAGCATTAGCTAGAGCTGTGCTGGAGCTTAGCGGTACGTGAGAGTGCCCCTTCTCCAGCATGACATGAGCAGTGCCCACATGATGTTTGCCTGAACAAGGTTTTCGAAATCCCCACTTTCAATCTGATACAGATATAAGCTCAATGAAGCTTGGTGAAACGCTGTATTTGTTTACAATTTTTGAGTTAGTACACCTACCCACTGAGGATCTCATGGTGGCATATAATTTTAAAAAATCTACACAGAACAATACAATTGTCACAATAACTACATGAACATAAAATCTCAATTACTTAAAAACATGGTCACATCAGGAGTTGCACCAAACGTTCTAGCAACTAAGCTAAGTCAGGGACTCCTAAAGCCCTCCTGAAGAGGTACATGTCTGACAAACTCTTAAAGAGGTTGGAAGGGAGCCAGGTAGGTGGGCCTCACAGGAAAAGGAATTTCATAATTGGCTTGACATATAATCTGATCAGTGGCATTTTAATTTCCCTGGCCTGGGGCGCACGTCTAATGCAGCCTGCAACACAGGGCCAACTTTAAATTGTGCATTTCATATATTCTTTTTATCTGATACCTGTTCTGTCTTTCTCCTCTTATTCCAGCCAGTCTTTCTCCTCTCTCTTTTTGCTTGCTTTTGCTGATTTTAAGGGCCATTCTTCTCAGTGCTGGTACCAGGCTGCTGGGGCAAAACCTGCACTTGTCTGTCTATGGGGCCTCCTACCTGCCCCGATGATACATTTGGCACCACTCGTCGCTGATGCTGAGGCTTCAGGGGCAGCTTGACTTGATGGATGTGGGTCCCTGGTCAGTGCCTAGTCTCGCTGAACCCTGTCTGCCACCTGTCTCTTCTCATAGTATGAAAATAACATGCATGTAGATGGTGGAATAATAAGTAATTAATGATGATGACAGCCGTGATATGAAACTCCTTAATTACTGATCAATTTAAGCAAAGTGGAGAGTTCTTTCCAAGCATCAGCTATGACAAGTGATAAAACAAATTGATCACCTAAGACTTAAAACAAAATGTTCTCACCTCTATAGTAAAAAACCATCCCTCTTTTCAAATATTACTTTAGACCCCAGAGAGTTTCCTTTCGAACAGTCTATCAAAGATCAGGTTTCAAATTCCCTCCTCCTTGTACAGATTCAGGTCAACAGCTGAGATACATTCTCGTGATGAAGTCATCAAACAGAAATCATTACCCCCTTGCGTGGCCATGCACGCTCTATCTCATCACAAACAACCCATGAGATCACAGCTCATCACCTCCCTTCCTCACCCCACATTTCAAAGGAATTGTCTGCAGTCATCTCCAGATCCCTGACCACAAATGATCCTTAAAAGGACATTAGGCATTCATAAAATATGCACTCTCGTCACTGACTCTCAGCCCAATCCTTACTAAATTACCGAGTGGTGATGCAATGGTACTAGCTATGCTAACAGGGAACTTCGGCTGCTGGATATCTCTTTGGGGTAAGAGGGCATTTGTCTCCTTGCCTCTGAGTAAGCCCCAGAAGCTGCTGTGGGTCAACTTGGACCTGTGCAAGCTATATCTCTGGTGCAAGTCTGAGTTGATCCATGCAGGCAGATTGGGCCTGGGAAGGGCAGGTCTAGTGATTAGCCATGATAACCAAATGAAACTTGTGCCTTCAGAGAAGGAATGATTCAGATTGCCAGGTGCTGGAAGAGAAGGGAGGATTATACTGGATGGTCATAATCTTCAAGTCCTGCTTTTGAGCTTTCAAAGATATCTTGCTCATTGCTGGAAACAAAATAATAGGCTTTGATCTCACCCTGCAGGGCAGTTCTTATGTAAGCCATGGACCATAGATCATCTGTAGTGGAAATGATTTGCCTGCAGACAACTGGATTCAATCCTTGGTGCCTCCAATTAAAAGGTAGGAGGGAAGGACCCCTGCCTGAGATGTTCTTGATCTGCGAATCAGACCAAACAGTTCTGGTCGATATGAACTACTGGTCTAAGACAACTTTAGATGTTCACATAACCTTTACCCCTCTGGCTGTACCATGCATTCACGTGACTGGTCAACTCTTGGTGATTTCACCATCTCTTCTGTTCATCAGATTTGACCCAAGGACAATTGGAGGAAGAGCTGTGGAAAATCATTTTCCAGATAATTAGCTTCTATGCTCACAGAACCTTATGTGATTTGTACTCTTTAGGATTATTAAAGATGTTCATGGACTCTGATGAGCAAATTACTCAGCTAATTCATCCATTTTTCCCCCTTCACGCTCTGCAAAGCGGTGAAAATAAATAAGGGGAAGAAAATCATTACATTATTGATGTGATAAATAATCATGCAATTTGATGAATAAATTATTCATGTATTATTATTCATAACCCTTCTATTCTGGGTCAGTGCTACTGAGTTAATGGTGAACCATGTGCAAAGTAATTCTTGGTGGGAACAAGAGATGAGTACATGCAAAAGACATCTCCTTGCATCCTCTAATGCTGACAGAAAGAGCCAGGACTAAGGAAAGCACTACTTAATAGGTTATTTAAGGATTTTGTCCCAGGTCTCAGTGCATATTTATTATTTAGGTGCCTTTTCAAATTTCTTAGCTGTTGCACAGTACCTTCTGCCATGCTGTGTCAAGGGACATCTGTTCCATTGGGGTTTCTGTACTCAGTGACCATAGTTAAAAAAAATGCACACTCACAGGCAAACCCAAAAGCTGCACTGACCCAAAAACCAGCAACACCATCACAAGGACATGCGCTGGTCTGCCGTGGCTGGATCCCCCACAGCTGTGCCTGCCAACACAGGGAGGATTGTACCCGCCAGCTCAGGGAGTGACAAAGGGTGGCTGGAGAGCACTCTAGGGGTACTTCTTGGCAGGGAAGGGAGGAATAGGAAGGATCAGGCATGGGAAGGGGGATGGGATCAGTGGTGGCAGTGCACATCGTAACCTAACCTTTGCTTCCAGGCCAGGCAGCAGTAGCGTAGTTAGGGAGGTGCAGGGGGTAGCAGGTGCACTGGGCTACAGGGTGGGTGGGGGCAACAACGTGGCTAAGGGGGCAACAACTTGCAGGCAACAGCACCTGTGTGCAACAATTGGGCTGCTACCAGCAGCCCTGCCAGTGCCAGGCACTCCGGAGGGAGGAGGGGCAACAGTCATGGAGAGGGGCGAAACTGCATGTTGCCCCTCCCTGCAGCCGAGATGGAAGGTAGTCTAGCTCATCACTTCTGGCAGAGCTCAAGAACCACAGGTCGCGGCAGGCAGGAGGAGCTACTGACATCTCAGCAGTGCTGGAAAAACTCCATTTCTCAGCATTGCCTGTGAGAAGCAACCAAAAGCTGAGAGGGGTAGTGACCTTCCGCCATTTCCCTGAAGTAACAACCAGGTAAGTGGCAGAGGGCTGGGAGGGCTTTGGAGAGACGCAAGCAGGCAGGTCTGTGGAACGGAGGGGTTAGAGAGAGATTGGGCTCACACTGCCATGCTCCTGAAGACATAAGCAGAATTACAAGAGCACCTGGACAGAACTTGGAATGAAGTTCAGAATAAACTGCATGATTTTCAAAGTTGTCAGCAGTGGCCTCTATTTTGCTTCCCCCACTTGGAGTAACTCCAAAGGGCAGGGGGAGGTGCCATTTGCACGCCATGGTGAGGCTCCCTGCAAAACTCAGTGCTTGGCACCCCCTCTAGCTACACCACTGGTGGTTGAAAAATAATTCCCTTGTTCTGAATCTATCTCTGAGCTTGACTGAATTCAGCCTGACTGAATTCTCTCATCACTAAGAGTATCATGAGTATAAATTGAAATATACCCAGTTATTTTTCTGCTAACAGTTACTCCAATGAACCACTGATTGTACATTTGAGAAATGTACCGATTAAGCCACTGCTGGAAGATTTGTGAAAAGTTGAAAACTTGACATGGTCACCAGCATGAAAGGGTGACCAGGATGCAACACTTGAATGCAAAAGCGGCAGGGAGCCTGATGTCCAGGGCTGCAGTGGGGGTTATGCTTGTCATTCTCTAGGCATGAGACTGTAATGGAAGATCAGAAGATCATCAGGTGGATGATGTGGTGTTGACAGCAATTCCATGTTTTGACAGCTGGTTGGCAGCTCTGGGAAGGGCAGGGCTGGCTCCACAGCTGTAATCAATCAAGGCCAGTGGGACTCTGATGGACACCTGAACTTCATTTGACCTTGATGGGACTTTGAATGGACATGGACTGAAGAGATGGCTCAGATGAGCCTAATTTGGACTTAAAAAGGTAGCTCACAGCTGAGCCGCATTTTGGATTATGAGACATCCAAGGATAAAAGGCAGCTTCAGAAGGACCAAAGGCTACCCTGACCCAGAGGAGACCTTACCTGGACTTTGACTTTGGACTGTGAGTTGGCAATCTGCATTTATTGGACTGGGACCTGATTCTGACTTTTGCTTGCTGCACTTGTGAGTTTAACAAGGGAAACTAAGCGGGCACAAGGCCCAGTGGAGAGGAGCTGTGGCACAACAGAGACTTGCACAGAGCACAGGCATGAGACTTGCACAGACTCCCAATATCAACCTCTCCTTCTACTACTTTGGTCACTTCCAGAGTCTGTCCATCCATGATGCAAGTTTAAAACATTGTGTCAAGTGGTAAGTTACTGGGCATACCCTGCACCCACCCACTGCCTCCCACAGCGTAGTGCCTCCACAACTTTTCACAAAAGTACCAGGGAGCCCAAACCAGCTCCATCCTCTTCTCAAGTGAGTAGAGTGAGGAGGGTGGTTAACTCTTCCCCTTGTCCTCCAACGCTGCCACTTGTTCTTCTAGCAGCTGGTGGAGGCAATGCTAAGAGTCCAGCATTCCCTCCATGGCCACAAGAGGATATGACAAAGATGGTAGCACTGGACGTGTATTTATTTATATTGGCAACCTTCAGTCTCGAAAGACTATGGTATCACGCTCTGAAAGGTGGTTCTGGAACAGCGTCTAGTGTGGCTGAAAAGGCCAATCCAGGAGTGACAATCCCGTCCACACTGGGAGCAAGTGCAGTCTGTCCCTGGTCTGTCTCCCTGGCTGTGGGCCTTCCTTCTTTGCCTCTTAGCCTCAGACTGTTGGCCAAGTGTCTCTTCAAACTGGGAAAGGCCATGCTGCACAGCCTGCCTCCAAGCAGGCTGCTCAGAGGCCAGGGTTTCCCACTTGTTGAGGTCCATTCCTAAGGCCTTCAGATCCCTCTTGCAGATGTCCTTGTATCGCAGCTGTGGTCTACCTGTAGGGCACTTTCCTTGCACAAGTTCTCCATAGAGGATCGGGCGCAGCAGATGGAACGCTGGGTGCAGCACTACTCTGAGCTATATTCCAGAGAAAATGTAGTCACCGAAGAAGCGCTGAACAACATTGAGTGTCTGCATGTGTTGGAGGAGCTTGACAGTGAACCAACCCTAGAAGAACTTCACGTGGCCCTGGACTCCCTTGCCTTTGGCAAGGCACCAGGAAAAGACAGCATCCCTGCTGAAGCATTGGACATGAAGAACAAAGATAAGCTCTCCTTGCAGGAAGGTGGGTGGACCCCACTTGCATACACTGTTGATAGTGTATGCTTTGAAGAGTATGCACATGGATGGGTGGCAGAACTGGAGGGATTCAGGTTGCAATTCAGCATTGACTACTACTAGTTACCATCACTCAGGCATGGTAGGAGAGCTATGCTTTCTGTCTTTGCCCAAGTGCACCACCTTGATCTCAAATTACTTTATGTTACATAAGAACATAAGAAGAGCACTGCTGGATCATGCCCAGGGCCCATCTAGTCCAGCTTCCTGTATCTCACAGCGGCCCACCAGATGCTTCAGGGAGCCTCAGGGAGTATTGGTTTATTACTTTTTTTTCTCCTCTGATGGAACTCAGGGTTCCATATAGGAGCCCCAAGAAAATACCCATTCCAGGACTGACCAGAATCTACATCTCCTTCTTTTCACCAAGATTGCTTCATCAGGTGCCTTCTGGCTGAAGATGACCTAGCTTGCACAATTGTGTATCTTTTTTTTTTTTTCAGTTTATGACACTCGAATCTCACCCTGGTAGTCCTCAATCAATCCTGTGACGCAAGTTAGACTGAGAGACATGTGACAAGATCACTCAGCAAATGTAGTAGAGATTTGAACATAACTTCTCCAATTCTACTCTGACACTGTAACCACTGCACTTCATCAGACTCATGGTCAGAACATTGCACTATGACACAAAGTATATATTGACATACTCACAGACAATTTTATATCTGTGAATGAATCAGCTCCATTCACGCTCCCATGGCACCAATTTGAGAATGGGAGTGAGTTTTCATCCAATTCCTAGAGACTGTGGGCTTTCTTCTGAATAAACATGTTTAGGAGCAAGCTGCAGCAGGCCCTCTATTGTTTTGAACTCTCATTTGTAAGACCTGATATAGTACCTCTATCCATCAGGCAAAGACAAATTTCACTTTCAGTGATCACAGAGAAACATTGCTAGATAATGACATTATCGTTGGAATCATAAAGGCCAAATGACCTTTTTGGCATTTTAGCCCAGCATGCAGAAACCAGTTACATCATTTGCACATTAAGTGCTGAGCCCCACATTTTGCAAGTCAGTGCTTTCTGTATAATTCAGTTCTGCTCTTGCTGAGGACAGATATAAAAAATTGAGTACATTCAAGTAAAAGAAGAGATGCAAAGCTTTAGCACAGTGTGCTGTGGAGGAAGGATGGCTCTGCAATTCAAATTCGAGAGCCCAGTAAAGCAAGTTAGCACCATCCTGAGACTGTATCCTGGTGGGAACGTGGATTCCTGTTGTCTATTATTGCTGTTCTGGTTGTTCAAATTTCAAATGTGATTTTGGTACTTTTTGTTTTGTTTTTGACGAGGGTTCTGTTCTAAAAGGAATTATTGGATTTCAGTACTCAAGTGTTATTTATTAAATCAAAGTGGCATCCAAGAGCTGATCCAAAGCAAAAGGGATGGGCTTTTTGATAGCTATAAGCCTACACACACTTTCCTGAGAGTAAGCTCCATTGAATAAAATGGTACTTATTTCTGAGTAGACCTGTCTAGGATTGTGTTGTCAATGGTAGCACACATACTTTACTTGCAGAAGGTCCCAGGTGCAATCTCATATCTCTGGTTAGGACTGGGGGGGGGGGGGGGAGAAAGAAAAACACTCTTGGAGATCTGTGGCTTGTTAGTATAGGTAACACTGATCTAGGATGGATCAATGGTAGTAGAAGGTAGCTTCCCAGCTTCTCTTCTCATGTGAATTCTCTTGGAATCATATTGTTGTAGCCCACTATACACAAGTTTTAAATGAATACAAAATACCCAGCCTGTTTCAAAGCACAGATTGCATGCATGACGTCCAATGTTTCATTCTTTTTTTTTCTAGTGGCATTGCTTGCTCATGTGACCAGTGGCGACACAGGGGGGGGGGGTGCAAGTTGCACCAGGTGACGTACACAAAGGGGTGACACCACTACTGGCCAAAACTGTTAAAATCTTGGTGTTTTCAAATAATACCATCATGTTATATATCACTCAATGTGTAATTTCATGCAGAATGCAATGAAACAAACCATGCTCAACTACTTCTATTCTAACAAGTTATAACCAAAAAACCAGCAGGGGGTGGGGCAATGGAACATCACCACGCCCACTGCCAGTGCACTGTCCATCCCACTTCATGGGAGGAGGTCTATCATGGGGGTAATGTGCTGGGGCCACAAACCCTAGTGATGCCACTGCATGTGACAATGGCATGATTTTTGTCATAAGGTATTTATTTTGCATTTTTACCCCTTTCATTTGATGTCACATCGTGCCATGCCGTGCGGCAGATCAGCGCATTACTGAGTCATTCTTCATGGAAATCAAAAGCGGGGAGCCAGCTAGGCTGGAGCATTATGCTCCTGATAAAGATTCCTAATCCTCAGGCTCAGTTGTTTAATTCCCATGTCATCTTCTGATTAAAGAATTCAGCTGATCTGCTGCCAAGTCCCATACGTTCACACCTGATAAAAAGAAGATTGGTTTCCAAAAGACCCAGGCAGTGCTTATGAGTCAGTGGACTAAATGTTGCATTCTCTGAGCAGTTGGAAGTTTTGAGGTAGTCCTTTTCTGGAAATGGTTTAGGAAAAAAACATTTTTTAAAAAATGTTCCTTAAAATGTTTTTAAAAATGTTCTCTTGTTAATTAACCCTTAGTGCTAACGTGGAACGAAAAGTTGATAGTATTGTTATGTTACAGGACAGAAGGGACGTCCAGAAGCATGAGACATTCTCTGAGTTGTTTGAAGAAGGAAACCTCTGAGAAAAGAAAATATTTCTTTACTCAGCGTGTGGTCGGTCTGTGGAACTCCTTGCCACAGGATGTGGTGCTGGCGTCTAGCCTAGACACCTTTAAAAGGGGATTGGACAGGTTTCTGGAGGAAAAATCCATTACGGGGTACAAGCCATGATGTGTATGCGCAACCTCCTGATTTTAGAAATGGGTTATGTCAGAATGCCAGATGCAAGGGAGGGCACCAGGATGAGGTCTCTTGTTATGTGGTATGCTCCCTGGGGCATTTGGTGGGCTGCTGTGTGATACAGGAAGCTGGACTAGATGGGCCTATGGCCTGATCCAGTGGGGCTGTTCTTATGTTCTTAAACTACAATTCCCAGGAGGTCTTGCAGGTCTCTTGTTATCTGGTGTGCTCCCTGGGGCATTTGGTGGGCTGCTGTGTGATACAGGAAGCTGGACTAGATGGGCCTATGGACTGATCCAGTGGGGCTGTTCTTATGTTCTCACATTAATTTGTGCATTACACCATTATCCCATCCTTTCTCCAAGGAGTTCAGGACTGCATTTACTGTTATCCTCTCTTTACTATTATCTTTACAACAACCCTGAAGAGTAGGATAGGCAGACAGATGGTGGACCATCCAAGGACACCGACTGTCAGCCCAATCCTATGCTTACCAGTGACCAGGGCTGCAGCAGCACCAAAATGACTACTGCTGCATCCAGCTGAGCTGGGAAGCAGTGCTGGGGCTACTCAGGGTATGGGAGCTTATGCTTCCCTTACACCGTCTAAACCCCAGGTGACCCCAATGGGTCTTCTTGAATCTGCGCCTGCTATTCAATGGCACAGGTTAGAATATGGCGGTTAGGATATGACGGCAGTAAGGATATGGTGGCAGGGCTTGCCGCTATTCCACCCCTCCTGTTCTGTTCCTTCCCCCGCCATGCCTTTCTTGACACATTTGTGACAATGCGTGCCGGCATTGGGTCAGCGCGGCCCATGTTGGATCAGCCCTGCATTTTGTGGGGATTTGAAGCCAGGTCTTTGTAGTCCTACCCCGACTATATAAGTCTGAAGATAGAAAGGGGTGGAGCAGACTGACAAATAGTGCATAGGATCCAGTGTGTGTCCTCCCCTGAGACTCCCAGAAGATCCTTGTCCCCACCTCTGGTATACCAGGGGGGCCGGGGGGGTAAACGCCCTGGGGTGCCACTTGGCAGGGAGCACCATTGCCCCTCCCCCTGCTATCCGTTTTTGCTTTCTCTTCAAGTTCATTTACAGGACCTAAGCAGGCCCCCCCCAGCCCCCGGAATGCCTTCTGAGGTCTCTGGAAGACCTAAAAATACTTTCTGTGAAAATAGGACCAGGGGAGGCCATGCGTGGCCTCTGCAGCCCTCAGAAGGCCTAAAGAAGTCTCACCCATCCTCCAGGTGGCTTTTTGTGGTCTCGGTCCCAGGCAGCATAGGGGATGGGATCACAATTGGTCCCCACTCGGGAAACTCACCTCCCAACAGCTTACCTGCTCTTATGTGGTCTGTGGCCCATGCCAGTACAGAGTGCCACTTTCTGGCAGTGGCTTAGATTGGCCTGATGATGTCGTTCACCTTGCACTGTCACAGGGACATTTACAACAGCAGAGTGAGCATAATTCAAGCATAGGATTGCGTCGTTAGCCTATGCTAGCACAATGCTATGGTTTCACTGTTCACGTTATGCAAAATTTTTAAATCCCCATATAAATCTCTTCTACTCTATGCAATCATGGAGTCTTTTAAAGAAGTTATAAAGGGAATCAGTGAGCAGGTTGCAAGTTAACATTTCCCCTTAAATATAAGAGTGATCAAAATGATACACAGGCCTATTTTGAAAAGTGAGGCAATAAAATAAAAATTGCACACTTTTCCATGATGGCTATACAGGGAATTCACAGCAGGAAGCAATATAACATCTTATGCCAGGAAAAAAAAAATTGTGCTATATCTCACCATCATTTATTTCTCATCTGTCATGCATTTTACAGGAATAGAATTTTTGATATTAGAAGTGCAAGTGACAATTTTAACCATCCCCATCAATCTCAGGATTCTTGTATATACTTAGAAGAATTAAGAGGAAAGTGGAACATGTACTTTAAAAGGATTGATTCTAGTACAGAGTTATTATATAGGGACTCCATATTGATATGGAAAAGGGTGTGTATTCTACCATTGATATGGTCACTTATTAAAGTCAGCATGGAACATTATCCAGATCAAGGCATTTATTATTTTCATTTACAAACTCTCCTTTTTCATTATGAACCTCAATGCAGTATATCCAGGGTTTCTAGGTGTTCACACATCCAAGTATAGACCAGTGTCCAGCCCTGGGTGGGGTACCTGCCACCCCAGAGGTTCAGGCTCAGTGGGGTCCCTGAGCCTCAGATAGGCTGTGGAGGAAGGGGGTTGCTTCACCCTTATCCTCCTTCCTGCTCATGGCTCCTTGTAGGCTCACAGGTGAACCAGTTTCCTCAACAGCCAGTCTCACCACCACCACTGAACTTCATCCCTGGGCTGCCCCTACCTTACAAAGGGTTTGCTGGTCCCCTCTGGGCCCACACCTCCCTCCCTCCCTAGTATAAGGTCTGTCACAGGATCATGTCCACCTTCTCCCTCTTGCTCCCTTGGTGCCTCTATTCCTCTTTGTACTCTGCCCACATTACCTATGTCTTCTAAAACCTTGGCCACAGCCATGGCTATTTTGCCACGCTCAGCCTCTCTGGTTTGAGGGCCCCGTTGTGGGGGCACAGCGGACTCAGAGGGGCCGCCAGCCAGGAGGGAAATTGCTGCTTCCTGTGACGTCTCCAACTAGATGGTGCCCAGCCAGGACCTGGAGAACCAAATCTAGCCCTACTTGGTTCAACAAGATGGCTATAAGCCAGTATCCAGAAACCCAAATGAGGTTCTGAGTCCTAACCACTTGATGGAATATTATAAAAAAAAAAAATTAAAATCAATAAAAAAACACTGATGTCAATTTTACTACACACTTGCACCTAATTTTTGTTTTGTAAAAGTAATCATACTCATTGGCAGAATGCTATATATAACCAAGCAATATCAAGGGGTGAGGGCTCACTCTGGGACAATGGGCTTAGATTATATCCCGCCAAATTATTTTATAGGCCGCATGCAAAATTAATACATGGCAAATAGTTCTCTTCATTCACCCATTGGTATGGATCTATTGTAACATTGAAATGTTTGTATGCATGCATCTTTGGGTCCATATACATAGGTCAGGAATTCTCAACAGCTTTCCTATGTATGCGTTAGAGCATACATAGAATCGGGATAATTCTGCAAGAATTGGGACAAAAATATAACAGGTGAATACATGATTTAACTTTTTCTGCAAAAAGAAATGATACATCATTTTTTTTTTTTAATCTAGGCATATTTTAATGAATTTCTATCCATGAAACATTTTATCATTCAAAATTAAAGTAACCCATCTCAATCCTTTCAAATTAAAATAGGCACCTTGATTCATTCTAAGCTGACCTCGTGCCAACATTTCCCTGGGCTCTTTGGGGTAATTCACGTGATCAAACCAATATGATAATATGCTTTTGAACAAGATCTGGTCTGACTCTGTCTCATGCTGAAGAAGTCTCCGGCTGTGTTGCCCATGTTGCAACTTAACTGCATTTATTATACCACATCGAAAGGTACAAAAAGGGTGAGTAGTACTGTGATAAAAGTTGCTTGGGCTGTTCTAGTTGCCTTGCTTGTAAAAATCACCCCCCTCCCCCCCCAAAAAAACACCCCAAAATAAAATAGTAGAAAGAATGAAAGAAGCAAAAGCATCTTTCGGAACTTTGTTCATTTTAAGGAAATCACAGCAAGGTGGGGTTGCAGAATGAGAAACCTTGAAGAGACTGTTTGGCTGCAATCCAAAGCACAATTTCTGAGAAGTAAGTTCCATGAAATGCAATAGGGCTGGCTTCTGAGTAGACATGCATGGAATTGCACCAGTAGCCATGCGACTGTTGCATTGCTTCTTGAGAAACATGATTTTTAGATCATTTGAGTTTGAGAAAGTCTATTTACCAAGCATCAGTGTCACCTGCAAATCCTTAAGGAGATTCAAATATGCTCTAGTGGCTGAGTCACTTTTCTGGAGAGGCACTTTAAAAAAGAAAGAAGAGCACTCTTGAAGAAAGAGATAATGTGGAAAAACGAGTGGCCACGGTCAAAATGAAAAACAGATGATTCAGGATTGATGTTCTTTACTTTAAAGGGGCTGTTTGAGAAGAACTTAAGCTACCAAGGCAGCAAAGGACATCTGCCTGGATCTTTCCAGTGAAACAGGATGCAAACTATGTAATGCAAAGATATTCCACAGGGGCACAGGTAAATCTCTTGGGGCTATACCCAAGATCCCAAACAGCTGGGGAAAAGGGCAGAGAGATTTCCAGAAACAACAGGACTTAATTATTTTACCATGTAGAATACATATTTCATCAGAGGAAGAGTTTGTTTTTTTTAAACATTGGTTCCACATATTCCATGTACACCTTAGAGCAGTGGTTCCCAAACTGGAGGGTCACAACCCTCCACTGGAACCAGGAGAAGACCATTTCCCCTTAAGGAAAATGCCACCATGATGGCACAATGAGCCTTCGTCCCAGAGCTCACATGAGAGGTCGAACAGTTGCCCTCACACTGAGAGCAGTTGCATCAGGCCAACATGGGCTCCAACAAGTCTCCAGAGGGCCAGAGGCTCATTGGAGACTGGGGGCTCCCTGTGGGCCAGACTGGGAATCCACAAGTGACCCCTGGGCACCCCTGCCTTAGTGGTTGTCTCTTCTCTTGTTTTCTAAATTCATGCCTTCCCCCCTTCGAGCTGAGGTATTCAATCTGTGCATCCCACCTACCTAGGGAGGCATGGCTGGCCAACAGGGGCATTGTGAGGCATCTGGGGAGAGAGGTGGCTGCTCTGCTCTGCTGCACGTGCTGACTTGCTGCTTTTCTGCAGCTGAGAATGAGGTGGGTGGGGCAGCATGAGGTGGGAGAGAAGGCTGGCTGGGCAGTGGCAGAGGTGCTGCATCTCATCAGCACAGGGCAAGCTCCTGGCAGGCTTCAAACTGGGAGGGAAGCTGACCTAGAGAGAGCTCTTTCCTCTACCTGGGGAGCCTAGCCTGCTCGGGTGTCCAAATGCCCCAGTCTGCATTCCTTCATCTTGCCTGGGGGGAATGGGTGGCATCTGCATGTGTGTGAGCAGCCCCCATCTACTTTGGGGTGATCTTGCAATCCTTTCCACACTTTCCTGGGAGTAAGTCCCATTGACTCAAATGGGACTTACTTCTGAGTAGACCAACATAGGTTTAGGGTCTGTGTCAACTTAACCAAGGATCTTCACCTTTCTCTTTTTCCTCCCCCTTCAAAAAAGAAAAAAAGCCACTCTTGATGGCTTTGTCTGCAAAAATTGATTAAAAAATAAAAATACCCATTCCTTTTCAGCCATCCCCCTTCTTCCTCCTGCCTCCTTTTTTTTGGGGGGGGGGGAATACTCTGTTGGCTGCTATTGTAAGACAAAAGGCACAATCCTAGCCAGGGTGAGAGAAAGCTCCATTGACTAAAATGGGACTTCCTTCTGAGTAGATCTACATAGACTTGGGGTCTGTGTCAGGTTAACCAAGGATCCTCACCTTTCTCATTTTCCTCCCCCTTCAAAAAGAAAAAAAACCCAACTCTTGATGGTTTTGTCTCCAAAAATTGATTAAAAAATAAAAATACTCATTCCTTTTCAGTCATCTCCCTTTTTCCTCCTGCCTCTTTTATTTTTATTTTTTATTTTTTTTGGAGGGGGGGGGTACTCTGTTGACTGCTATTGTAAGACAAAAGGCACAATCATAGCTAGGTCTACTCAGAGGTAAGTCCTATTGTGTTCAATGGGACTTACTCCCAGGAAAGTGAGGTTAGGATTGCAACCAAACAGTCTCTGGCTCTCAGTTTGCAGTTAGCAGATACACACAAAACAAAGTCTTCCCCTCCCCCAGCAAATTCATCACTTCCCCCCTCCCTTTCCAAAACCCTCCAGGTGTGCTGCTAACAAACTCAGGGCACAATCCTACCCAGGCCTACTCAGAAGTAAGTCCTATTTTGTTCAATGGGGCTTACTCTCAGGTAGATTGCAGCCTCAGAGTGCTGGCAGCTGTTTTTTTGTTTCTAGTGTATAATTATAACACCTTCATCCCCATTTTGGGGGTAACTGAGGTGAGGTGTTGTAATGGGGAGCCGTGACCAATGGCCACAAGGATTAAGGGAGGCACGAGCCGGAAAAGTTCGAGAACACAGCCTTAGAGGGATATCCAAACACAAAGCAGAGACCTACACTTACAAAAACTGCAACTCTGCTGCCAGAAATGGCAGCCCTGTGTTGATTTCCACACTCCATCTCCATTTCATCTGATTCAAGTTATCCTGTGCCCTGATAGTTTGATGAGTCCCCCACATCTTCTTTCTTCACATTGTTCACTATCAGCTGAGCCAGGAAAAGCCACTAACATTGCGATAGCATCAGACCTGCATTAGGTGGGAAAGATGTTGCAGAAAGAATTATGGGAACTCAATGTAAGGGTGTTGTTTTATACCAGGGGTGCCCAAACCTTGGCCCTGGGGCCACTTGCGGCCCCCAAGGCCTCTCTATGCAGCCCTCAGGGAACCCCTAGTCTCCAATGAGCCTCTGGCCCTCCAGAGATTTGTTGGAGCCCACACTGGACCGACATAACTGCTCTCAGCATGAGGGCAACTGTTTGGCCTCTTGAGTGAGCTGTGGGATGAGGTCTCCCTCCACTGCTTGTTATTTCACGTCTGTGATGCAGTAGCAGCAGGAAAGGAAAGGCCAGCCTTGCTTTGTGCAAGGCCTTTTATAGGCCTTGAGCTATTGCAAGACCTTCATTCATTCATATAAGTTCATCTTTAATATATTCATTTATGTAAATTTATTCAAATTTGAAATGTAAATTAATTTGGCCCCTGACAAGGGGTCAGAGATATGATGTGGCTCTCCTGCCAAAAACTTTGGACACCCCTGTTTTATACATAAGAACATAAGAACAGCCCCACTGGATCAGGCCATAGGCCCATCTAGTCCAGCTTCCTGTATCTCACAGCGGCCCACCAAATGCCCCAGGGAGCACACCAGATAACAAGAGACCTCATCCTGGTGCCCTCCCCTACATCTGGCATTCTGACTTAACCCATTCCTAAAATCAGGAGGTTGCGCATACACATCATGGCTTGTACCCCATAATGGATTTTTCCTCCAGAAACTTGTCCAATCCCCTTTTAAAGGCATCTAGGCTAGACGCCAGCACCACATCCTGTGGCAAGGAGTTCCACAGACCAACCACGCGCTGAGTAAAGAAATATTTTCTTTTGTCTGTCCTAACCCGCCCAACACTCAATTTTAGTGGATGTCCCCTGGTTCTGGTATTATGTGAGAGTGTAAAGAGCATCTCCCTATCCACTCTGTCCATCCCCTGCATAATTTTGTATGTCTCAATCATGTCCCCCCTCAAGCGTCTCTTTTCTAGGCTGAAGAGGCCCAAACGCCGTAGCCTTTCCTCATAAGGAAGGTGCCCCAGCCCCGTAATCATCTTAGTCGCTCTCTTTTGCACCTTTTCCATTTCCACTATGTCTTTTTTGAGATGCGGCGACCAGAACTGGACACAATACTCCAGGTGTGGCCTTACCATAGATTTGTACAACGGCATTATAATACTAGCCGTTTTGTTCTCAATACCCTTCCTAATGATCCCAAGCATAGAATTGGCCTTCTTCACTGCCACCGCACATTGGGTCGACACTTTCATCGACCTGTCCACCACCACCCCAAGATCTCTCTGATCACCCCAAGATCACCCCAAGATACAATGAAAGAAGCCCTGGTTTTTGTTCCCATTTCCCCCTAACCCAGCAGTGTAGTTAGAGGAAGTGCAAAGCACCAAGCAGCCCTCCCCTTCGGAGCCATTCCGGGCAGGGGGAGCAAAATGTAGGCAAGCACCTGGCTCTGAAGGGGATGGGGAGGGGCTGCTTGCACACTGCAGGAAGACTCCCCGCAAAACTTAGTGCTTTGTACCCCCTCTAGCTACGCCACTGCCCTAACCTTTAAAACTGCTGAAATGCTCCTCTACTTTTCACAGTCTGGGAATGGAATAATGAAATATGGAGTGGGAGAAAGAGTACATTTCTATTCAGCCCCAATATATAGCCTTTCAATGTTTGGTTCATTATTGTAAGATTCCTGTCGTACAATTTTATCCTTAAGCATAAGACTAGCCCATCTTTATTTAGTCCACCTCAAGGTAACTAAGGGCCCAATTCTATCCAACTTACCAGCACCGGTGCAGCCGCAATGCAGCCTTGAGGTAAGGGAATAAATGTTCCCCTTACCTTGAGGAGGCCTCTGTGATTTTCTCCCCACCACAGGATGCTGTGCACGCCCCACTGGCACAGTTGCACTGGCACTGGAAATTGGATAGAATTGGGCCCTAAGGCTGCAATCTAACCACACTTTCCTGAGAGTAAGCCCCATTGAACAAACTAGGACTTACTTCTGGTTAGGACTGTGCCCTTAATAAACTTTATAAAATGGCTACGATTCTTTGGCAGCAGGGTGTGCTACTGCACCACATGGGATGCCTTTCCAGCATTATAACACTAGTGCAGTATGCGGCGGCCCGTGTAGTTACTGGAGGTAGGCGGTTCGACTCTGTCAGTCCGCTTCTCCAGCGGCTGCATTGGCTGCCCATTCGTTTCCGGGCCCAATTCAAGTTGCTGGTATTGACCTTTAAAGCCCTATACTGCCCTATACTGCTCTGGGCCAGGGTATCTTAGAGATCGCCTGCTCCCGTACAATCCGGCTCGTCCTCTTAGGTCATCAGAGAAGGCCTTTTTACAAGTGCCGCCACCTAGGGAGGTACGTGGGGCGGCTGCAAGAAATAGGGCCTTCTCAGTAGTGGCACCAACGCTATGGAACTCCCTTCCCCCTGACTTAAGAATGGCTCCCTCTCTTGAGACCTTTCGGCGAGGCCTGAAGACGCTTCTGTTTAAACAGGCCTTCTGAGTTCCCGGCCTTTTAACATCTTTTAATATTTTTACAGGCCTGATTCTTTTATGACTTGTTGCTGCTCTATGCTCTTTTTACCTATTTTTTTACTCTGACTGCTGTTTTTTATGATGTGTTAATATGTTTTTATTTGTTTTTAAATTATGTTTTTATATGTTGTAAGCCGCCTCGAGTCCCTTTGGGGAGAAAGGCGGGATAAAAATAAAGTTGTTATTATTATTATTATTATCCTTTTGGCAGATTTATCAAGTTGTTCATTTGGTCACGGCTGACAGCAGCCTGAGTCACGAGACCACTGAGCGAGTAAATGCAGCCTGGACAAAGTGGCGCATGATGACCAGTGCCTTTTGTGACAAGAAGATTAGTGACTGTCTTAAGTTGAAGATCTACTGCAGGGGTCTCCAAACATTTTGGCCAGAGGGCTGCATCAAATATCTGGCATGGTGTGGAGGGCCAGAAAAAATTTAAATATAAAATTTAAATAAATAAATTAGAGATGGAACTTAGATGGGGGAATAAATGAATTAATGGGCTCATTCATTTAACCTCTCTGGCCTTCAGAACACCCTCCAGACACAATCAGAGCACAGTTCCGGTCATATTCAGTTGAGTGGGCCAGAGGCTTTCAGGGAACAAGAGGTTTGCCGTGGGCCGGAAAGAGTCTGGCTGCGGGCCACATCTGGCCCCCGGGCCAGGGTTTGGAGACCCCTGATCTACTGGATGGTCATCAGGCCAGTCGCACTCCATGGAGCTGAATGCTGGCTGGTGACAAGAGAAGCCAAACGTTGCCTCAGGATCATGGAGACAAAGAAGCTGTGTTGGATCAGTGGTATCCGTTGTTTTGACCACGTCCGCAGTGACAACATCCAACAGTGGTATAGTGTTGCTCCACTCACTGACAAGTTGAGAGAAGCCTGGCTTTAATGGTACAGCCATGTTCTGCGCGCCGATGGCGATATGCTAGCGCAGAAGGGCCTTCAGTTGCAGGTCAATGGCAAATGACTGAAGGGCTGTCTGAAGCAGCCCTGGCTTGATTTGCTGTACGGTGACATAAAAATCACCCACCTACACCTGGACAAAGCCCACAACCCTAAGAAATGGTGACTCCGATCCAAAATAGTGGACCCCGCCACCACACGGGACAAACGCTAATGAAGAAGAAGATCAGGTTGTTCATTTGTACCATGTACGATCTGGATAATTCTTGCACTGCATTTATGAAACAATGAGATCCAATTTCCCCACTCAGTTTTCTCCCTTTTAATGTGATTGTTAAGATTTCTTTTGAGCAAATGCTAATGACTCTGCTATTTTGGGCGAATAAGAGCTCAAGCTGTAAAGAATTGCAGCTCAAAGCAAACTGTTCCAAGGAGTTGCCACTAGCCATGTTTCAACTTTACCAAGACTACAGCAGCAGGGACTGTCAACTGTCCTCATATAACTCAGCTGGAAGCACAAGTCAAGCCTGATAGCTTCAAAACAGTCCACTGCTGGAGGAAAAAAAAATAACACATGGTATAATGTGTTTCATTTTGGGGAGGTTTTCATTTTCTTAGTGGAACTCAGCGTAACTCACATCACAGATTCACTGTCAAAATGAGTGTCTAGTTGCAGCTTCTCTGTCATTAATGTTCCACCTGATGTCAAACTAACACATCATGTCCTTCCATTTTAACATCCAGTGAAGTGGAGTGAGATGGGGAAATGCATAGCATGTTGTTGCCACATGCCCCTACTAAACATTGTTGGGACAGAAAGGATAAACTGGGCTTGGGGTGATAAATATGGATGAAATGCTGCCTGCAGGACACTAGAGGGCAGTATACTGTTCAGTTAGCTGAGACCTCTTTACCTGCCCCTTCTACAGTTCTTGCAGGAGGTGTGCTATCTTCAGGTTTGTTGGGAAAAGGGGCTGTGGCACCCTTGCAGGGCCAGCCCCTTCCCAACCAGGGGATGGGTGATTTTCTTGGGGATGCTGAGCCTGGTTCCAGGTTTGCCTGGCCCAGTCCAGAGCCAACATACTGCAGGGACCTCCAGGATTTACACAATGATTAGAGGTGTTGCAAAAATTAAAGAAATGTTAGTCCATTAGTCATCTGGCTGTTAATTGACTATTAAGTGATTGATTAACAGCCCAATCCTATCCACATTTTCCTGGGAGTAAGCCCCATTGACTCAAATAGAGTCTTCTGAGTAGACATGCATAGGATTGGGCTGTAAATTGGCAATCATTTCATACAACCAAGACAATAGTTCAAAGACAATTTCAGTCTTTATTTTATGTGTCTTAAGCATTCCCACCTGTTAAGAAAGGGGAATACCTCCTTAAAGGCAAGCCTGTCACCTGCAGTTTACAGAAGTACTAAAAATAATTAACTTTTAAAAAATTGTGTCACCTGACTTATCACATTTTTTTAAGATAATCAAAAGATTTTAAAATAAGCTAATCCAACCAGTCTAGCCAATGCAACTACCATCAGCAATGCACAATGTACACACACACACACACACACACACCCCTCTAAAGGCCCCCTAGGTGGAACACATATAATAAAACATTTTATAAATTTTAAAATCCAACAGTACAATCCAAACAAAACAGGGAGCAAGAGCAGAATAGCAACGAAGCATCTTCAATCAACACTCAATGCTTCAATCAACACTCAATTCAGTAGGGTGAATCTATCTATCTATCTATCTATCTATCTATCTATCTATCTATCTATCTATCTATCTATCTATCTATCTATATACCTGGAAGTCATTTATTCAACATGTGCTCCACTCTTTCAACTTCTCTCTGCTGGTTTAAAGGCTACAGTTGCCCTCCCCCATGTTGATTTGCATATGACATGCTGATTCAAATTGTGTGAGTGTGAGAGAGAGAGGCAGTGTGCACCAACTTTAGCTCAGGTCTATTCCCAATCCCAAAGGTGTTAATGAGAGTCCACTTGCAGAAATCTATGTGTGACAGCAGGAATTTGCAAGATAAAAAGGCATTTCCAGTTTGCTAGCTAAAAAAGCATTGGAAGCAACATTTGTGAACTAAAAGAAGACTGGGTTCCACTTTTCAACTGTTTCCACTTTTCACCACTGCTTTGCTCCCTAACCTGTCAAGTGAGCAGAGGATGCCTGTATCTACAGGTGGGCCTGCATTATACGTGGGTTTGGTACCCATGGATTTCTTCACCTGCATGTTCCAAACCTGGGGGGGGGGGGAGAAAGAGCCCACCTGCACCCTCCAAATACAACTGAAATTGTGCTCTGGTCACATCTGGAGGATGTTGTCAGGGCTGGGGAGGCAAAGAAATGTGACTTCCGGTATTCCCTTGTAAAGCATTCTGAGGCTCAGTCCAAATTTGCGGATTTCAGCGTCCATGGACTTCTGTATCTATGGAGATTCCGGGAGCAGGCTACCTGTTGACATGACCCAATTTACTGAGAGATATATGGAGCATTTCAACATTGCACTGCCCACAATCTGTCTGTGGGGTCTTTTCTGTAGAGCATATTCTCATCAAACTGGGGGTGAAAAGAGAAAATGAAAGCCTCATGCTAGAAACTGAATAGTAATTCTCAAGGAATTAATGAAATAGAGATACAAATTGCTGAGCAATTAGAGATCAATGACTATGTTAATTACCAAATGGAGAAAAAGGAATACTTGTATCATTAGTTCAATGGCAAACTATCCTTGGTGCAAGCCTTTCAAGTGCAACGCTGCCACCAAGTGATTAACCAGTTAAAGTCAGAGCTTGTTAAATCTGGAATACTGGGGTAACAAATGGAATAATTAATTTAGCCCCACTGGTAGTGTTCTCTGGCAAGAAAATCTCTTTTTCCTGAAAAACAGAATGGTTGCAGTAGTGATTAATGGCGAGTTGAATGCTTGCAAGTTCTGTGAATTTGAATTAGACATTTTTGGCTATTTCAGCAGCATAAGAATTCTTCATCTAAGTCAGTGGTTCCCAACACTACGTACTTTTTTCACATGCGTACCCCTTGGTAGCCCATTTCCATAAATTGTATTATTACCCCTGCGAGTCATTCTAATGCGCCCCTACAAGGCATTCTAGTACAGACCTGCCTTTTTCCACCATTATTCAATTCTTTTTCAAGGACCCCTAAAGTTCCTGGCAAGTACTCCTGGGGGTACACTTACCCCAGACTGGGAACCACTGATCTAAGTGGATGCCTGTGAACTGCATCAATTGAAGCATCCAGAGAGGAAAAATGATGGAGAAGCTGCAATCCTGTGCACATTTACCTGGGAGTCCTATTGAACTCAACAGAGCTTACTTCTGAGTAGAGATGCATTGGGTTGAGCTCTAAAGAAGCATTGTAAGCAAGTCTGGGATGAAGTCTAGTTCAGAGCTGTTATCAATCACATGGGCTAGGAGACAGCTTACAAAGAGTAAAGCATAACGATCACCCCTAAATTCTGGCTACACTGAGTTGTAGAACATCCTTAAGCCTGGTCAGCTTCTTTGTACCAAAGCTTGGGATTGTCACCAAGCTCTGTGGACCAGTTCAGGAATTGCATTTTCCTGGTAGTCCTACAAATCAGCTTCTGAGGGCATTTAGAGAGTTCTGTTTGTGTTGCCATTCATGTTCAGGGTTTGGGCATTAAAATATGAAGAGGGTCATTGAAAGCAAGCCACCTAAAGGTGGACCATTTATATAATGCAGTGTTTCTCAAACTGTGGGTTGGTACCCACTAGGTGGCACATGAGCCAATTTCAGGTGGGTCACCATTCCTTTCAATATTTTATTTTTATTAGACTTGATGCTCCCATGGTATGTGACTGCATTTGGGAAATGTTACAGACCTACACTTTTAACAAGCTACTATGTATATTCTTTTACAATGATAGTTAATGGGACTTACTCCTGGGTAAGTGTG
The DNA here is from genome assembly GCF_035046505.1 of Tiliqua scincoides. Lineage (NCBI taxonomy): Eukaryota > Metazoa > Chordata > Lepidosauria > Squamata > Scincidae > Tiliqua > Tiliqua scincoides. The sequence goes on from NC_089823.1 coordinate 18,714,806, forward strand.
GGTAGGATTGCAGCCTAGGATAGTTAAAAATTTTCCTGCTTGATGATGTAACTTCCGGTCATGACATCACTTCCGGTGTGTCCTGACAGATTCTCATTCTAAAAAGTGGGTCCCGGTGCTAAATGTGTGAGAACCATTGTCAGTGGCATAGCTAAGGGGGTGCAGGGGGTAGCAATCACACCGGGCAACAAGCTGAGCTTGACACTAGTGGCCAAAATTGTGAAAATCTTGGTATGTATGAATAATACCATCATGTTATATATCATTAGAAAGGTAATTTAATGCAGAATGCAATGAAACAAACACATTAGAATATCTCTATTCTATGAAAAGTTTTAGCCAATTAACCAGAAAACAAAAACACAAATGGCTTAAGGAACAAAAAGTGGATTTCTTTAACTCAAAACTGACCTATGAGACTGATTGTTCTGACAGCCAATGAGATGTCATTACGATACAGCATGGAACCAATAAGGTGTTTATATGAGTCAACCCTCATTTCCATGTATCATAATACAGCTAGTCCTGCCAACTGGTAAAGAGGCACTTTTTCAAGTGGTGCTCCTCTTATATTTAGCAGGGGGAGAATAACTATCCCTCTTCACCTGAGCACAGTGTCTCTAACCAATAAGGGGCACACGTTTTATTTATTTACTTAATTAAATTTGATTTTGTCATGGGGGCTACAAAATCTTCTTTGATCCCAGGTAGCATATAGATGTTTTAGCTATGCCACTGGCTGGGGGTAGGTGGCATATCAAGTGGATGGTGAACTGCTTGGGGGAGGAGGCAGGTTTCCCCCCAATTTGCACTTTTTAAAAAACCTGGGCGTGATGTCACTCCCGGTTGCAACATCACTTCTGGGGCATTATTCTGAGCTCTGCACCGGGCTACACATTCATTAGCTATGCCACTGACCACTGGTATGATAAGTTGGCAACCTTCAGTCTCGAAAGACTATGGTATCCGCTCTGGTATGATGTACTGTTACATACAGGAAAGAGTTGATTCAGTGTAATGGTGAAGAGACTAAGTGCCCAATCCTATCCAACTTTCCAGCACTGGGGCAGCCGCAGTGCAGCCCCAAGGTAAGGGAACAAATGTTCCCATACCTTGAGGAGGCCTCCAAGATGCCTCCCCCACACAGGAAGCAGCGCATGCCCCACAGGCACAGTTGCACCTGCACTGGAAAATTAGATAGGATTGGGTCCTGAGTTGTGAATCTAGACTTTAAATTCAAATCTCCGTGTTGCCATAAAGTCACGCCATAAACTCACGCAGAGGAACCATAGCAAGCCACAGTCTTCCAGCGTCAGCTGCAATATTTATGTTCTTATCTGTGGAACTCCTAGCCACAGGATGTGGTGACGGCATCTGGCCTGGACGCCTTTAAAAGGGGATTGGACAAGTTTCTGGAGGAGGACAGAGTTTCTGGAGGAGGAGTTTCTGGAGGACAACTTGGACAAGTTCCTGGAGGAAAAATCCATTACGGGTTACAAGCCATGATGTGTATGCGCAACCTCCTGATTTTAGAAATGGGCTATGTCAGAATGCCAGATGCAAGGGAGGGCACCAGGATGAGGTCTCTTGTTACCTAGTGTGCTCCCTGAGGCATTTGGTGGGCCACTGTGAGATACAGGAAGCTGGACTAGATGGGCCTATGGCCTGATCCAGTGGGGCTGTTCTTATGTTCTTATGAGGACAATAATACTTAACTTGAGATCATCCTTACAACAGCCCTGCAAGGTAATACATGTGTGAAGCACTTTGCGTACTCAGAGAGAGTAACTCACTGTACAATTGTTCAGTTATTATTGGATGTATGATTTGTCTTCATGGCATCGATGCCTTGCAGAGCCTTGTGAGGTCTGAGCTTCACACCTTCAAGACAGTTGTTCATTATGTATCTATGTATAGAATTTTAAATTCACCTTTCTCCCACACCAAAGGGGACTCAAGACAGCTAACAGTATCAACATCAACAATATATATTACCCATCAACAATATATATTACAAACCATTAAAACATTAAAAAATTAAACCATTAAAACAGCAAAACACCCACGATCACCTGTGTACTTGTTACACAGTTGTTTCTTGTTCACATTCCTTTTCCTCTGATTCTGCAGGAGCACTTTCCTCTTTTTTTTTTTTTTTTTTTGGTCTTGGTTCTAATTATAGCTCAAGCACACTGGCATCTTCAAAATGCTGAACAAAATCTATATTTAGGAGGATGGCATGTAGGCCCTAGGAAAAAGCAATCATAGGCACAAATGCTTCCATGAATTTAAAAAAAAAAGTTCTTAAAATAGGACCTGCAATTTCAGAGGAATCTTTTATAAATTTGTTCCGCTCTTTCAGTGATTAGATATCATGCTGATGGATGCCATAAGATCTCCCTCCCCCGCACAAGCACAGAGAGGTAATCAGCTTCCTGTCATTTCCCCTTAACTCTTCAACATGCAAATGATGAGTAATATTCTGTCTTAATATTAGCCAGAATTGCTATCACATTCTAGAAGAATCTGCTAAAACTATAGGTTACTATGTTGCTCCATAAGAAAAAGAATCCAAAAGTCACATTTGAGTAATACCTTTATGACCAAGCAGCCGCTCAAGATGTGCCATTTGGAAATACCTGAATTTTGATGGTAAACCCAGAAATCATCACCATCATGAAATATTAATGGGAACGATTCCTTGAGGACAAGGTTTACTACCCACCCACCAATACTTGCACATACTCTCACACACAGCCATAATAAACAAGGTTGCACACTACAGGATGGATCAGTTTTAACACTGACCCCCCCCCCCCTCCCAAAACACTAGAGCAGGGATGTCCAAACTTTTTGGCAGGGGGGTCCATATTATCTCTCTGACACTTTGTTGGGGGCCAGGAAAAAAGTATTTACATTTAAAATGTGAACAAATTTACATAAAAATATATTAGAGATGGAACTTATATGAATGAATGAAGGTCTCGCAATAGCTTAAGGCCTCTAAAAGGCCTTGCACAAAGCAAGGCCAGCCTTTCCTTCGCTGCCACTGCTGCTTCACAAACATGAAACATCAAGCAGTGGAGGAAGTCCTTGGCCCACAGCTCACTCAAGAGGTTGAACAGCGGCCCTCACGCTGAAAGCAGTTGGGTCAGGTCAGCATGGGCTCCAGCACGTCTTCGAGGACCAGAGGCTCAGTGGAGACTGGCGGGTCTCAGTGGTCTGAATTGGGGGTCCCTGAGAGCCGCAAGTGGCCCTCAGGCGGGGGTTTGGGCACCCCTGCACTGGAGCAGTGGTTCTCACTTTTTAGCACTGAGACCCATGTTTTAGAAAGACAATCTGTCAGGACCCAACAGAAGTGATGTAATAAACCTGGAAGTGATGTAATGGCCAGAAGTCACATCGTCAAGACAGAAAATTTTTAACACCCCCATGCAATCAAATCAATTAATTAAGGGCACAATCCTAACCCCTTATGTCAGTGCTTTCCAGTACTGACATAAGGGCAGTGTAGCTCTGAGGTAAGGGAACAAACATTCCCTTACTGTGAGGAGGCCTCTATGAGTGACACCCAATCGCAGGATGCAGCACATATCCCATTGGTACCGCTATGCCAGTGCTAGAAAGCACTGACATAAGGGGTTAGGATTGCGCCCTAAGTAAAATAAATTAAAAGTTTACAATAAGTAAGTTTAAAATTTATTAAAAAGAAAGAAGAACCCTTCTCAACCTTCTAAGCAGTTGCTGATCTGTTTTTTTTTCAAAAATTCCCCGAACATTCCGAAGGCTGCAATCCTATCCACACTTACCCGGGAGTAAGCCCCATTGACTATCACTGTTAAAAGCACATACATAGTAGTCTGTTAAAAGTGCAGGACTGTAACATTTCCCCAAAGGCAGACACTTAACATGGCAGGCAGTCACATACCATCAAGTCTAACATATGAAAAATAAAATACACATTGGAATGAATGGGGATTCACCTGAAATTGGCTTGCAACCCACCTAGTGGGTGTAATGGAAGATCAGAAGATCATCAGGTGCATGATGTGGTGTTGACAGCGATTCCATGTTTTGACAGCTGTTTGACAGCTCTGGGAAGGGCAGGGCTGGCTCCACAGCTGTAATCAATGGGACTCTGATGGACACCTGAGCTTCATTTGACCTTGATGGGACTTTGAATGGACATGGACTGAAGAGATGGCTCAGCTGAGCTTAATTTGGACTTAACAAGGGGCTAACAAGGTAGCTCACAGCTGAGCTGCATTTTGGATTATGAGACATCCATAATGAGTCTGGTGAAATCCTTATGGAGCTCTTCACAATCCATTCTAGATTTCACTACCTGGAAAAGTTTAGTGTCAAACTTTTGACACAAACTAGTGTCAAACTGCCTCGCTGCTTATCACCAACTGCAGATATTTGTGAACAAACCGAAAAGCATTGGTCCCAACACCAATCCCTGGTGCATGGTGCTTTTCACCTCTCTGCATTCTAAAAGTTGGAAATTTTCTCCATTCTAAAAGCCATTCTAAAAGATGGCTCAGCTGAGCCTAATTTGGACTTAACAAGGGGCTAACAAGGTAGCTCACAGCTGAGCTGCATTTTGGATTATGAGACATCCGAGAATAAAAGGCAGCTTCAGAAGGACCAAAGGCTACCCTGACCCAGAGGGAGATGCTACCTGACCCAGAGGAGACCTGACCTGACCTACCTGGACTTTGACCTTGGACTGTGACCCGGCATATTGACTTTGGACTGTGAGTTGGCAATCTGCATTTATTGGACTGGGACCTGACTCTGACTTTTGCTTGCTGCACTTGTGAGTTTAACAAGGGAAACTAATCAGCCTTAAGCGGGCACAAGGCCCAGTGGGGAGGAGCTGTGGCACAACAGTGGGTCCCAGCCCATAGTTTGAGAAACACTGCACTAAAGCAGCGTTTCCCAATCTGTGGGCTGCAACCAGATGGGAGGCACTGGAGGCTGCTTCAGAGTTGTGTGCAGTCTGCAACCCACTCCATTGGGCTATGTGGGCCCAGAATACTCTGTGGAAGTGACCGGAAGCGACTTCTGGTTTGCTTCTGCAACTTTTAGTGGCTTCCATAGGGCACTCTCAGGTCTGTGGAGGCCAGTGGAGTGGGTTATGGGCCAGGTGTGACCCAGAATCAGCCTCTGGTAGCTCCGAGGAATACTTCAGGGCAATTGTGCATGTCGGGTCACAACCCACTGCAGAGGATGAGGTGGGTCATGGCAGTAGAAAGAAATGAGCACAGAGGCCTGCTGTGCTATGAAGGTGTTGGGGGCATTGCATGTTCTGCACATGCTCCTTAGGATATAAGCCAGTGGGGCTTTTTCAGCCCTAAGATTAGTTCACTTATCTGGAGTCCAGTAGTGGTCTGGGAGTTTGGTTAATGAGGAATTCTGGTAAGTTCCACTTCTCTGCAATGGCACCAAATGTTTTCTTAAAGGCTGCTACAAAATGGGTTATTCCTGTGGTTGAGATATATTGAAACAAATGTAAAAAGAGCCTGCTGGATCAGGGCAAGGACCCTTTTAGCCCAGCTTTCTGTATCTCACAGTGGCCCACCAAATTTCTCCAGGAGCATGCAAGACAATAACTGTATCCTGTTGCCAGTCTTTTGCATCTGGCATTCAGAGATAGACTTTAAAACCTGGAAGTTGCATACAGTCATCATGACCAGTAACCTGTGATGGTCTTTTCCTCCATAATTCTGTCCAATCCTCTTTTAAAGGCGTGTTGGCCAGGTGGCATCACAACAACCTGTGGCAAGGAGTTCCACAAATGAATTACATGCTGGGTAAAGAACTATTTCCTCTGGTCTATCCAGACTCTCCCACTAGTTAATGTTAGTGGATGTCCCTTATTTCTGATGTTTTGTGAGAGGGGAAAAAAATCCCTCTATCGATCTATCCATCCCCACTCTATCCATCCCTCACATAATTTTATATATCTCAGTCATGAAACCCCAGGAGCCTTTTTTCCAGACTGAAGAGCCCCAAATACTGTGGCCCTTCCTCATAAGGGAGGTGTCCCAGCCCACTAATTATTTTGATCACTCTCTTCTGCACCTTTTCCAGGCCCATTACTGTACAGCCCGTACAGCTTCCAGAATTGGGCACTGGAGATGTGGCCTTACCATTGATTTGTACAGTGGTATAGTAATATTGGTCATTTGAGAATTTTATTCTCAACCTTTTTATTGAGAATTTTATTCTCAAGCTTTTTTCGATGATCCTGAGCATGGAATTAGCTTTCATAGCTCTCACACCCTGGTTCAATGCCTCCATGGAGTTGTCCACCATTACCCTGCGAGCTATCTTCTGATCCATCACAGTCAGTTTAGAACCCATCAGCATATATGTGAAATTATGATTTTTTTTTTTCCTAAATCTGTATCACTGTACACTTTCTTTTACAGAAGAGAATCTGCCATTTTGCCCCCTGTAGTGGCGCAAGATGCTGCTATGGGAAACAACCAAGGCTTCTGGGGCCTTGTTGTTCGGTGGGAGTGCAGAGGCACTGAAAGATGTCGCAGTTTGACACTGCTTCGGAAGCCCACAAGGCCTAGGGCCTTGTGGTTTGCTGGGAGTACAGAAAGCAGATGCACTGAAGGGTTAGTAGGAACCGAAATAGCAAGGAATCAGAGCAGCGAGGAGCAAAGCAAAATGAACGAGCCAGGAGACAGATTTCAGAGGGGTGCAGAGAGGTTGAGGCTGGAGCAGATCTGAGAGAGTCCGTTGCTCCGCCTCTACCAAGCTCTATTTATTCTTAAACATGTGTCGCAATCTCTTACAATACAAAGAGTTACTGAAGGTTGTACTGTTTGGGAACCGGCTGTCTCTAGCCAGCTTTCTAGCTAACCACAAATTCCATTGACATTGATAAGAAGCGCTTCTTCATAACATCCTCTTGTTGACAGGCTACTGGGCTTCAAACTCAGCATGTTATCTAAGGCTCCAGCTTCTACTTAACAAGAACAGGGCAGGGGCTTTCCGATGTGTCAGAATTCCAACGCAGGTGTGCCTGCACTGTTGCCATGTTCACTAAAAGCCTAATATTCTATGCATTTTCCTACAGCCCCCCATTACCCAAGTTTGGTGAAATCCTTATGGAGCTCTTCACAATCCATTCTAGATTTCACTACCTGGAAAAGTTTAGTGTCAAACTTTTGACACAAACTAGTGTCAAACTGCCTCGCTGCTTATCACCAACTGCAGATATTTATGAACAAACTGAAAAGCATTGGTCCCAACACCAATCCCTGGTGCATGGTGCTTTTCACCTCTCTCCATTCTAAAAATTACCCGTTCCCAGCGGTCTCCAAACTGGAGACTGCTGTGTCCCAAAAAAGCCCTACCTGTCCCAAGCAGTGCTTACTGTTTTCCACAGTGCCACACTTCTGTCAAGCTGATCTTGCCACAGGGATGCTCTGAGTGGTCATGTCTGCTTGGACATCCTGTTTCGCATTCTTCTGGGATGCTGGGCAATAGACACAACTGCCCAGAGCATCCCTCTGCCAAGATCAGCTTGAAAGAAATGCGACACCACAGTAGAACAGTGAGCTCTGCTCATGGGGGAGAGGAGGACTTTTTTCCAAACCATGGATCCAGCCAACAGGTTGGGGTTTGGAGAGACCTAGTTTGCACCCACTCTGTTTCATGTTCATCAAACAGTTCCTAATCCATAAGAGGACCTCCCACTTATTCCTTGATGGTTGAGTTTTCTCAGTACCCTTTGGAGAGGGACTGAGTCAATATATTGATCAAATTCTCATGTTTGACATTTCTAGTTCAACAGAATTGCATCTGCTGAATGGGTGTACTGCTTAAGAAAAACTTTACATTATGTGAATGATTTTAATGAGGTGCGCCTGATTATTAACCACTGCGAAGACTGCTGCTTATGTTTGATTACAACACTAATGCGTGTGGGTGAAAATGCAAATTTGATTATTTCAAAGGAGCTGTGGGAATGCAAATATATATTGGGCAGCATCTGTCCTTCGATAACATGTATATTAGTTACTGGCATTAAAGCTCTATGATAATGAGATTTTTAATAAAAGGAAATGGAATTAAAGCATTATAAACAATGAGGGCCAGGATTATATTGCAAAAAAAATTATTTTTAAGTTTCAATCACAGTGCAGAACTTGATAGATATGCAAATCTCAATTACAGACTGTAGCATATTTAGAAGAAAGTAGCATTATGTCTTTAGGGCTACAATCCTATACACACTTTCCCCATTAAACACAATGGAATTTACTTCTGAGTAGACATGCATGTGCCCTAGGATATTAACCACAAAAAAACCGAGTTCATTGGCTACAGCAGGGGTGGCCAGCCTTTCACCTTTAGGGCTCCTAGACCTTTAACAAATGTGCAGAAGTGGGAATTTCAGCAGGAGCAGCTTGTCATCTTGCAGCTTGTATGGCTATCATCTCACAGTTGACAAGCTACACCTGTTGAATTTCCATCCTCTACACCAGTGGTTCCCAAACGTTTTAGCACCAGGACCCACTTTTTCAAGCAACATTCTATCACAACCCAACTAAGTTTACCAGACTTTAAAAAAGATCTAGAAAGAAATTTTATTTATTTACAAGTAATAATAACCAGAAAAAGTCTCAGACATATTCTCTCTATATTTACACATGCTTGCAAACTGCAGGAGCTGAGCTCTTTGCAGGGTAATTAGCAGCTATAGTGCTGATTTTTCAATAGCCTCAGGACACGAGGCAATTAGTTATCTGATCTCTCCATCACCCTTTGGTGACCCACCAATAATCAGGTTGTGACCTACCAGTGGGTCCCAACCCACAGTTTGGGAATCACTGTTCTACACAATTGTTACAGGTCCCAGGAGTCCTAAAGGTAAAAGATTGGCCACCCCTGGACTACAGCATGGTTTATTAAATGTAGGTATCTCGTGCTAACTTCCAAAGTTCACAAAAATCAGATGGATCTCTTTGTGTTTTGATGTGAGTAACCAGAGCACATGTTATATTAGGAAAATGGCGTCCCTTTGATAGGTTCTCATCATTCCTAGCTGTAACATATACCATGTCTAACTGGGCAATGGCTGAGAATATATCATACTTCAGACCAGGGTGGTTAACCAAACATATATTGATCAAGAGGACGCTATCTAGTTCTGCCAAAGTCTTAAGAACACAGCATCAATATGGCCAACTCAAAGGCAGCCTGGGGTTCTGCTATCCTTCTTACGGCCTGTGCAGGCCCATTCTTATTGTCAAATAAATTGACAAATTGTTTCAAGAAAACTGGGAAAGCCAGGGCAAACAGGAAATTGCAAGAGTAAAGAATCTGAACATTTGTGTGGATTATACTGCTAGCCTGCAGTCTGACAGCATGCCGATTGCTATAAATTCTCATATGAGAATGGCCAACTTTTGATTTAGAAAAAGTATGGTACCTGGGAGAGTGGGCAGTTGCAGATAAGAACATAGGGAACTGCATAAAAAGGAATCCCTATTCCTGCTGCTGAGACGCCACAAGAAAAGTCCTGCTGGATTACGACAAAAGCCTCTCTAGTCCACCACCATGTCTCCCTCAGTGGTGAACCAGATGCTCCCAAGAAGCCCACAAGAAAAACACAAAGGTGATAGTATCCCCTTTTTTTCCATTGATAGGCCTGTCATCCATGATTTGTCTAAGCCATTGTCCACTTGCGGACTTGCCCCACCATTTTGGGAACTCTAGCTGTCCCATTACAACCCTGGTAGAGCAGCAGCCGCCAGCACCAAATGACCAACACATGGCTGTATGCCTAGTCCTTCCACTGCCCCCCAGAGCCATCTCCTTGGCTGATCCTTCTAGGATGAGGGCCTCTGGGGCAGTGCTGGCCCTTTAACCCCAAGACTGCAACAGGTGGAACCGATAGCAGGGGTGGTACACAGATAGCCCAGGAAGGGGAGAGCCTGTGAAGAGAGGTCTCTGGTCTGGTTAACCAAGAGCTGCTGTGTCTGGTGCAAGCCCAAGAAAGGAGCCAAGGGGAGAGGGAAGAAGGATAAAGCGCCCCTCCCCACTGCTGAACTCTGAGGCCTTGTTGGGGGATCCCAGTGGTTGGGCCAGCAACACCCTCTCTTATTTCTACCCCTTTTCCCGTGGGGCCAAGAAGGACTTTGAACACCAAGTGGAGCACGCTCCTCTTGCAACAACCCTGCTGGGGCTCAGGACAGAGAAAATACAGCTGTATTTAAAGCCATCTAACCTAGTGGCTATCATCACTTCTTCCAACAGTGAAAATCACCACATTGCTCCACTACTACCCATTCTGCCTCCCACATCTCAACTGAGCGGCACCTGTGATTGCCACACATGTTCCCTCTAGCATCTCATGAAGAAGGATGTGATATGGTGTGCTAGGACTGAACTTCGCCAATCTGGTACTCTAGTACATATGCATCAGCTATCAGCTATTTGAAAACAATTATGCTGACCTCCACTCAAAATGTCCTGACAAAAGCCAAATTTCTGGTTTTTCTGGAACAAAGATTCTGAAAGTTGGTCCAGACATTTAATAAAGCAACTGGACCTTGTTTTGTTTGTTTGTTTGTTTGTTTTTGGTCAGTTGGTAGTCCTATGTATGATTCTCTGTCCAGAACTCTGGCAGAAGTGCTTGGCTTCGCCACAATTCTCTCCCAAACCTAGCAACTACAAAAATATCACTTAACCGACCAACTGGGGGGAAAGGGGGTCAGAGTGGAGAGGAACAGAAAACTAAATTAACTCAGGGAAAGAGCCCCAGGTGCTATCTTTGCATGATATTCAATGATCTGCAGCTGCATCAATGTAAATATTAAACAATTGAGATGAATTCTTTAATTAGCCTTCTGAAAAAGATACAGGAAAACAGTAAGAACACACCTGACGCTAAGCAGGGCAAGATAAACTCATCCCAGCTGTCAGTAAACTGGCTGTTGGAAGGCAGAGCGCTGCTATTTTGTGCAAACAATATAAAATGCTTAGGGAAGAGGCAATTAGCATTAACATGTATAGAGCAAATGAATGGAGCCTGATGGCATTTACTTGGCTGAGGACTCCCAGAGTTGTGAGGTGAGGGGGGGGGGGGAATAGAAGAAATTAGATATGCTGTGGATGGATTAACCCAAGCTGGTAGAGGATAGAGGTGTCGAGTTAGTTACAACACTAGCTTAAAAACATTGCACTGAAGGGGATCATTTAGCCACTAGTCCCAGCTGGGAGCCTGAGAATCAGAGATGGCACCCAAATAGAGATGGCTCTGTTTTACCCCTGAAGGCCTTTCAACTATGATTAGAGAACATTCTCCGACATTTCTCCTTGAAAGGAGCCCCCAAATTGGTTTTGAATTTCACTTTGTGTGACATGTTAATGCCAACTGAATTGGACAATGTGCAGCACACACCCCCCCCCCCCCAAGAAATTTCACTTCTCTTGCAGAAATTCATTTGGCTTGACTTGAAGTGGTCTCAAGAGTTTCTCCTTGGAACCCTGAAATTTACTTTGCACTTCACTGTGTGGGAAATGTTAAAGCCATCCTTTTTTTTTCAGTGTTGTCTCCCTGTAGACTTTGGTTGCAGTAGCCTGGATGTTAGCTACTTAGAGAAGCAATAAGACACTGGGCACACTTCAGGCACGTGGTATTGTATCGCTCTTGTGCGCATCCTAGAAAAATAAAGACCACTTCTAGACAGCCTTTGGCTAAGATGGCCAACTTTAATATTCTCAGCAAACATCATATTCTCTAAAGAGTGGTTTGGGACCAACCCTCCCCCCACCCCACAGTGGTCAGACTTCATAAAAAAAAAACTGTCAACATATAGTAGTAAAGACTTCACCATGACAAAGAACATATTTTCAGGCGTGTACATATATGTGCATCTTGAATTAAGAATGCATCAAATATTCTAAAAAGAAATAATGTCAAAGTATAGGCGTCCCCTGCTTTCCGACAGTCTGTTTTTCGATGTTCCGCTCTTTCAACACATTACAATTATACCCCGAAGTCATTCATTCTTCTAAATGTTCCTTTAAACCTCTCTCTGCTGTTCTAAAGGCTAAAATTGCCCTCCCCATGTTGATGTGAATATGACATGGTGATTCAAACTGTGTGGGTGTCTCAGACAGACAGACAGACAGACAGACAGACAGACAGACAGACAGACAGAGCACACTGATTTTAGATTCGGTCCTATTCCCATTTCTGAAGGCATTAATGAGGGTCCATTTGCAGAAATCTTTGTGTGACAGCAGGAATTTGCAAGATAAAAAAAGGCATTTGCAATTTGCTAGCTAAAAATTATTGGAAGCAACAATTGTAAAGACTGGGTTCCACTTTTCAACTGTTTCCGCTTTTCACCTAATCTGCTCCCTAATCTGCTCTGCTCACTAATCTGTCAAGTGAACAGAGGACACCTGTATCAGAGAACATCACAGAGTAAACAAACAGGTAGATAGAGTTGGACAAAACAAAAAAATGGTGATGATTTTGATTCATCTTTATGTGACGCCATGGAGTCCAGCATTGGGTTGATTGTTGAATTTTTTATTTTTGTTTCTAGCATTTCTAATAAGCACATGCACACAGAGTGTGTGTGTGTAAAATGAATTATACGCACCCCATTCCATACATATTCCAGATAAATAGTAATAAGAAACCATACCTGGAAAGAACAAATGCAAGGATTGGTGTTCCCAATATGTATTGAATATCTCTTTATCTAAGCAAATGATGATGATGATGATGATAATAATAATAATAAATTATTTATTTATTAATCGGGCAGGAGGTCTGGTCTAGAGGGTAGAGCCTCCATTTGCCTGAAGATAACATCCGAAGGTTGCCAGTTCGAGGCCCCCGGCACAGTGCAACCTTGAAGCAGCTGACCAGCTGAGTCAAGTTATTCCATCTGCTCTGAGCGTGGGAGGATGGAGGCCAGAATGTGAAACCAGATCAAGAAAGTAACACCTGAATGTTGTGGTTCTTGTAAGATAGAACATTCTTTCAAATTGTAAAAATCCCTACGGGGATTTAATAAGCCTGCCTATGTAAACCGCCTTGAATAAAGTCTTGAATAAAGACCAAGAAAGGTGGTATATAAATACCTGTATCATCATCATCATCATTATCATCATCATCATCATCATCATCATCATCTCTTTATCTAAGCAAATGATACATATACTGTAATCCAGCGGGGGGCTGCAGGGGTTTGAGTACACTTACCTGAGCCTCCTGAAGCCTCCCAGGGGTGTGGGGAGCCTGGCGTGACCTTCTGCAGGGTTCCCCGCAGCTTCAGAAGTAAAAGTGGAGCAATCGCTGGGTAGGGAAAGTGGACCCTACCCAGCTTCAAGGTTGGTGTCAAGGCCTGGGATTGGGTCCAGTGCTAGTGCTTCTGACCTTCTTTTTCAGAGCTGAACTCCACATTCAAGGTAGGAGTCATGATGGAAACATTAATATGCTTTCTTTCCCTCAAATCAGGCTGCATGAGAACCAAATACACACACAGAGAGAGAGAGAGAGAGAGAGAGAGAGAGAGAGAACACGCAGATTATTTTATAGGAAACAATGTGCATGTACACTTTTAGATCTATACGCACACAAACATACACACAAATTCAAACATTCAAATTCACAAAGTGTGTATTGTGTAAGAAATACATATTTTCCTTTCTTATCAAATTATAACGCACATTCATTCATTTTATGAGCATCATTTATTCCAGCTCTGCTTTCAGTCTTAGTGGGGGTTACCTAATTCAGACAACAACAACGACAGCACAAAAATTTTAAGTGAAGGGCAGAAGGAAAGCAAAACCCCACGACCGACTAACTGAAGCACCATGATTTATAATTACAGAAATTCATCATTTCCTCCCCTACGTGACTTGTCAGACCTCCTTGTACCCTGATGGCAGGTTCTCCCTTTCAGCATTTTTGCTGATTCCTATTGATATGTTTTACACAGTTCACAGAAGATGGGGGACTTGGTGTTTGATGACTCCCAACTGCTGCCCTCCTGTATGCAAAACAAAACAAGATTTGTATGAGAACAACAAAAAAATTTTCCTGGCAGCTATTCATACTTCCTTAGCGATTCTTCATTTTTTGTCCCCATAGAAAAATAAATGCATTTACCTCCGTTTCTGATGGTTAAGACTACAAATGAACAGCAGCACTTACCATGTATATGTATTGGCAACTTTCAGTCTCGAAAGACTATGGTATCGCGCTCTGAAAGGTGGTTCTGGCACAGCGTCTAGTGTGGCTGAAAAGGCCAATCCGGGAGTGACAATCCCTTCCACACCGGGAGCAAGTGCAGTCTGTCCCTGGTCTGTCTCCCTGGCTTACCACATCAGTGTAATTACACATTCTCAGCCAGGGGCCTGTCTCCTGCCTGGTTCTGCCGTTTGAAACTGTTCTTGTGGATCTAAATCAGCACTGTGGACATCAGCGCTTCCCTCCTTGGGCATTGCTAGTCCCGCCATGTCCTTCCATCAAAGAAAGGATCTGCTCCGTGTGCCCCTAACGGCCCATCATTCAAAAGCGTTGCCTACTTTCCACATCTAAAGATAGGGCATTAATATAATATTTCTCATAAGCTCCAGTAAGGACCTCTAATAAGGCACTCGGCGTTCAGTCACATAACTGACAGGGCAGTCCAGGGAATTAGCATTGTTTAGTCATTCTACTTGATCAATACCCCCCGACTACACTTTTGTTCACTTGCAAGGGCATTTTCCAGAGTAAATGACTCCTAACGTCAATCATAGCTAAATATTTTGTGCTACCAGTGGTGCTGTTGGGGAGATATCACTGATGGCTTTGTTCTCCAACCCTTAATATGCATGTCATTTCCTTCACTATTGGTGCATGAGGTGGACCAATGGGCTGTAAATAAAAGAGCCGTATGCCACGTTATTCCCCCCCCCACTCAAGTTTTTGACACAGTGAATTTAAAAGATGCATTTCCATAAATCAAGACAAACAGGGGAGAAATATTCCCAGGATGCTCACTGTGGCTTCAGTTAATGAGACAAGGAACACAATAACATAATGCTAATTTTCGTAAAGCTGCCCGGTTATCAAATGAATTATATCACAGCAGAGGGTCCAATGATGACATTTCCCAAACACAGACATGTTCAAAAGCAGAAAAAGGGAGGAACAGCCTATCTGTTTAAAGTATATAGTTAAAGCTTGATTTTAGAATAATTTAAGTTGCAATTCCAGGCACACTTACAAGCCAATCCTGAACTGCCTGGCACCCAGAGGAGCAGTGGCACCGAAATGGCTGCTGCTGCATCCAATGAATACTGGGTAACCACCAGCAGTTCCTTGGGAGAAGGGGACATCTGTCTTCCCCTGGACAGACCTTGCAAAGGGGCTACTTGACTGTGCGGGCTATTTAGGCAATGCAGAATAAAGCGGCCCCATGTCGGGCCGGAAGGCCTGATGCGGGGATCTGTCCTGCCCCCTCCCGCCCCACTCCCTCCCCACCTTCCCTCTGCCCTCCCCAGAATGCCTCCTCCCACCCCTGCTCACCTCTCCGCTGCCTGGAGCTCGACTGCGGCTCCGAGCTACAAGCCTCTCCCTGATTTTCTGGTTACTCCATGCAGAATGCTGTTTTGCATGGGGGAAGACTCAAAAATATGGCTCACCAAGCACAGTCTGAAGTCAAATAGTCCAGAAATGGCAAATTAGCTTTTTGCTTGTATACCTGGTGTGCACGAGTCCACATCGCACTCCCAGAGATTGACTATCTGGGAGAAACTTCCAGTCCCTGAGAACTATGAAGCGCCCAATCCAAATGGGCTACCCCGTCAGCGGAACACATGTCCCGCCAGCACTGGTTGCTGCAAAGCAGCCGCAAAGTCAGGCAGCACCGGCTGTTGGAGCACTAGCGGCCTCCCCATGCACACCAGTGGATCATGGAGAACCCACCTAGGCAAGTACGGCGGCTTGGGAGGTGGGAAGGGGTGGGGGAGGGCAGAACAGGGGCGGAGAAAGAGCAGATTGTGCCCAAGAGGGGGTTGGGTATAGCGGCAGTAGCACCCTCTGAATTCTAACCCCCTTCCTGGGCCTGATTCGGTGTCATGGATCAACATAGACTTGTGTCAGTGATGGAGCGGATGCAGGTCCACATTCAGAGCATTGCCTCAAGGGGAGTTAGTTATGGTTGGTCGGTAAGTTTCTTTGTCATGTCTCTAATTCCCATAAATCAACGCTGCAGTCAAAACCGGAGTGCCCAAATTAATCAAGACAGCACAAATCCATAAAAATATGAGGGGGGGGGGTGAAGAGGAATCCATAAATTTCAATATCTGGTTCCATTTCAATGAATTGAAATTATTAGAACTGCTGCAAACAGTGTTGCAAAGACATACTAACAATAGATCATATTTTGCTAATGATTAAGGGCCCAATCCTATCCAATTTTCCAGTGCTGGTGCAGCTGTGCCAGTGGGGTGTGCACTGCATCCTGCGATGGAGGGGCAGTCACTTGGGCCTCCTCAAGGTATGGCAACATGTGGGCAGGAGGTCTGGTCTAGAGGGTTGAGCCTCCATTTGCCTGAAGATAACATCCGAAGGTCGCCAGTTCGAGGCCACCGGCACCATGCGACCTTGAAGCAGCTGACAAGCTGAGCCGAGCTATTCCATCTGCTCTGAGTGTGGGAGGATGGAGGCCAGGATGTGCAACCAGATCAAGAAAGAAACATCTGAATGTTGTGGTTTTTTGAAAGATAGAAACCTTCTTTCAAATTGTAAAAATCCTTACGGGGATTTAAATTGCCTGCCTATGTAAACCGCCTTGAATAAAGTCTAAGGAGAAATCTGAGGACCAAGAAAGGCGGTATAGAAATAACAGTATTATTATTATTATTATTATTCCCTTACCATGGGGCTGCATAGTGGCTACACTGGAGCTGGAAAGTTGGATAGTGTGCTCCCTGAGGCATCTGGTGGGGCCACTGTGAAGTACAGGAAGCTGGGCTTGATGGGTCTTTGGCCTGATCCAGCAGGACTCTTCTTATGTTCATAGGCCATAGAAATTTTTTTAAAAATGTGATTTTCCTCTTGGAAGAGCTTGAATGTTTAGGTTCAAACCACAATGAATCAAGATCATACTTTGCTGAAACCAGAGGTCATCATTAAAAAGAAATCTTCAACATAGGAAAATAATATCCAAGCAGCTTTCAGCACAAGAATCCATGGCTGTGAGACTGTTGAGACCAGGGACCTTGGTACCATTCATAATATGCTTGGTCTATATCAGCAACAAGGGAGCACCAAAAACCACAAGATGATCTCATAGTCCTGAACTTTAGAAACTCCTTTTAATGGTATTTGCTAAACCACAAGATGATGACTAAACCTTTCTTTTATTATTGTTTACTATCACTATCTCAGACTTTTTGATAACTCTGGAATAACATCGTAGTTCCCTCAGTCTGCTTCCTCCGCTTCCTCCGCACCAGTTCCCCGTCCAATTTTGTCTACCTCCACCTGCTGCCTACCCCACTGCTGGCTTATCAGAACACCCCCCTTGTGCCAGCCCAGTCTTAGACAGGATTGAGCCATTGAAGTTTCAAAGGAGTAGCAGTACCTCTATCAACTGCTGTCTCGTGGCAGGTGCCATTTTTAATTCCCTTTCTCCAACAGATTTCCTCCCACTGAAGTTCCCCTTCAATTAATTATCTCCAGAACATTCATTTATTTCTCTTCATTTTTCTTAGTCGTGCCAATTCTCCATTAGTCCTTGGTGTTTCTGAACCATCCTCGCCTGTGGCACTGTCCCTAATGATGAACAAACTTGATAATTGGCTATTCTTTCTTGGTGATTGTTAATGGCTTTCTCTGCTAATGATAACATCAGTTTTAACTTCCTGTGCCCTGGTTTTCATTCTGTCCTGTCTCATATTTCTGCCAATCCATCTGCTTCCCTTTAGATGCCATATCACCATTGGAAACTGAATTATGCCTATGAATTTCTGATTCTTCCAATTCAACTCACTTGTCTTCTTCCATCTTTCTCAGCATTTCATCCCCTTTTCCTGTTGTTAAATCTTGTCAATAGTTTTTCTAGAATATTGACAAAATTTACTTGGTTCTTTCTTTTGACATCCCTTAACTCTGGTCCAGAAGGTTTAAAAGACATAGAGATGACTCAGACATTACCAAGAAGTGACTTCATCTTTCATCAAGTGCCATGCACAGGGTGGAACTCTGTAAATGAACAATATTTTGCAATGGTATTGTGTTTTATGAATGCACAGTGCAGTTTCCATGTATTCTCCTGCTGTCAGAGCAATCCTGTGAGATTTGTAATGGCAAAATCCTATTGTTGGTGCATAACACCAATGATTGAGCTGGTGCAGGTCCAGGTTGACCCATAACAGTTGCTGAGGCTTACAAATGTCCCCTTACCTCAAGGAGACCTTCAGCAGTCACAAATCCCCTGCAGGATATGGATGTAGCTGTGCCAGCACCACTGCATCACCAGGTGGTGTTTTAGACATGATTGGGCTTTGAGTCAAATCCAGGTTAATGTTAGCACAGGGTGGCAACATGTACGCTGTGGCATTGTGGCATTTTCCAGAAGCTGAAATAATTGTGCAAATGATAACATGCACCATCAAGTGCAATGTTCTGGCATATCAGGTATATCTACTTCAAGAATTTCAGGGAACAGGTGCCAGGGGATGCCTTGTCCTGAGTCCCTGGATAGTTGCCACCAGTCTGAATAGACAATACTGGACTTGAAGGACCAATTCAGTAGAAGGCAGCTTCATACAGCCATTGCCAATGTGACGGTGATTTAAAATGACTTTCCCATGGCAAATTAATTGCCTCCTAGTTGTAATGCGTAGAAAATGAATTGACATGGATTTTCACGAGTGCCTTACGAATCTCTGTGCTCAAGAACATGCTACACATATGTGTACGTATTTGGGACCTGGTATGCACCCTGTAGACTGAGTGGTGCATCTGCAAACCCATAGCAAAGGTCGCAGAGAAGTCCAGAATGAGACAGGGCTTTGCAAAGTAAGTGGAATCTCAAGGCAGAGGCAGCCCAAGATGAGCTGCAGCCTGAAGCCACCTCCCAGTTGTGCTGCCCGCCCATCAAATTCCACTGGCCATCCCAGTCTCTTTTGACTCCCAGAATTCTCTCTTGCTCAGCCACATTACAAGAAAAGACAGTAGAACTGGAAGTCAGAGGAGGTAGAGGTAAGTTCTCCCTAGCCTCTTCTCATGCACTCTCTGAGTGTGCAAGAGGAATGGGGCCATAGGGGAGGACTCACCTCCTCCTTCTCCACCTCTGTGGCCCCAAGCTGGAAATATGATGGGAAAACACAGGACACTCCCTGCTAGATTGCCACCCACTTATCTTAGACCCTGCTCCAACCTTTCCCTAAGGTGGGTACCTTGTGTATTTTGTGTAATCTGTTTAATGGAGCATTTTCCAGGGATTTCCTATCCCTGGTTTCATCATGATAGAGATGCAATAGATAAGTTTAAAAGGGGGAGGGAGGACATATTGAATTTTACTATTTGTAATGAATTTCAGGGATGCTGAAAGAAGCAGTGGCTAACTCAATCACCATGGATTTCCATGTTTCCAAATAATTATTTATTTCCATAAATTGATTTATCTTGGTACCAGTTCACACTCTGGCAGCAAGATCTTATTAAATCTTGGGGTAGTTTAGCTAAGTCCTTAGAGACAGCAGAACAGCTTCTGTTCACTCCCACTAAACTCAGTTACGTATTCCCAGAAACCGAAATGCACAAAGATTGTGAACGTGGCAGTCCTGGGAGGCAGTGTATTTAATCAATCAAGAACAAAACCTTGGTGGAATTACCTCTCAGAAAGATAAAGTATTTTAATTTTATGCAGTCTCCTTCTCAGAAGGAGTTTGAATAATCACAGCAAAGGCTCCCAAGTTAACTTCATTTCAAAAACATATACTCGTTTTGTTTCTAATTAATTTCCTTGTTTTAAATGCTCCAGGAATGTGCAGATAGATTTTCTGATATTTACAAGTGCACCCCAAGAAACCACGCTCAAATCTGACAGTAGACAATAGGCATTATTGTGTGTTGTGATACAGATGGTGTCCCGTTCGGTAACACAGAACCACACAGAAAGTAGTTGTAGATGGCAACCTTCAGTCTCGAAAGACTATGATATTGCGCTCTGAATGGTGGTTCTGAAACAGCGTCTAGTGTGGCTGAAAAGGCCGTGCATGATTGTGTCTTGTGACATATCTACTCTGAAATAAATCCTGTTGATTTCATTGAGACTTACTTCCTTGTAAGTATGTAGGTCTGGTCTAGAGGGTAGAGCCTCCGTCTGCCTGAAGATAACATCCACAAGGTCGCCAGTTCGAGGCCACTGGCACCGTGCTACCTTGAAGCAGCTGACAAGCTGAAGCCGAGCTATTCCATCTGCTCTGAGCGTGGGAGGATGGAGGCCAGAATGTGAAGCCAGATCGGAATGAAACACCTGAATGTAGTGGTTCTTGAAAGAAAGAAGCTTCTTTCAAATTGTAAAAATCCCTATTTAATAAGGAATTTAATAAAGCCTGCCTATGTAAACCGCCTTGAATAAAGTCTTGAATAAAGACCAAGAAAGGCGGTATATAAATACCTGTTATGATGATGATGATGATGATGATGATGATGATGATGATGTACAGAATTCAGTAAGGTCTAAAAATCAGAGCTACTGCCCCTCTTTGCATTGGACACTTTCCTATGTCAGAGCAAAGGCTCTCTTTCTCTCTCTCTCCCTACCCCATTCCTTGACCTGAAAGGTGTCCAGAATCATCTGATTTGCTACCAAGAAGACCAGTCTACCAGCTGAAATGTCATACACATATAACTGTTGTTTCTTATTGGGTTACTTAATGTTTGCAGGAAAAAGTATAAAGAAAGGAATACTATAATTGTTGCTTTCATACATCTGAATCTAGATCATATGTTGAAAATTGCCACTGAGTCTACTTTGCTGTTAGTCTCTAATTTGAGCCTTGGAGAAAAAGAGAACATTCGGCTGCAATCCCATGCAGGCATCCTTGGCAGTAAACCCCACTGAACACAATGGGACTTACTTCTAAGTAGACTCATATAGGATTGCATTCTAACAAACCATTTATACACAGATGTTATACTAACAAACCATTTACTGTATATTAAAAAAAAAACCTGACGTTCAGAGCAATCCACACCTACCTTTATGTTGACTTCGTGAACATGCCATAAAGTATGTTTGTGCTACTTTGAGGGTTGGGGAGACCAGCACTTGCATCCCCCTGCCGAATCTGGTCCCAGCTGAGGTGAGTTCGCGCTGACTGAGGGTGGCCAGCACAGGGATTTGGGGACGACAGGATAGGGGTGTTTTGGGGCAGGGAAGGGCGAACCGATGGGCAGACCAGTCTCAGGAGGGTGCTGAGTCAGGCCTCCAAAACTGCATCCTAACCCCCGTCCCAGCCAGCCCATCATTACATCAGGCCGTGCGCATTTGCAGCACTCATTTTGTTGGCGCAGATCCGAGTAGTCCCATTGGCGTGGCTGCCGTGCGACAAAGGGAAATGAATCCCATTACTCCAAGTTGCTCAGGATCCACCTCAAACCGTGTGCTGGATACAGCACAGGTCACCTGCCCTGCCTGTTCCAGCGCTGATTAGCATTGGGCCTATAAACTGATTGAAGCATGTGAAATGGCCACAGAACTTCTGTAGACCAGCCTTTAATCCACATGTGTGTTTTTACCCTATAATTATAAAGTAAAATCATGCCCCGAGTTTTGATTATTACGGGTATGAAAAGGTTGCCCTTTCAGAGCTTTCTGGTCAACAAGGTCTTTTAGCCTCTGTGAGTTCTAGATTTGGGCTTTTGAGCTACTGTAGGAAAAAGTGTGACTATCTGGGGATAGATTCTGAGGCTGCAATCCTAACCACACTTTCCTGAGAGTAAGCCCAATTGAACAAAATAGAACTTACCTCTGAGTAGACCTGGTTAGGATTGTACCCCGAGTCTCCCATTTTAGGGAAAAGTCCATAAAATGTCCCCTTTTAGATATTTCTACGTAGTTCTCAAGATGTCTTGGGATATGGTGCGTATGGAAAGTTAGCTTTCTGGGTAATATGGGAGTGTCCTGGACTTTGCTTGGACCAAACCTCACATCTTCAGATCATTTGGAAGTACTCTAACAACTCCAAGCCCCCCACTCCACCCCCACAAGCCTTTTTATGTTGGTGGCTGGATTTAGTCTGTAGAATATCAGGTCCCACGAACCTTGGGTATTCACAGATATTTCCATGAAATATATGTCCTCTTCCAAGTAAGATGATGATGATTTATACAACTGCTTTGCAGAGGGAGCATTCACAAAGTTATGTATGTAGCAAAATAAACACAGAAATGATTTCTTTTCCAAAAAGAGCTCTCAGTCCAAAATGATGCAGATGAAACTTCAGCAAACAGCCCCAGGAAAAGACTGCTGGAATGGACAGGAACAGTTTCTCCAATGATGTAGGTTTTTCAGCTGCCCTGCCTGCAAGCAGTGGGCAGGTAACAACCACGATAAAAATTATTGACATGAGTTTAGAAAACCATGTATCTGGGATGTAGGAGGTACTTTGTTTCAGAAGTCAGAATTTGTGGAGAGGAGATTGTATTGAAAGAGAGAAGGGGGAAAACACTTGGCCAAATGAGCTATTGCTCAGATCAGTCTGAGAAAAAAAAATGCAGGAGAGAAGATCAAAAGATAGCATCGGAGACCAAGAGGAAAGGAGAACTGATAAATGCATGTCTTTATGTAGAAAGCTACAGTCCAGATAAATTGCAGATGCTACAAAAGCTTTTCCTAGGGTTTCTGGTGTGATTCATAAACTTGAAATTCCATCAGTTTCATTCATTACTTTCACCTCCCTTCAGGTAGGAAAAGCAAACTGTCACCCCTGCATCAGCAGCCTGGAGCTTCCTAGGGTGCTAAAACTATGTACCAGAATCCTAGAACAATAGAGTTAGAAGGGATCTTGGAGGTAATCTAGTCCATCCTCCTGCTCAGTGCTAGTCACACATGGCCATCCAGCCTTTACTTGAAAACCTCCTATGAATGAAAGCCCACCACTGTGCAAGGTAGATTGTTACACAATTCTTTTAGCTAAGAAATTTTTCCTCATCCAAATCTTCTGAAATTTTATTTACTGTGGTTTCAAACCATTGGTGTTGGTCCTGCCACACCAAAGAAAGTCTTTCTCTTCTGCAGGACAGAGCTTCAGATACTTGAAGATGGCTATCATATCTGCTCTCAAGTCTTCTCTTCTCCACACTAAACATACCAAGCTCTTTTACCATTCCTCATAGGGAAGGGGACTTCTGGAAGAAGGCAGTCTGACAAAGGCTGCAATCCTAGCCACACTTACCTGGGAGTAAGCCCCATTAACTAAAATGGGACTTACTTCTGAGCAGACATACATAGGCTTGGACTCAAAGGGAAGTAGCACCTGGTGGTTAGATTAGCCTGCATGGACCACTTCCAGCTTCCCCACTTTCTCCTTAGCAGACTAGCATCTGAACAGGGAACAATGTTGGTAGATTGTATTTACTGTATGATTTATGCCATGATCTGAAGGTGGGGAGAAGCATAAGATCTATGGAGGTGAAGTGGTCGTTCTCAGTACTTCCCTGAGGAGTGTCACAGTCTTGCAATGCTCCTGTCCGTTAGTTATGGTCTCAATTGACGGGAAGCATAAGTCAAAGAACACTGGAAACAAAAAAAAGGGAAAAGATGTTTGTGCTCTTGGACTTGGTCCTGCTTGCCCTCCTTCCACCTCAAAACCACAAGCCCATTTTGTACAGAAAGAACTGCAGTGCTTGCAAATTATTGTTGTGTTGAGCTTGCTGAAATCCATTCCCAGCCACAATCTGGTCCCAAGGTGTCATGTTTCTGAATACATTACAATGGCTGAGAATTTCCCAGCATTAATCTGTTCCTTCAGTTTCCAGATGTGATCTGGCCCTGGGAGTTCAGTCTGTCCTCTCCTCTGTGCTGACTAATCTTTTCTCACAAGAACGCAGAGGTCAAGAGTGTACGTAATGATAGTTGTTCACGGCATCCAATTGATATTAATATATGTACCCTCTTTTCCATACATAAACAAACTCAAGGTTAGCAAGAAGACAATCATACATTAATTAAAGGGCAAAATGCCTGCACCTTATCTTTGCTATCTCATTCATAGGTGGTAAATCAAATCAAGGGGCATTTTTCAACATTTTCAAAAATTGGGTACCCTGGGTGCTTGCCAGGTTGGTGGTGGCAATAGTGCAGGTATCTTTTAAATTATTTTGTTGTTGCTGGAGGCAGTGGAGGAGGTCATCAGGACAGTTGGTCCTGACAGTCACCATTCCCCCCCCCCCATGTTCCAGATACACAGGGTGACCAGATATAATGGAGGACAAAGTGCTTACACCTTTAACCAACGTATAGAATAGGAGATTTGGCAGTTGTAGCTTCCCTTCCATATTGAGCTGCACCTGCCAAAATGCCCTCTTCTAAACAGTGGTGAAAGGTATAGGCACTCTGTCCTCCATTGTATCTGGTCACCTTGCAGATACAGCATCATGCAGGAGCATTCTGGGGAAAGGATGGGGACATTGTCTCTGCAATCTGCTGTCCAGGGAGACAGCGCTCTGGGGAAGCAGCACACTGGAACTTTTGCTCTAAAGAAGGCACTATCTAACTCAATGAAGTAGAAGACCTCACAGGCAAGAACTGGTCTTGTATCTATCAGACATTTGCAGAAAGAGAAAGTCATTGACTGCAGCAGTTTCAGAAACTTGACAGTGACACTTGAATGCTTCTATGCCCTTGCAGCTCACCTGTGACAAGGGATAAGCAATGTGATCAACTAATGCGATCTGATCAAGCACCTCCTACAAATCCCACAAGACAGTATTTTGTATAAGGCAGAGCCACTTTATTAATTCCATGATTCATTAACATTTCTGCCCAGCCCACCGGTGTACACATATGATCCCTGTTGCAAATATGCAACGTTGGGCAAAAATGACTTAAGCTTAATTCCTGCAACAGATCCTGTCTACCAAACTCTTCTCCCTTTAGTGCAGGCACCTACCATGTTCACTTCCCCGTTGGGCATTAGCACCTGGACTCCACACCAAACTCTGTTTGGCTCACACCAAACTCTGATTTTAGACACCAACGGCTGGAAAATGGGTCAAGGCAGCCAGGCAGCCACGCTTATCCCAAGCAGAAAAGCCTTTAGAATGGGCTTTGCAGTTCAGGTGCACATGGTCACCAGCCTGCATCCCTAAGTCAGGTAGACTCTTGAGATCAGTACCAGGTTCCCCTCTGGCCCTTGCATACCTTAGAATCTCTCTTGCTTTCCAAAACATGTTGGTAATTTAACCTATTTACATAAGAACATAAGAACAGCCCCACTGGATCAGGCCATAGGCCAATCTAGTCCAGCTTCCTGTATCTCTTCACAATCACTTCTGGTCTTCACCACTCGGAAAGGTTTGGTGTTGTCTGCAAACTTAGCCACCTCACTGCTCAACCCTGTCTCCAGGTCATTTATGAAGAGGTTGAAGAGCACCGGTCCCAGGACAGATCCTTGGGGCACACCGCTTTTCACCTCTCTCCATTGTTGAGCTCCAGTTGCATCAAATCAGGACCATTCTGGTGGCCTCATATTTCCCTTTGCCTGACCTGCCCGGGAGCCAAGGGATGTTTGCTTATGAGTAAACGTGACCATGTGGCTTAGTTTCGCTTTCCATGTGGCTCAATACATTCGCCAGCTTGGAGGGAGGGACCTTCTTCTTGGGTGTTTTTGGGGGGCTACATTCATTGGATCAGGACCATTCTGGTGTTGTTGGATTCCTCTCAGTCTGCCCTTTCAGATGGACAAAAGCACGTTCACCTAATCACGAGTAAACGTGTGATATGGCTTGGTTTCACTTTCCATTGGGCTCCATGCATTTTTTGTTTTCCGGGTTTTTGCCAATAATTTTTGTGATAGAAAGGTGATATTTCACTCCCGTTTTTTGCATTGCATTCAGCTCGAAATTACACATCCAACGGTATATAACATGATGGCATTATTCCTAACCACCGCGATTTTAGCGCATCACCCTCCCAGTGTGCGTCATCCCCCTCTTGCGCATCAGCCAGTGCGGTCTGCACCCTCCGCACCCCCTAGTGATGCCACTGATTCTAATTACTGACAGCTTTTGCCCTGAGAAGTTAAAATTTGTATGCTTCTTCATTGACATGCAAGTGGTTCCGCTACTGGCAAGAGGGTGATCACAGATGCCAGTCAGGGACACAGCAGCTAGATTTTTCCACTTGTATATACAGGTAATTTTCTTTTTAATGGTCTTCATTTCTTCATTCTGCACATTGTTTTCATGCCATAGAATGGGGGCGGGGAAATTGCACTGAATAATGTCAACCATGTTCTAAAAGCTTTTTATAAACTTGGTACCAGTAGTTACTTCACTGTATCTGAACAACGTGCTGGTCAATGGCATTGATTGTCCAAAATGACAGTGATCTGATCTGATTTGGCCTTTTATATCTGGATGTTCAGCTGTTTGGGTAGCTTTCAAAAAGATGCCTGCAGGGACTTCCTGAGGGGTTGATGGAGACGATGTTATCTCGTCAAACAGCATTACCATCCTGGATGCCATGAATCAATGAGTGATGAAAGCTGTGTTTTAGATGTCAACAGCAGTTGCTTATTTGCAAGAGACCTGGTTTTTGAATGTTATTAACACCCGAAATCGGAGTTATAATTTAATGTAGCATCACCTAGAAATTAAGCAGAATATCTTAGGAAGCACCTTGATGTGCCAAGGCCAATTCATTGATGAGCAGAAAGTTCTTATTCCACGTGTTTCCCATTTCTTTTCTCCTGCCTTCTCTAGTGGATTTCTCCTATCCTGTTCCTTTGTTTTTCTTCTGTTGCTTGCCCTGTGCTTCACTCCTTCTGAATTCAAAGTTAACTAGGAGAATTACTAAACTTAATTCCTGAATTATGACAAGAAGAATTTGCCTTGGTTTTCAGAGCCTTCTGTTCATTTGTATTTCTCCCCCTGCCCTACTGCTGTTGCTTTTGCTGTTGGCTTTGCTCTATGCTCCACTCTTTTGGTTTTACTAGCAGAACTTCTGCAGGTATTTCTCTTCTTTAAGAACATAAAAACAGCCCCACTGGATCAGGCCATAGACCCATCTAGTTCAGCTTCTTGTTTGCTCTTCTCACAGCGGCCCACAAGTGCCCCAGGGAGCACACCTGATAACAAGAGACCTGCATCCTGGTGACCTCCCTTGCATCTGGCATCCTGACATAGCCCATTTCTAAAATCAGGAGGTTGTACATATCCATCATGGCTTGTAACCTGTAATGGATTTTTCCTCCAGAAATTGGTCCAATCCCCTTTTAAAGGAATCTAGGCCAGATGCCATCACCAAATCCTGTGGCAAGGAGTTCCACAGGCCAGCCACACACTGAGTAAAGTAATATTTTCTTTGTCTGTCCTAACTCTCCCAACACTCAATTTTAGTGGATGTCACCTGGTTCTGGTGAGAGTGTCTCTTTCCACTCTATCCTTCCTGTGCATAATTTTGTATGTCTCAATCATGTCCCACCTCAGGTGCCTCTTTTCTAAGCTGAAGAGGCCCAAATGCCATAGCCTTTCCTAATAAGGAAGGTGCCCCAGCCCAGTAATTATCTTAGTTGCTCTCTTTTGTACCTTTTCCATTTCCACTATGTCCTTTTTGAGATGTGGTGACCAGAACTGGACACAGTACTCCAGGTGTGGCTTTACCATTGATTTGTACAACAGCATTATAATATTTTTGTTCTCAATACCTTTTCTAATGATCCCAAGCATAGAATTGACCTTCTCCACTGCCACTGCACATTGGCTCGACACTTTCATCGACCTGTCCACCACCACCCCAAGATCTCTCTCCTGATCTGTCTCAGATAGCTCAGAACCCATTAGCCTATATGTGAAGTTTTGATTTTTTGCCCCTATGTGCATGACTTTACACTTACTTACATTGTAACGCATCTGCCATTTTGCTGCCCATTCTGCCAGTTTGGAGAGATTCTTCTGGAGCTCCTCACACTCACTTCTGGTCTTCACCACTCGGAAAAGTTTGGTGTCATCTGCAAACTTAGCTGCCTCGCTGCTCAACCCTGTTTCCAGGTCATTTATGAAGAGGTTGAAAAGCGCCGGTCCCAGGACAGATCCTTGGGGCACACCGCTTTTCACCTCTCTCCATTGTGAAAATTGCCCATTGACACCCATTCTCTGTTTCCTGGTCTTCAACCAGTTCTCAATCCATGAAAGTACCTGTCCTCTAATTCCCTGGCTGTGGAGTTTTCTCAGCAGCATTTGGTGAGGGACCATGTCAAATGCCTTCTGAAAGTCCAGATATATAATGTCCACAGATTCTCCCACATCCACATGCCTGTTGATCTTTTCAAAGAATTCTAAAAGGTTTATGAGGCAAGACTTACCCTTACAGAAGCCATGTTGATTCTCCCTCAGCAAGGCTTGTTCGCCTATGTGTTTTGAGATTCTATCTTTGATGAGGCATTCCACCATCTTACCTGGTGTAAATGTTAGGCTGACTGGCCTATAGTTTCCCAGGTCCCCCCTCCTTCCCTTTTTAAAGATCAGCATGACATTTGCTATCCTCCAATCCTCTGGCACCATGGCCGTTTTGAGGGACAAGTTGCATATTTTAGTTAAGAGATCAGCAACTTCATTCTTCAATTCCTTAATAACTCTTGGGTGGATGCCATCTGGGCCCGGTGACTTATTGATCTTTAATTTGTCAATTAGGTGTGAAACATCTCTCTTAACCTTTATCTGACTTAATTCCTTGGTCAGGAGGGGCCGTTCAGGTAGCAGTATCTGCCCACGGTCTTCTGCCGTGAAGGCAGATGCAAAGAACTCATTTCATTTCTCTGCCATCTTTAAGTCTCCTTTTAGCTCCCCTTTCCCTCCCTCACCATCGAGAGGGCCAACTGCTTCTCTGGCAGGTTTCCTGCTTCTAACGTACTTGAAGAAGCTTTTATTATTCCCTGTAATATTGCTGGCCATGTGTTCCTCATAGTCTCTCTTGACCTCCCATATCACCTTCTTACATTTCTTTCTCCACAGTTTATGTTTCTTTTTATTCTCCTCATTAGGGCAAGACTCCCTTACTTTTGTGAATGTTCATGAGTTCCAATTTATTACTACCTTAATTCCAAAGCATCACTTAAGACTGGACTTCAAAGGGTCAAACTGCACTTCGTGTAAAACATTTTCTTGCCCCTGCCATGCCCCCCTTGATTGCAGCTGTGGAGGGGGGATAATTTGGATCGGGAATCTGGCATGGGGAATAGAGGGCTCTATTTCTTCACCCCCACCATGGACCTGCTCTGTTTTGAATCCACCTACAGCTGCTATTTGTCCAGGGCGGATAACTTCCATTGGCCCCAACAGCTTCAGAGGGTTAAAGCTCCCTTCCCACACTGCAGTCCCAATCTGGATTGGGGCCCCACAGCATCTTTTTAAGGGGACAAGAAGCAGGGCCAAGCACATGCTTAACATGACAGGCAGTTTGACTCAAAAGTTTTTTTAATCTGTATTTGTCTTTCTTGCTGAGTGAACCCATTTTTGCCCACCTGCAGATGTACACATTTGATCCCTGTTGCATATATGCAACTTTGGGCAGAAATTAAAAGATGGCAACCAAAGCAATGGAAGCTCCCACGCCCACCCCTTTCTATCAAGCATCAACATCTTTCTTACCCTGGCTATTTACACGGGGAAATGAGTGGAATATAGTAGAACAATAACACATTTTCCCAATCAGTGTTACTTAGAGCATGTTTATCCTACAGACCTAAATCTGTTTGACAGTCATTGGCCCCAAGGAATCCTAGAAGTTATGACTCGGTGAAGGGGATAAAATTCTCAGAATTCAAAGTACTCTTTTGAAATCGCATTACCTGTGGGTGTCTGGAAGGGAGACATGATAGTCAAATTAACAGAAGACCATTTTATATTGGTTGTCATGTGGTACTTGATGGTGTTGGTAAAACAGAGGTATACAAGGTAGACTTCCAAATGCCCCTTTAGGCTATCAATAGCTTCCAATACTTAAGAAGGAAAGAAGGTATATGATCTGCATTATTTCTGTTCAATGTTTACTAAAGAGCATCTTCTGAGTCATTCAGTAATGGTTGATGGGCAGAAAGAGCCAAGCCCTAAGGTGACACACCATTCCTTATCAGAGCAGTACAATCAGATTCTTGTTTGATTTATTCTCCAGAAATCCTTGATCTATCTGATCTATCAGAATCTTTTATTAGATCTATGCACAATACTGGCATAGTCGTTTTCTGTGCAACCTTTTACCCAGGCTGGCTGAATGAACACAGGCAGTGACTGGACAATTGGTCAACGCTCCACCAAATTAATCGAAAGTGAGGAAAGAATGAGGATACCCTGGTGGCTGGAGAAGCAACTGATTATCCAATCATTGCAGGTGCTGGTTCCTGCTGGGTCTCCAGGTTGGCTGGTACTGGGGACTGTGTGGGAAGAGGTAGCAGCAGACAACTCTGTCAATTTGTCAACCTAAAGAGGTTCAACAGCTGGCCAGTTCTCAAGCTGCTGCACCCCACTTCCTACCCAGAACTGACCCATTCGTGAGGCAGGGTGAGCAGCTCTTTGGAACAGAAGAGTGGCAGGAGGTGGTAGACTGGCAAAGGGTACCTGCCACTCCCTTCAGCCTGCTAGGCTGCTCTGAAGTTCAAGAGCTCTGGGTCTGAGAGTTAAATCACTGTCACCTTGGCTGAAAACTGAGAGCAAGGGCTGCCACCTGTGTCTCCCCAGGTTGGCGGGGTGGGGGGACGACATGGACTGATAATCAGCGTGGGTGATGATATCAATTGAGTTTTCCTTGGTCCAAACCTCACATTCTTCACAACTCCTTACAATGTCTCTTTGGGGGATCTGCAGGTATTTGGACTTTTTAACTTCCTAAATATGAGAGGAGAAACCTCATTTATTTAATACGGGGAATAACTCTTGCTTTTATGCAATAGCGAACTTCCCCTCACCCTTGTCAGTTTAAATCCTTTTTTGTCTCCCTTTTTTAAAATCTCGAAGTCTGATTTGCCACATCAGCAGCTGCGGAACCCCAAACAGCTCATCCTTCCCATTATATCTTTCAACATTGCAAGGAGATTAGAGCCATTGCAACAAACCTCAGAACAATGATAGCAGCCTGATCTTGCACACAAGCACATTCTTGAGGAAGGCTCAGCTATGCTGGTGTAACGAGCAGCCTCCTTCCCCCTTTCTTCCTCCTCCCAGTAAATTATATGATAACATAGCTGTGGGCTAGGGAAGAATTCATTTTTCTCAAACCGCTGAGCTATGTTGCCTGCCAGGACGTGAGAGATAAGGGGAAGTTTTTAACTTAAACAAAAGGAATAACCAAAAGTAAAGAATAAAGCACTTAGAAGGGGAAAAAAAAAAACCCACATGCAACTTACTAAGAAAAATATACATGGCTTTCATAATGCTGGTTTGAACCGTAGTTGTAAATAGCTTCTGTGTTACTCAGTGGCATAGCTAGAGGGGGTGCAAAGCACTGAGTTCTGCAGGCGTGTGAATGTGCTGTGCAAACGGCTCCCCCCTCTCCCCTTTGGAGCCATTCTGGACAGTGGGAGCAAAATGTTGCGTTTCCATTTGCTCTTACTGCTTGCATGGTGTGTTCAGGTGCTGCAAAACATAGTGCTTTAAATTCACTCTAGCTACTCCACTGGTGTTACTCTTAAAATTGTTGCTCATGTAACCTTTTCATAAGCACAGGTATCTCCAGTGGCAGACCTCCCCAGCCCAGTGCCCCGGGGCAAAGGTCCACAATAGCGTCCCCCATAGGCTGTTGCTGCCCCAGCACACAAATCCACCCCCTCCCCACTCACCTGAGCTCACAGAGCCTTGCATGACCCCAGGCTGCGTCAAGGAAGCTTTTTGAGACTTCCCGGAAAACCGGAAGCACAGTTTCCGACCCCCTTGGGAGCCTCACAGAGACTTCTGCGGGGTCCTAAAGGCTCACCCCTGGGGCATTTGCCCCATCGAACATAATGGGAAGTCCGCCACTGGGTATTTCTAGGCAAGACATTATGGTTCTGAATCACAGTTATGTTATTACATGTTCGGGATACTTATCTGCACTAGCTAATTTGTGGGTTTTGCATAAAAACCAGAAAGCAGTATTTGCAGTATTCATTGGCTCCCTGAGTTATAGATGTCCAGATTGCAGACAGCATGTTTGCACCAGTGCAGTACGTCCTTTGGTGGGACTTTCAAACAGGCATGATAGGACAGGCCCAGCAAGAGAGAAGCTTCAACCAGCATACATTTCAGCTTAAGCACAAACCCCGGGAAACTAGCCTGTACGTCAGCAGGGTACTTACAGCCCAATCCTACTGAAACACCCATTTGGTGATGCAGTGGGACGAGGGCAGCTTCTGTTGCATCCCGCAGGGTAGTTTTGGTTGTTGGAAGTCTTTTTGGGGAAAGGAGGCATTTGTCCCCTTGCTCAGGGTAACCTCCAGCAGCTGATATCTCTGGTGCAAGTCCGTGTTGGCCCATACAGGTGGATCAGGCACAGGAAGGGGTTTGGATTTGGTGGATGCCACCAACCCGTCCCCCAACTTGTCCCAGTCTGCCCAGCCCCATCTCCTTCCCCTTCTGCCCCTTCCACTTCCTGCACTTTCTTCCACTTGTCCGTTCCATTTCCTGCACTGGGCTTACTTACCTGGTGGGCCTTTCAACATCCGCTTGCATGTCAGCACAACGGCAGCTTCCCATCAGCGCACTGGCAGCTTCCACTGCTGCAAAGTGTTTTACGGGTGCTTTGCGGCAGCCTGTGCTGGCAGACACTACTTTCCGCTAGCACACAGTTATGGTAGGGTTGGGTCATTTGTGTTAACTCTCTAAGAGAAATGTGAATGTTTAGCATTCACTTTTCCACCACTTCAGCCCCGTTTTGAGAGAGAGCTAAGCAAAGGCTAAGTGGCCAGTGATGAAGGACTGCTTCACTGCAATGAGTGGCTGGCAGGGCAAAGCTGCAGGTTGCATTTTTTTTCTTCTTCTTAGCTAATTGCTCACTTGACCATTTAATGACCTTTTTCAGAATCTTGGTGACACGGGCTACGATCCAATAACCTCCCTTCCTTGCAGCGCCTTTCATTTTTATGCATGTTTGGCTAATGGTTGTAACAGTTGCAGTGTTTTCAGGTTTAGCCTTTTGTAGACCAGCAAATGTTTTCCCTTCAAAAATGAGGTACGTTGCTTTCTTGCGTGCTTGTAGAGCAGAACAGATTTTTGGATTAATTATTTAGCAGTCATTTATGAGCAGGGATTTGAAAACCGCAAACCAATAGCTTAGAAAAGACCACAAAACAACTTATTTTACACGGTCCTGGTGGATTTTTTTTTTCCCCACCGTGGAATGGGTATTATGGTTTTAGCTGGACATGGGGCTTCATTGTCCGTAATGTCTCTTCAGCTGTATTGCCTCTTTCTGATAGAAAATGCACAGCAAATGGAAGAGATGGTTCATTGGAATTTCTAGCTCACCCCATGTCCCAGATGTAAAGGATGTGTAACAATACTGATGTCAACATGCTGTTTGATTATGTAAAGTGGCTTTTCCACCATGTGTTGGTGTGGTTGTGTCTCTAATGGGACATCAAGCTGTCCTTTATGTGCAGGTATTCATGTCAAATAGATCTACGGTTTTTGGAATCCGCATGCTGGTAGAGCGCACACTCCTGGTGTTACACTAGGGTTTGCATCACCCAGTGCGAGAGGCCAGCGTGTCACCCATATAATGGACTTCCTCCTGTGCAGTATGTGGGGCAATGTCTTGGGCTGTGGTCATGGAGATGTGCCATTGCCCCACCCCTGGCTATTTTTTGGCTATAACATTTGATAGAATAGAGATATTTCAGTGTGGTTTGTTTCATTGCATTCTGCAAGAAATTGCACATTGATTGATATATAACATGACGGTATAATTTGAAAATACCAAGATTTTAAAAAATTTGGCGAGTAGTGGTGTCACCCCCCCATGCGTGTCACCCAATGTGGCCTGCACCCCCCCAGCGATGCCACCGGTTACACCATCTTTTGTATGCTTACTTATAGCATTTATATCCTGTCATTTTTTCCATCATGGACTCAAAGTGGTATACAGACAAAAAGCACTTTCAATGTCTGTCTGTCTGTCTGTCTGTCTATCTGTCTGTCTTAGGGTCTCTGTCCTTGTACAGCTGTATGCACCCAGGGCTCTTTCACACAATTGGAACCCCTGATCACGTGCAGTTCCCAAATACATGGAGCTGTTCTGCATCTACATGGGTGGAGGACTATCTCACATCACAGAAATAGTCAGCAAGCACAATCTCATTCCCCCCCAACCTTTCCACTCCCCCCCCCCCCCCAGTATAAGGTGCGGAACCATTAGGCTTGTCAGCTCAGAAAAACCCAAATGGCTAAATCAAGATCCATACTCTTTGGCATACAAGTTTCCCTTTTACCTTTAATAGCCATAGAAATACTGCTCTTTCTTATATGCGTCAAATTGTCAATGCTATTTATTCTTGTGGCCATGGCAACAACCTGGGGCAATGAGGTATTTGGATCAATTATACATGCAGTGAAGAAATACGGGTTTGTTTTTTTTTTCCTTTAGTCATAACCATCTGCTGTTAATTTTGGTCTTTGACCCTAAATTGTTATATTGAGAGAGAATGAATAACACAATCCTATTCAGACTCTCTACATCATTTATGATTTTATGAACCTTTATCATGATCTCCTTTCCATCATCTTTTTTTGTGAGCTAAAAAAGCCCAGCTGCTAAGAGATCTTTAGAATAGCTCTGTCTCTTCTTACAAATAAATGAACTTTCCTTGCATACTTTCCAAAGGAGAAAATAGTTGTGTGCACTGAAGTCTAAAGAACAGTTGGTTTTCACCTTTCCCCTTCTAGAACAGGCAAATACGGTTGGAAAAAGAATGATGTCTCCTTAGTCCTAGTTTGAAAAAGTGCCTACATTGTATCTTCACATAGTTCACAAACCTCCAAATCTGGAAATAAAAATTATAGTAAATCAAGCTTCATTAATGCAACATGCTGTTGGGTTTTCCATTAAATCTAACGTACCCTTATAAATTAGCAACATGGCCATAGAAAATAAACTGTACATATTTTATTAAGCTGTTCCTAAATTGTTACATGATTCCAGTGATGCTGCAGTGTGTAAAACAAGCATGGAAATGAATGCCGGTTAAGTACGGAAATCTAGGAAATGGAAAAATAACCCAAGGGCAAAATGGGGTACCCATTTGATAGACAAAAGCCAGGAGAAAAAGGAAGCTTCTTCCATAATAAAGAGAAAACCAATTAATGTAATGTCCCTGTCCAGCTAGGGTTCATCAGTGCTTGAAGCAAGATGGAGAATTATGTGTCCAGTGGATCCTATAGAAGCCAGTCTCCAGCCTGATCTAACTGCTGTTGGTGCCCATTTAAACCTTTTCAGAAAGCAGTAATCCTAACTCTTCAGGAGAGGGAATGGGGGATAGGGTTAAGTTAATAATAATAATAATAATAATAATAATAATAATAATAATAATAATAATAATAATAATAATAATAATAATAAACTTTAAAACAGATTAAAAACATAATTTAAAACAAATAAAAACATATCAACACATATCATAAAAACAGCAGTCAGATAAAAAATAGTCAGGTAAAAAGAGCATAGAGCAACAGCAAATCATAAAAGAATCAGGCCTGTAAAAAATAATAAAAGATGTTAAAAAGGCTGAGAACTCAGAAGGCTTGTTTAAACAGAAGGCTCTTCAGGCCTCGCCGAAAAGTCTCAAGAGAGGGAGCCATTCTTAAGTCAAGGAGAAGGGAGTTCCATAGCATTGGTGCCACTACTGAGAAGGCCCTGTTTCTTGCCGCCGCCCCACGTACCTCCCTAGGCAGCGGCACTTACAAAAAGGCCTTCTCTGATGACCTAAGAGGACGAGCCGGATTGTACGGGAGTAGGCAATCTCTAAGATACCCTGGCCCATACTCAAGGGCCAGGGTGTTGAACAGGCATCTCCCAGCAACACCATCTGGGACCAATCCTCCAAGTAGGAGCGGAACCACTGCAAAACAGTGCCTCCAATTCCCAACTCAGCCAATCGGCCCAGAAGGATACCATGGTTGAGGGTATCGAAAGCCGCTGAGAGGTCCAGCAGGACCAACAGGGATGCACTCCCCCTGTCCAGTCCCCGGCATAGGTCATCCACCAAGGCGACCAAGGCAGTTTCCATCCCAAAGCTTGGCCTGAAACCGGATTGAAAAGGATCCAGATAATCCACTTCATCCAAGACCCTCTGGAGTTGGGGCGCCACCACCCGCTCAATTACCTTGCCCAGAAATGGGATGTTGGAGACTGGCTGGTAGTTATCTAATGCAGTGGAATCCAGGGAGGGCTTCTTCAGGAGGGGGCGGACCACTGCCCGTTTTAAAGCGAGTGGTAACGTCCCCTCCATCAAGGAAGAGTTGACCACCCTCCCTGTCCACTCAGCCAGTCCACCCCGGGCAGCTCTTATCAGCCAAGCTGGGCAAGGGTTAAGCAGGCAGGCAGATGGCCTCACACTCCAAAGGAGTCTGTCCACATCCTCAGGCTGTACAAGCTGAAAAGAATCCCACAACACTGGACAAGCAGTTGCCAAGGGGACATCGTCAGACATTGTCAATGTGGCATCCAAGTTGTGTCGAATATGATCAATTTTATCTGCAAAATGTTAAGAACATAAGAACATAAGAACAGCCCCACTGGATCAGGCCATAGGCCCATCTAGTCCAGCTTCCCGTATCTCACAGCGGCCCACCAAATGCCCCAGGGAGCACACCAGATAACAAGAGACCTCATCCTGGTGCCCTCCCTTGCATCTGGCATTCTGACATAGCCCATTTCTAAAATCAGGAGGTTGCACATACACATCATGGCTTGTAACCCGTAATGGATTTTTCCTCCAGAACTTGTCCAATCCCCTTTTAAAGGCGTCTAGGCTAGACGCCATCACCACATCCTGTGGCAAGGAGTTCCACAGACCGACCACACGCTGAGTAAAGAAATATTTTCTTTTGTCTGTCCTAACCCGCCCAACACTCAATTTTAGTGGATGTCCCCTGGTTCTGGTATTATGTGAGAGTATAAAGAGCATCTCCCTATCCACTCTGTCCATCCCCTGCATAATTTTGTATGTCTCAATCATGTCCCCCCTCAGGCGTCTCTTTTCTAGGCTGAAGAGGCCTAAACGCCATAGCCTTTCCTCATAAGGAAGGTGCCCCAGCCCCGTAATCATCTTAGTCGTTCTCTTTTGCACCTTTTCCATTTCCGCTATGTCTTTTTTGAGATGCGGCGACCAGAACTGGACACAATACTCCAGGTGTGGCCTTACCATCGATTTGTACAACGGCATTATAATACTAGCCGTTTTGTTCTCAATACCCTTCCTAATGATCCCAAGCATAGAATTGGCCTTCTTCACTGCCACCGCACATTGGGTCGACACTTTCATCGACCTGTCCACCACCACCCCAAGATCTCTCTCCTGATCTGTCACAGACAGCTCAGAACCCATCAGCCTATATCTAAAGTTTTGATTTTTTGCCCCAACGTGCATGACTTTACACTTACTGACATTGAAGCGCATCTGCCATTTTGCTGCCCATTCTGCCAGTCTGATGTTGTGCAAACACGTCACAGCAGCTGACCATGTATTCCTCCTGGTCTACTGAAGGGGCCTGATGGAGGAGGCCCCACACCACACGGAATAGCTCTGCCAGACGGTTGTCCGCAGACGCAATGGTAGCAGAGAAGAACGATCTCTTTGCTGCTACCACCGCCACGGAATAGGCTCTACAATGAGCTCTACTCTGTGTCCGATCGGATTCATCCTGAGTTTTCTGCCACCATCGCTCTAGACGCCTGCCCTGCCGCTTCATCATTCGCAGCTCCTCAGTGAACCAAGGAGCCGCTCCAAGTCTGTGACGTGGCAGAGGTCGCTCCGGAGCAATCTCATCCACTGCCCTGGTCATTTCCCCATTCCAGAGGTCAACCAGGGCCTCAGATGAGACGCCAGTCTTGGCAGTGGGGAAATCCCCCAGAGCCCTCAGGAAACCTTCAGGATCCATTAGCCTCCGGGGGCGGACCATAAAAAACAGTCCCCCGCCTCTGCGGAGGTAGGAAGTCGCAACAAGCCTAAACCTTACCAGGAAGTGATCTGTCCATGACAACGGAGTGATCTTGATCTCCTCTACATCCAGGTCACTGCCCCCATGCCCAGCTGTAAACATCAGGTCCAGCACGTGTCCTGCAGTATGTGTTGGGGCTAAGATCTTCTGGGACAGGCCCATGGTTGTCATGGCAGCCATGAAATCCTGAGCTGCACCTACTGCAGGGGCCTTGGCATGAACATTGAAGTCCCCCAGCACTAGTAGGCGGGGGGCCTCCATTGCCACCCCTGAGATCACCCCGGCCAGCTCAGGCAGGAAGAGTGTTGGGCAGCAGGGTGGGCGGTACACCAACAGAATCCCAATCTGGTCCAGTCCTCTCAAGACAACATGCAGGCCCTCGAACCCAGCCAACTGCTGGACAGGGCACCTGGCAAGGGAGATGGACTCACGATAGACCATTGCAACTCCCCCTCCCCGTCCCTGCAATCTTGGCTGCTGCAACACCTGGAAACCTGGTAGACAAAGTTCGGAGAGACTAACTCCTCCCGCCATGTCCAACCAGGTCTCTGTAATACATACCAGGTCGGCTTTCTCATCCAGGATTAAATCCAGGATGATGCAGGTTTTGTTATTCACCGACCTGGCATTCAAAAGCAGCAGCTTCAGATCCAGGGACTCACTGCCAAGACCACCAGGCATCCGAGAATTGGGGGAAGGACCAGAAGAAGAGATGAACTCTCCTTCTCCTGTAACGGCCTATCCGACCCCCACCGCCATATCTCCCCTGGCCCATCACTCTCTTGATAGTGGCACGCCTCCCTTCCCCTGAGCTCCCTCCTAAAAAGAAACACATGTGGCGAGGCTCACCTTCTGAGACTGGCCTGTACAGAGAGAAACACCCAGCAGAACTGCTTATAAAAAGGTAAAAACAAGGCAAGCCTAGCACTGGGTGTCTCACAGGCCAGTCCTCTGCTGGAAAAAAGACTGTGCTGCCCTAAAGATTTCAGTTGCTCCTCTCTCCCCTGCCTTCAACAGAAGGGGAGGAATAATCTGACCGCTGCTTCTGTCCGCCAACCAGGAAGAGAGCCTTGGTCTTCTGGGCATGAGCCCCGGGCTAAGAGCCATGGGCCAAGAGCCCTTCGGTACGCGCCAAAGGCTCGCGCCTCTGGCAAGCCAGAGGCTTAAGCAGGTTACCTGCAGGGAGAAAGGAGCCAATCGTCAGTCCAGAGTCCAGATACAGGTGTTCCCAATCACAAGCTCCTTCCTCCACCCTCCTGGTAGCTGACCCTTTGCTCACTCAAGTTAAGTTCAAAGTTAATTCAATGTAACACATTCAAAATAAAATGCAATTCAGAGAGACAATAAACAATCACCATGTTTTTTTTGTAATTCCACTACCCTTACAGAGTTTCAAGATGTTTCAAGTTTTGACAACATCAGCCAGAATTTCCTGTCTCATAGCCACGCAAGGATTGCCTTTATTTCAATAGATCAAAAATGATTTTTCAACTGCCATTGACTGAGGTTTCAGATTATCCCAAAGCTTCTGCTAAGAAGTTAATTTTTTCTCATCAATACTAACTGCTGCAATTTACCTGCACATGCCCGATCTCATCTGATCTCGGAAGCTAAGCAAGGTCAGGCCTGGTTAGTACTTGGATGGGAGACCGCCTGGGAATACCGGGTGCTGTAGGCTTATACCATAGTCTTTCGAGACTGAAGGTTGCCAACCATAAAATTTCCAATTCCTCTGAAAGAGATTTTCATTGTTTCCAACATACCACAGCCACTATGCACACAGCAATCACCATGTTGGCAACTAAGGGCCCAATTCTATCACCGGCCTCCGTACTATGGCACAGCAGTACCCAAACAGTTGCCACTGTATTTTGCAGAGCTGGGGAAGGAGCCAGAGGTCTCCTTGGCGTAAGGGAACTTCAATTCCCTTATCCTGTGTAGAGCCCTGGTGGTCCTGATGGTCTACTTGGAGCTGCACCACATATTTAGCTGGTGCAGAACCAAGGTGACCTTTGTCAGATCTCAAGGCTCAGGAGGGGGATACGATTCAGAAGCAGCCTCTGCTGCAATCCTCGCCCCCCTCTTGGGCCTAAATCCCCAACTGGCCTGCCTTCCTCCACCCAGTTTGCCCCTTCCCCACATGCTCCCACCCTTCCCCACCTGAAAATGCCTTCCCACTGCTCAGCAGGAGACTTACTGCCCACACTCCTCATCACCATCCCTCTGGCACAGAGGCCCAGTGTTGACTGACACTGGAGTCTCTGCCAGTGCCGCATGTTGCCCGAATGGCATAATGTGCCTTACAGCACATTTGTGAACACCATTGCCTGGGCAGTGGCTGGGGCCGCTGGTGCTGCCCTGGCATTGGATTAGGCCCCTGGCATTGGATCGGACTGCCCATTACATTGCTTTATTGAGATAACACCTTCCATCCGCCTCCTTGCCATGTTCCTTGTCCAGTTTCTTTAAATGAAGGCACTCCTTCTTTAAATGAAAATTTAAATGAAATGAAAGCAATAAAGTTTAATTTATTTAATTTAAAGAAATGAAATGAAAGCAAATCCTTTGCTCGTGGGGTCCCATTAAATAATCTACAGTTCTTTGTTTGTGGAAACTGCATGAGAAGCAGGGTGTGGGCCTTTAATTCTTCTTCGAGTGTGCCACAACTGAGGCAGCCGTGATGGCAGTGTTCAAGGCAGTGATTTTCAACCACTGTGCTGTCGGCACACTGATGTGCCACGAATGGTCCACAGGTGTGCTGCAAGAGTTGGAAGGGGGGGGGGGTTAATTTATTATGAGGGCCATTGGAGCCATGGTGTGCCTTGTCAAAAAGCAGATGATATGCCCTGAAATATTTTGTGCCTTTTTAGTATGCTGTAAGATGAAAAAAGGCTGAAAACACTGGTCCAAGGTCACACCAGCCCTCGCCCAAGGATGTTTCAGTTTTAACCAACTCCCACGAAAACTGCCTGCTACCTGTCCCAGTCTTTGCCCTCCCCCACATATGTCCTTCAAAGCACTGGTCTCAGATTCTATCCTGCAGGTCAATAGTCAAATAGAGGAAATATTTTCAGTCTAGTCATTAGCTCCCATTCTGGAAAGATCAGCCCATTGTGCCCGGCGATTAGCAAGCAATCAGCTGAACAAAGCATGGACACCCAACAGCTGTCACAGTTTGATTATACAAATATTGTATGAATTATACCAAAATAACAGTCTCTTGTTATCAAAGAGAGTCCAAAGATATCCAGTTAGGGTACTGTAATTCAGTTTATGAATCCTCTTTCATGGCCTTTACAGACATTCAGTTTGCATAGAATAAATTTGGGAGACAGCATCACAGGGTCAGGCACACCCCGTGTCTGAAGACAACCTACATGTGGACACCTGTATGTACATAGGCTCTTTTCTGATGGTGAAATGCACATGCATAGGTTGGGGGCAGAACTTGCTGCTACTGTGCTTCTCCCAGCCTCCCACCTCCAATGCATGTTGGTCCGACATACATCAGACATGTTTCTCCATCACGATTAAGGTATATACCAAAATTGGCAGTCAGGGAAGTGAAAGTACAGAATACAGGAAGTAGAGTCAGTACCTAGTTCACTAACCACCTGGTGTGATTTTTGAGACTCACAGCCCAATCCTAACTTAGGGTCCCTGCATGGATGTATCAGACTGAAAGTCTCTTCAAGGTAAGGAGACAGTTGTCACCTTGCCTCAGGGTAAGCTCCAACTTGTGCAATGGGTCAACTCAGAGATCTATACCAGTGACATTGCTAGCACAAGTCCAAGTTGATCTGTGGCAGTGGATTAGGCCCAGGAAGCAGGATAGGATATGGCGCACGCTGGAGGTGCTGATCCTGCCCCCCTGGGCCCAATCCACCCAGCCCCTGCCGCCATTGCTGTCCTCTCCCTGCCCTGTTACACCCCAGCCTTGCCTTTCCCTCTCCCCTGTGCTGGTTAGGGCAGAGCTTACCTGCTGCAGCGAGTGTTTCTCCTTGTACCAGCATTGGCAGAAAGGCTCCCGAATGACTAACTGGTGCAATGTCATAATGTACTTTTCAGCATGTTTGAAGCAGTCTGCGCTAGTGAAGTGTGCACTCTGCACAAGGGCTGGATAGGATAGTGCCATCAATTAAGTAGAAAAATGCAGAATATACAAAACTGCTCTGGAGTTTGACTTATCATCATCCAGATACCATATTGTGAAGATGAATAACCAATCATTATTTTTGTATCATTATACTATAGATTCTTTTGTTACATTAACGAGTCTGCTGTTTATTGTATGTGGGCTCAATGATTTTCCTACTGATTCATTAACAAATCCATACATGTTTTCCTGCTCCAGCTTTCTTTTGCTGTCTGTTCCTCAACTGGTACAAACCAGATTTGAAGACAAAAAAAAAACAAAAAAAAACACCCAATGGGATTCAAATTTTTAAAAGCTCCTGTTCTGGGAGAAAGCTTAGTTCAAAGAGGAGTTTGCCTCTGGTGCCTGCCTTAACTTTTAACTACTTTTTAAATTAATAATGTCTTTCATGCTCACCACTCAACAAAGCCCTTTTCCTTATAAAATCTTGGCTAGTAACTGGTTTTCCGAGGTCTTCATTGAGGACAGGATGGCTGGTCAGTCACCTCTTATTACTAATGATGACAACTATGGACACAACTGATGGGGAGGACTGTATTTAACCCTGGCACTTCTAGAGGCCAGTCTCTATGATAAGAGGTTCACTGGAACTTCATATTTCGCTGGAATCATTG
The DNA here is from genome assembly GCF_035046505.1 of Tiliqua scincoides. NCBI lineage: Eukaryota > Metazoa > Chordata > Lepidosauria > Squamata > Scincidae > Tiliqua > Tiliqua scincoides. The sequence goes on from NC_089823.1 coordinate 18,757,989, forward strand.
TATTAATGAACAACAGAAGAATATTTGCAAAAAAAAAACAACACAAAAAACCAACACCATCCAGCGAGACTGAAGGACGAGACAGTCACCCATGACTGAATAGAGGCATGGCTCTTGCCCTAGAGAAAAGGAAGGAAGGACCCCAGTGGAGGAACAGCAGGAATGTAAAACAGCCAAGCTGCACTCGAAATATACTTGTATTTCTATGGCCAATACAATTTGCAGAGATACTTTTCCTCAGGCATGCTGGCAAAGCATCACAGTTGTCTATATTATCTACATTTCCTTAGAGATAACACAGAAGCCTTTTGCATTGTCCATGCCCCTGAGAAAGGGTATCCACTCAAAATATTTTAGGAATAATCATAACTAACATTTTGAGTTTTCCTCTTCTGTTTCACAAATCCCATAAACAACCTTCCTCGGGCCTAAACTAGAAATGTGAGGACTCTTAATGCTTTCATCTTCAGACAGTGAATGTATGAACGCTTATTCAACTTCCATTTTTGCTCCAACCTGTGAATGGAACCTCTACGCATGCACATGTCCATAGGTTCTGTTCACAGATTTGGGTGAACATTTGAATGAGGATGGAAGAACAGGGCCAGGGGACATGATCCTGCTCCTCTCCACACTTTCATTCTACAGAAATCATAATATCACAGAAGAAATCTACAAGGTCATCTAGGTCAACCCCCTGCCTGGAACAGGAAATTCTCCTAAAGCAGGGATTCTTAACTGAGGGCATCCATACCACTTGAGGTTATGGGAACAAAATGATGGGGGTATGGGACTCGATCTCCAAACAATTAAAACAAGTGATCAAACAATTGTTAGATTATTAACTATCACAGGGCCCAATCCTATCCAACTTTCCAGCACTGGGGCAACCGCAATGCAACCCCGAGGTAAGGGAACAAATGTTCCCATATCTTGATGCAACCTCTGTGACTGCCTCCCCAACACGAGAAGCAGTGCATACCCCATAAGCACAGCAGCACTGGCACTGGCAAATTGGATAGGATTGGGCCCACAGTCAATATGGATTGTGGTGTTCTGTTCCTAGCTATCCATATGTAAAGGAAAACAAAGCTGTTGTCACCTTTTGAAGTCATACTGGTACCTAATAGAACTAGCGATGATGATGATTTTGTCAGTCTGTCGAAGGGTACGAGGACATATTGGGGACACATTGGGGTTCTGTAACTCAAAAAGGTTAAGAACCCCTATCCAAGAGCATCTCCAGCAAGTACCTGTCAAACCTATGCTTGAAGATCTCCAGTGAGGAAGAATCTACCACCTCCCTCGGCAATCTGTTCCACTGCTGAATCACCTTTCCTGTTAAGAATTTCATATGATTGGTTTTGTCAGATGAGAAAACATTCTTTTTAACTTCAGTTTTGAACTTCAAAACCCACTTCTCCTTGATAATTTCTGTTGCACTCCTTTATGTTTCCTTCAGCTGGTCTCTATCTTCCTGATAGCTTGATGGTCATATTGAACCATGCAACAAGATTTCAAAGGTCATTTAAAGAAAATTTTATATATAGTCAGAGGCTGATGTGTTGCGGTAGCAGCTTCTTTGATTCAGGCAATGGCCTAAAGCAATCTATGAACAATCAGTAGGAAAGTATTCTTTGTTTTACTTGTGGGGGGGGGGGCTGTACTTTTTCATTGCCAAATACATGTGCATGCATTGTCTTTGACAGACTATTTGTCATGAGTATTAGTTTCACATTTAAAGCAGTTGAAAAACATTAACACTTAACTTTTATTAAGAAAATAAATTACTCTGGAAGTCAGCTGAGTATTCTTCTGAAAGAAAACATCAATCATCACCTCACTTCAGAGGAGGATGGAGGTGAGGAGACAGAGGAAAGTAGCAAAATACTGTCGAGGGGAAAGAAATTGAACATCTAGAAAAGACTGCTGCCCACCTTATGGAACTCCAAAATAATTGTTGTAGTAGAATGGAAGGGATTGGGCAGCTGGAAAGTACAACAAAGACAACAACCTCATAGCTTCGGCCAGTCCCAGCTCTAACCCACCTATTGCAGTCACACTGCCAGAGCACATGTTGTGTGCTACGGGGCGAGGGGGGAAACCAGATGGCCAGGGAGAGGTATTTTTTACTTACCTCCCCTAGGCCACCTGGCCCCACTAATTGGCCACCTCAGACCTACACCAGTTGTTTGGCTGGTGTAAGCCAAGGTGCCTCAGGGGGCTTGTTGGAATGGGAACATAAGGACAGAATCTTGGTGTGAGCTAGTGCTGCTTTGGCCCCCCCCCCATCCTGTCCCCAAGCCACTCGCAGACTACCCTGCTCCCTGCCTCAAGTCACTGTTACCACCCACGAACCCCCATCATAGCCACAGTACTTGCTGCAGCATGGGGTCTTGAACTCACTGGCGAGCAAGTGGCATCTCCAGCCATTTGCAGCAGTTGCTCCAGATGGCAGTGCTCATTTCAGATCACCGTAATAGGACTTAACAGCAGTGGGTCGAGAGATCTGCTGCTGTGGGCCCTGCATAGGATTGGACCATTCGTCTTATAGCCTAGTGGTTCTAAAACATTTTAGTACTAGTACCTACTTTTTAAAATGCCACTCTGTCGTGACCCTCCTAGCTTTACAAGCCTTAAAAAAAAAGAGAGAGAGAGATGGGATTTATTTATTTACAAGTAATATTTTATTTATTCATTTGCAAAAAAACTTGATCCATTTCTCATAATGAGGCAGCCCTAATGAATATCCTCATGGTTTGAGAGCTTAGTTATGTGATCTAGATGTCACCTGCTCCCACTACCTGTCATTGATGGACTTGGGAGGGAAAAACACAAATGAAAAAAGACGCTAAAACATTTATCTCTATATATATTTACACAAGCTAGCAAACTGCAGGAGCTCAGTGATTTGCAGGGCAGTTAGCAGCTATGTGGTTTTTGAATAGCCTCAGGGCTTGAAGCAATTAGTTATCTGATCTTTCCATTGCCCGTGTTTTCATTGGAGACTCTGTGGGACCCACCAGAAAACAAGTCACAAACCCCCCCCCCCCAAGTGGGTCCTGGCCCATAGTTTGAGAAATGCTGTTGTAGTCATTATGCTACAGCAGCAGAATAAAAGCTAAAAAAAAAAATCAGCGACATTTTGGATGGTTTAAAATGGAGCATTAAGAAGAAGAGTTAAATAAGGTACAGGCATCTGCTGCTTAACAACAGTTTGCTTAATGACAAATCGCGTATATGACGGTGGTCAAAGCACACTAAAGATGCTCTTAATGAGGCAGTCATGTTTCCCATAGCCTACAGCAAAGTGTCTGTTTACACAACAGAGATGCTCTTAATGCAAAGAAGAGGCAATCCAAAGGCAAGGAGGTCTGGAGCTGGGCCCTTGAAGATTACCTCAGTGCTTGGCCAGGTGTGAGAGGAGATGGTAATAAATACTCAGTATTTCAGGGGTGCAAAGAGATACCACTGGCACCTAGAATCATGCAATGTTACAGTCGGAGATTATTTAGTCCAACCTCCTGTTCCAAGCAGGCGAGTACAACACAGGTTGTCATCCAGCCTGCGTTTGAAAATTTCCAGTGAGGAGAGGCCTGTAACACCTTCCATTCTATCCTGGTATTTACACCTTATATTCTCATTTGTGATAAAACAACTACCTGAAAGCAAGACTGAGCTGAAAATCATTTCAGCACTGAAGCAACTTGCCTCTTCTGCCAGAATACATTGATTTCAAATTAATTTTCACTGTATTAAAAAAAAATTCTACTTTTTATGTAGTGTGAGGAATCATGACATGCTTCGGCTTTCGTAAGATGTCTCGGAGACTGAAATATTCAGTCTTTCAAAATTTGTATTGCTCTTTCTGTATCCTATCCTCACCATAGCCTGGACTAGACAGCTGTGTTTTCTGCACCTATGGTGCAGTTGATATAAGCCAAACCCAGGGCCAGCCCTTTCATTAGGCCAACTGAAGCTGTTGCATCAGGCAACCTGTTGACTGAGAAACACACCTTCTTGTTCCATTCCTTGAAGGAAGGAGGGTGACAGAGGGGGACTGCGGAGGGGGGTGCTGAGCTAAGACGTTGGAGAGTGGGAGGAGCAGGTATTGGCACATCATTGGGTAAGGGGAGCAGCATTTGGCATGTTGCTTCATGAATCAGGAGGTCTTGGGCCAGCCCTGGCCAAACAGGCACCATCCACCTTCTTAATCTCCAGTTTTTCCATTCCATTCCAAAACCTTTATTGGCATAAGCAAGAAAATTGACATAAAACAATAAATTACAATACAATAATAATAACTGGCACAGTGGCTGTGTTGGCGAGAGAAAAGGTCGTAGCAAAGGGGGAAGGGTAGAAAGGAAAGAAGCAAAGATAAAGTCAAGGTGAAGGTTTTAACTTAGAAACTGCAGATAGAAATTCTGCTACAGCACTAGTGGTGGCTACAGACGGGTCACTGAAAAGGGCTGATAAAGTCTCAGTGAAAGTACCTAAAGGGAAAGCAAGTACAGAATATAGATGAATTTCTCGGAGTAATTGGAGGGCCGGGCAACAAAGTAGAATGTGGGCCACTGTGTCCGGTTCTAAAGAACAAAAAGGACACAATCTATGTTCCAGGGGGATATTAGAGAATCTGCCAGGGTGAACGGCTGAAGGAAAGATGTTAAGTCTCGCCAACATAAATGCTCTCCTCTTAATAGGATTAATCAACATGTTGAAATAGTTAAAAGAATAGCCAAATGAAGGAAGGAGACTAAAAAACCAGGGAGAACCGGTGGGATTGAGGTTGGAAGAAAGTTGATTAAATCCAAGTTCCCATAGTTTGGACTTAATAATGGAATGAGCTCTATGAAGATTGATATCCGCAAGGGATTCAAAGGATAGACCTAATGATGAGAGTTTGGAATCAATAAATTGAAACCACCTAGAAAGATAGGAATCCTTTAAGAGGTCGTTTAAAAGAGATTCAGGGTGGATACTTAAATGCAGACGAAGCCATAACTTGAATGTAAGGAACCACGCAATAGTAGAAGTGAGGTGGATCCCTAATTCGAGAAGGAGAGTGGATAATCTGATTAAATTGGGAACCCCCAAGATCTGTCTAAGGAAAGAGGCTGCAACTTGGAATCTTAATCTCCAGTTTAGAGAAAGAAGGTAAGGTGTCCTTGACCACTGCATCTGAGAGGAGTGCCTTGCCAACAGAGTAGCCAGACAGGTTCCAGTCCTCCTCCTAAGCTTGGAGCAGGTGAGAGACAACTGTGGGAAGGAGCACTAGGAGCAATGCTGGGCCTTGCCAGAGGGCCGCAGCACTCCTGCAACGGCAAGGATGGCATGCAAAAAATGTGGAACCTGATTTTTAACCATATTCAAATAAAATGGATAAACTGACCAGCTAAAACCCATCTGGTTAATCATCAAAGGTGTCTTTCATTTCCATTTGGCCACAGTTCCATCTATTTATTGTAAATAGGCAGATCATGAGTTTGAAAGACTGATGACATTTCACTGGTGCTGGAGAGTTGTTGCTGACTCTCCTATCTGAGTTTCTTTGCCTTCCCATCATTCCCGGGTGGAACATTTGCTGCATGTTCTACCTTCAAGTGCTTTAATACAGATGTTTCAAGAAGGATGGACAAAACAGTGACCTGCACAGCAACTCCACTCTAGCCATCCGAGCAAAGCACTGGTGGTCATCAATATTCATTAATGTTTGTTTACTTCTTTCAATCAATTTCCAGGCTCCATGGCGCTCTCCCTATCAAAGGCAATTTGAATTAATGTTGCAAAGAGCACTTCATGAAACACTTTAAGAAATGCTTAAGTAATGGGCCAGTAAATTATATTTACCAACTCCCTTTTCACTAATTTAGTAGCCCTATTGAAAATATAATCAATTTTGACTGGTAGCACTGCTTCTTTATGTGCTCTTTGTGGCTGAAATAACTATCCTCCTATGAACAGAAACGTTGAAGGAAAAAATGACTGAATGCTCCTTCATACAAAAGTGGAATCCTCTACTTTGGAATGGAAACCAAATCCCTCTTCCACTGAATACGTAGAGGTCAAGGGATAGGACTAGGTTAGGGACTGGGTCCCATTAGGGAGAAGGGCGGGATACAAATAAAGTTTATTATTATTATTATTATTAGGACTAGAAGGTGCCATTTAGTTTTGTAATCCCAGATGGGCTCTAGATCCCCTGAACCAAACTTTGGTTTCTTGCAATGCCTCATGGGAAGTGTGGTCTGTGTTAGTGGGAAACCCTAGGCTTTTCTGTATTTCAGAAGTCAAGAAATTTAGGTGTCCTAGTGAAACCAGGCACTATGGTCTCTTAGGATTTATAGCCAACATGGCCTTTGAACCTGTCAGTCTTTTTATCAGATTCAGCCAAGTGCCAATTGTAATGAATTTTGCACCATCTCACCCTTTTTATGACTGTGTAATCAGACAAGCAGGAGTATGAATGTTACCCCAGGTCAAGTAAACTTCTTTTCGGATAAATGTTAGAAATAAGTAGGTTGCCTCTCTCAACCAAGAAACCGTCCCCTTCCCTAAGAATGATCTTGCTGAGATCCTGATGCTCCTTGAATTAGAGACAAGAGGCAGATCACAGAAGAGTTTTTTGTTTTGTTTTTGGTGTTGTTTTTTTTGCAGAAAATGGCAACTAGATTTCTCTATGCATGGAACTTTTTAATATATGATGGAACAGTGGCATAGCTAAAGGGTGTGCAAAGCACTAAGTTTTGCAGGTGCCTGAACCCACCATGCAAGCAGCCCCTCCCTTGGATAGCCGTTCCAGACTGCGGGAGCAAAACAGAGGCACCTCCGTTTTGCTCCCATCTCCCGGAATGGTTCCGAAGGGGAGGGGGAGGGGTCACTTGCACGGCGCGTTCAGGTGCCTGTAAAACTTAGTGTCTTGCACCCCCTCTAGCTACACCACTGTGATGGAACATTCAGTCATGTAAGCCTTCACCTCCAATCTGAACTGATGTAGCCCAGCCACAAGATTTACCACCCTAGTGAGACACAGGGCACAATCCTAACCCACTTTTCAGCACCAACAGAAGGGTAATGCAGCTCTGAGGTAAGGGAACAAGCATTCCCTTACTTTGAGGAGGCCTCTGTGAGTGCCACCTGACTGCAGGATGCAGCAAACATCCCAGTGACACTGCTATGCCAGTGCTGGAAAGTGGGTTAGGACTGGGGCTGCATGCATTTCACAGAGTGGTACCAGTTGTTGGTCCACCATTCCTTACTCAGTTCAAGCTATGGCCTCTACTGAAGTTGCTAATCTGGATAAAGGGTTATTGCAGCATGCTAGGTCATTAAATGTACAGTGCTCTTAAGTGCCCATTTCTGATTCAACCCCATCCTAACTCAGAGGATGAAGAAGCTAACAACTGTAGCATGCCAAAGTCAAAATGTTGACTTAGAAGCCCAGATCAAATATTTTGGATGCAATGTGGTACATTGGATTGATCCAGGTGAAATGTTTCATTCAGAATGATTCATTATTTGTAACGCAGAAAAAAAGATTTCTAGTATGGACAAAATAAATCCAGCTGTGATTTCTGGAACCTTTAAATTTTTGTGACCGTATCTCAAAAGGGCAATATGTTCTGTTTTTCATATTTGAAATTCCTGGAAAGTTACTTAGACCTTTCAAATAATGTCTGCCTTGCTACAGTGGTTATCGGTGCATCTTTTAAAGCCACAAATGTACCTTCTTGATATTGAAGGCTTCTTGTTGTGGTTGGCAACCTTCAGTCTCGAAAGACTATGGAATAAGCCTACAGCACCCGGTATTCCCAAGCGGTCTCCCATCCAAGTACTAACCACGCCTGACCCTGCTTAGCTTCCAAGTTCAGACAAGATCAGAGATGTGCAGGGTTTTTACTAATTTCCTCATGTTGTTTATGGGGAGCAATGAAAGGTGAACTCCTTCTCAAGTCCAGTAAGGTTCAGCCTAAGAACTCCTGCCACCTGAGCAGGTTGCCAAATGCTGCCCCCCCCTTATCTGAAGATGTGCCAGCCTCTGCTCCTCTGACACTATACTGCCTGCCTTTCCTCAACACTTCAAATCTGCCCCTCTCTTCCTTTTTCAGTCCAAGGAATAGATTATCGAAGACAAACAAGTGGAAAGATCTGGGCACCCCCTGCCAGTCTGCTGCATGAGACCACAGCTTCAGCTGGCCTCATGGATGGGCCAACCCTTAGTCCAGTCATATTGAAATTGGTCTGTCTTTGTATCCAGTCTTGCTATCATTGAAATGCCTAGATGCTGGGGGATGCAATGGGCTCATTGGCATAAGGGGGTGGTGCCTGAAGGTGTCATCCCATTCCCCGTTTCATGTTCACTGAATCCAGGGAGAAATTATGTGAGAATATTTTGGTGTGTTTCAGTTGAGTGTCCATCAATGATGAAACACAAACAGAATGAACAATTTGAAATTGCTCTGCTACACACCAACTGCATACATCAGTGGTCCCCAACCTGTGGTGCACAGGTGGTCCACCAGACCCTGAGAAGTGGTCCACAAGGTCTCGGGGGGGGGGGGGGAGATGATCACCTTCCATCACTTCTAGCCAAATGAGAAGCTTCTCCACGGACCACTGAAATGTTGGCTGTCACTGTGGGTGGTCATCTGCCCTCTCTGATAGTCCATGGGCAGTGCTTGCTCAGAAGGTGTTTCCCTATGGACCACGGAGAGGGTGGAGAACAGAGGGTGGAGAATGAACAGCTGGCACTTCCAGTGCCTCACTGTGTGCTCCCCCATGGACTGCCAAATTTAGTTGTATTTTTAATGTGCCAAGGGGTGTGGTTGGGTTGTATATGGTCCACAACAATTCCAGTTTTTGCCTCAATGGTCTGTGGGCTCCCAAAGATTGGGAACCACTGGCATACACTAACAGCCCAATTTGATTGGGCACTTATGGCAGCAGAACTCCCAGTCCACTGCTGTAAGTGCTGCAGTAGCATCATGAAAGGTGTGCCACTGCTGTGCACTCCAGGGCCACTAATAAAAATGGCCAGAGTCCCCATTTGCACTGCAGCATCTCCCAGATGCCATGCTGGAGCAGGTAAGATGGCAGAGGGGGTGCTTTGAAGGCAGTAGGGGAGGATCTAGGAGTGGGGTGGGGTGGGCAGGGGGGATTTCTAAGGAGGGAGGGGGTGAATTCTGGGGCAGCAGTGCTGTCACCCTGCACATGCCCGATCTCGTCTGATCTCAGACACTAAGCAGGGTCAGGCCTGGTTAGTACTTGAATGGGAGACCGCCTGGGAATACTGGGTCCTGTAGGCTTATACCATAGTCTTTCGAGACTGAAGGTTGCCAACCAGTGCATGCCAGCATGCTACCTCCATTTTCCTGGTCTGTCACACTGCTCTCCTTGGACTAAATAGCTGGCATAGGTCCATGGAGACACACTGATGGCCTCTACAAGTGGGGCTGTCCATAACTGTTGGTAACTCAGGGACCCAGTGTACTAGCAAATTCTGAGATAGGTTCATTTAGAGAATATTATTTTCTGTATTGCTAAAAGACAACACTGTAAATATAATCTGTTTCAATAAGCCCTATCCTCTCATTTGAATTATAGTTTGGCGTCTGATTTAATTAAAACAAATTATTACTCCTGATTTGTTTGTCAAATTTATACCACACCATACAGTCCCACAGGATCCCAGGTAGCCAATATTAGAAGTCATTTGCCATAACACTTAAAAGAAAATACACCATGTTATTACACAAACTGAAATGAAAAGCTGAGATTCTATTAAAGCCAGGCAGGAGAAGTGATAAATGGGTGCTAAAAGAATTAGCAGCAGGTTCCTGTTGCTGGCTGGGGTGGGGGGGAAGCCTGGCAATAACTGCTAGCGTGCGAGGGAGGTGCGCTAGCAACCCTTCTGTTCATGTCTGTGCGCAGTCTCTCTGGGTCTCAGAACACCTCCTAGAGGTGTCAGAAAGGCACTTCTGGTTTTTGCAAAAACCGAAAAGTGCCTTTTGGACACCATAGGACATGACTGGAATGTGCTTCTGGTCATATCTGGAGTTTCTATTGGACCCTACTCATTGATTCCATTATCTGTGGCTTTTGGTATACACAGGGGGTCCAGGAATTGATCCCTTGTGGATACCAAGGTTCAAACTGCAATAGTATTTGCTCACTTTACAGGGTTTTTATGACAACTTCAAGACTAATACATGTGATGTGCTTTACACACTCCGAAAAGGTTATAGAAATGTTGATGATGATAATGATGATAATGATGATTTTGCCCCATTCTGTGCTTTGGGTCACAGTGTGCTAACATGCTGGATGAGATTGATCAAGCCATGTTAACTATGCTTTTTAAATACTCTCTAAGAACAAGACAAGAATCAAGGCTGCAAGTGTGGTCAACCATTCATTGGAAAACTGGCCAGCCAAAAGAATGCCCATAAAATTTCTCAGGAGAGTTTATACTTTTCATAGTTATAACCACACAACTTACAGTGTCAGAAGACAGTAGATGACAGGACAGAAGAGAGCTCCTCCCTTCGTCCAAAACCTGAACCAAATTGTAATACTTTCCCATTTGTTCTGGAAAGTGGTAAGAGAAAAAAGGCAGCAACTTCTCGCCTTTTGTAGGTTCTTCTTTCCTTTCGGGCAATACATCATATAGCAGGGTTTGTGTCTACGAGCCCTTATTTCCTGTCTCTTTCCAGTGGTCTGCCTACTCAAGTTGAATGCTAATTAAGGTGAGAGAAGGCACACTTTGTCAAAGCTGGAGAGCCCCTAGGGCTGAGCCACCCATACACAGGAGATTCAGATGTTTATTTTTGATCTTAAAATGAACAGAGTGGTTTTGTGACTCCCTCTCTGCTTGAGGGCTTCTGCACTTCCTTTAATGTGATTAATAGTCTGTTTCCGGGAAGGAAGAAGGATGGATTTGAGTTTATGAACATTTTCTTGAAATTATTTCCCTGAGAGAATTGCAGTAAACAGGCAGCTCACTTAATCTTGCTTCTTTTCCCTGATAAAACTTTTTATCAATGAGCCTGCCATGGTCCCCAGATGGGGCAATTCTTGGGAGTGACACTTTCCAAATGTCACCCATCCTGGAGCCTTGCAGCGTCAGCAGAAAAAAAAACAGCTCACATTTCCTAGAGAATGTCCAGGATGGATTGTCTTATTTAACTTTGAGCTGCATCACTGAGACTGCCATGTCATCTCCAAGTGGCAATGACATATGGCTCATTTATGTCAAGCCTTGAAAAACCTTGAAAGGTTTTATTTTTTGTTTGGTTTAGGCTGCTTCCCTTCAGGCAGATATCACAATTTGCTTCATCACAGCTGGAGAAAAGCGGGGAGGGGGAGAGATCTGTCAACCAAGTTTAACTGATGAACCTATGGATTAAATTTCAGTAAATTTGCATATTGCCAAACTCACAAGATAGGTGACTTTTTGCAGACTATGAAAGAATGGCATCATTTTTCCTATGCATGAGATAATTTAGAATTTAATAAACAGCATAATCCTACTTGTGTTCTTGGCGTTACTTCCCATATACATATGCATAAGATTGCAGCCTAAAGCTTTTGCTAGTCATTGTTTGAAGGAAAAGCCTATCTTTGATATTTTCATCAGTTTGAGAATATAATTAGAGTAATCCCCCCCTTAAGTAAAGCTAGGGGCGGGATGAGATCACACACCATTTACCAGCTACCTGGGCTAGGGGGAGGGCTTTGAGAGAAAATTTTAAAAAGGTACTATTATTACTTTTCCTAAACTTTTGTTTATTTTACTGGAAGCTTCTCCATGGTTGGTCAGACAAAACTGTGCATTTCCCTTGCTCCCAAAACACTGGAGACTTCCCAGACCTGTGTCTTGTGCTCACAGACTGCATGGATCTCTGGGATCTTCAAAGCCAGTCTCTGTGGGCTTTTGCACATTCTCGACTGAACTGTGATTAGTGCCTCGGACAAAAATAGATAGTACTATGCGGGCAGCTGGAAACATTACAGCCTGGGAAAGAACTCTCCCGAAACAAGTGAGCAAATCCTCAAAGAAAACTTATAAATACCAAGCCAAGAGCTGTCTGTCTGTTCCTCCAAACTAATGAGTCTCATTGAGTAGTTAGCAAGCCCCAGTCTGCAGGGTTCTTCCCCCCGGCTGCAGACTCTGGGTCAAAATAAGGTATGATATAATATTTGGAGCTGATTTTTAGACAGATGGATGGAAAAGGGGAGGGGGGGCAAAGAACCTATTGTAATGGTAGATGTTATATGTGCAGAGAGGGCACAGCCCTCCCGGTCCATATAATGAATTTCTGAGCATTATTGATTAGCTGCTGATAAAATTTATTTTTGTCAGCCCCTCTTGAGTGCTTTCTCATGGAAAGTCAGGGTATGAATATTTTAATAACCTAGTGTCGGGGTTCCGCTCCTCTCACAGGTCCCCAACTTACCCAGGGGAGAGGACTTCTGGGTCAGAGGATCAGGAAAGAAGCTGGTGGAGCATGGGACCACCTCCCCATAGGCTGCCTGGGTACTCCTGTGGGCGGCAAAGTGCAGCAGAGGAACACTGCATTCCGAACCCTCCCTTCTCCCTCTGCCTTGGAGAAGGGAGGGGGGAGACAGGACGCAGACCATTCTGCTGCTGGGTAGCTGTCCCTCCCCTGCCTCTGGGGGAGAAGGGGAGCACTCCCTCGCCCAGCCAGCCAGGGCCTGCCTTGCTGGGCAGGGCACCTGGCTGTGACATCAGGAGACCACAGCTGGACCTCCCGATGTTGTCTGCAGAGCTACAGGACCCAGGTGGACAGGGCCAGCCCACCCCCCTCCAAAGGCAGAGACCAGAGCATAGGCAGTAACCTTCCCAGCCATCTCAGGAGCAACCCTGGCAGCTCCAGGTGAGAGGAGGTGGGAGGGAAACAGAGAGAGGAAGGGGAGGAGTGGTGGTAATCCCAGGGGAGGGCAGCCCCAGAGACAGGCCCTTTTTGTACCATCCCTGTGAGGGAAGGGGAGGGGCCAAAGGGGAGGGGTCTGCCCTATATCAACCTGGAGGCCAGGGATGACAAGGCAGTGGGGAGTTAGAAGAGCAGGCAGGAGGATCTGCTGACAGCAGCCCCTGCTCCTGACTCTGGCGAATGCTGCCAACCCAAAGAGGGGGAACTGGGTGACACACACCCCCTTCTTCTGGTGAACTATTCTGAGGCCTCCACAAAGGGGGTCCCCCTCGGAAAGGCTGGGCAGGCCCTCCTCTCCCCTCCCCCCCACAGGGAGGCCTCACACCTAGCAAAGAAAAACATTGCACATATCTATGAACACATATGGAGTCTCTAGAGTTGAGGATCAGACTATCTGATGTTAGGAGAGGGCAGGTTTGTTTGCCCTCAATCCATTAGTACCCCACCCCAGTGCAATGCTTTTCTTTTTCCCTTAGGAATGAATATGGAAGTTAGTTACACAGAGGAAAAGAAAGAGGAGCATCAAGGGGCACCATGGGCTCTGGTCTAAACCTGCCTTGCCCTGACTCACTGGAAATCAAACCTATTTCTAACTACAGGTATCCCCCCCCCCATGTCCATGGGAGATACATTCCCAGCTCCCACCCCCCTGGACAGGTACCAAAACATCAGATAAAAGGGAACCTTTTATTTACTTTGGTGCCAAGCACTCCAGTCTCTTCCTCTGTAGCCTAGTATAGAATGCTAGAAGAGGAACACTAGAAGCAAGAACGCAAGATGGGATGCTGGAGGAGGTAGACAGCCAGAATGCTAACTAGAAGCAGTAAGCTTCCTGCGTCCTGTTAGTGTTGACTAAGTCTTACTTCTCCACCATTCTGGATGGCTGCTTCTAGTGTTCTGCAAAGGAAGAGACACGACTGCCTGGTGCCACAGTAAAGACAAACAGGGGGCGTGGAGAACCATGGATAAGAGAATCCATGGATATGAGATCCGTGGATATGGGGGATGCCTGTACATATAGTTCCACATCTTCACCTGCATAGTTCTTCCTTGGTCAAGTACAGCATGGCAGAAAGTTGGCAGGTAGATAGATCCTCACAATTGATCTCCAGAGTATAGTCCTTTCTTATTCCTAATTCACAGATGAAAAACTGCAACTGGTAGTTACAGGGGAAAAGGCCTAAATTATTGGCTTGACGAATAATGGGTTTCTCAGCTCTATAAGATAATGAGTAGTATCTCATTATTTAAGAGATTAATTAGCCTTCTGATATACCTCAGTGCAGTGACATTCACGCCCTGCTTTCCATATTCAAATGCAAAAATTTGCCTAGGCTGCTTTTGCAAATATAAACAGCCTAATTTACACTCTAAAAGAGATTTGATGTACCACATTTTCCTTTCTGGATAGATTATAAACTATCCCCTCTGGAGTTTTGTACCCCCCCCCCCAAAAAAAAAAAAAAAAAAAAGAAAAGAACCACAATGCAAAGTATATGAGTTTCATTACTGTGGAAGAAACCTTCATTTGTTATGTCACATTAAAGCTGCTTTTGGGAATTTCATATAAATTGCTAATGTTGAGCTCTCAAAGATAGAGAAGTGCATATTAGGTTGTGAGTGCAGTGTGTTTAGGAATCTAGCGTAAGCCTTGGCTGACTTGGAAGAAGAAATCATACCCTGCGAAGTTTGAGTGGAAAATGGGCATGCTTGTTTCAGATTGTAGGTGAGCACATGACAATGAGTAATTTTGACAAAGAAGACCCAGGCCAGCTAAAATCTCTTAGAGACTTGGAGAATATGTTAATCTATGGCTATTAGTCCTGTCAGCTATATGAAACCTCCAGGTCAGGGCTGGCCCATCCATGAGGCCAGTTGGGGCAGTTGCCTCAGGTAAGAGATTGGGAAGGAGTGTCCACATTCATCTACCCAGTCACCTCCACTCCTTCTCCCCACTCACTAGACAGGGAAGAAGGGGTGGAGAAGAGACAATGCTCCTCTTCTCCACACTTTATCTTCACTTCCACCCTCCACTTCCTTTCCCAATTCAGGGAGCAGGAGGAGTACCCTGCCTACGTGCTTACCACAGGTATCTCTGCAGGGTCCACTGTGGGAATGCAGGACTTAACCTGCTTTGGGTCTAATCCGGCAGCATTATTCTTACATTCATTTCAAAGAGGCTAGATCAGTGATACTCAAACTGTGGGTCATTTTTGGTGGGTCATGAAACTGACAAGCTGATAGCTGATGAAGAAAATGTATTGTCCGATGAAAAGTGAAACAGAGCTGTATGTGTGTATTTACGTACAGGTAGGCAACCGTGCCTTGGCTCACTTTGAAGGGCAGGCTGAGATGAATGCAACACCACTATAATAGTCCTGATCTGATGAAATCAGGTCCCAAAAAACTCTTGAGAAGGAAGTCTCCCTCCAAATTGACCAGAAAAAGGTTTTGAGCCCTATTGACAGTGAAACTGAGCCACACTGTTTATCCATATGTTTATTCATGAGTAGGTGGCTGGAGGCACATCTCTGAGGGGGAAAAGAACTGGGTGGGAAGTAAGTCAGAGAACTGACAGATTTCATGGCATGTCTGCCATGCATAGGAGTTCCTCAGCAGACATGGCAGATAGGAAGCTGGAAAGCTTTTTGATTAAGGGTGTAATTTTTTTTCAGGAAACATGCAGAAAATCAGATTGTGATCTGTGTTAGAGGTGAGCCTTCAAGTTGCACAGAACTATTCTGCAAGTTCAGAGCAAGCATAAAAACAAAACACAGGGGCATGTCTAGTCTGATATTAACCAGCCCAAGCTGAGCATTCTGAAAGATGAGAAGGAGAGCATTCAACAAGTATTTTATTTGCATTCATTATTTCCACCAAAATTCCTTCTTAAAACCCGCTTTTTCCATCAAGTCTTTGGCACAAAGCCATAGTTCTCTTCTATATCCTAGCTAAGCTTAAGTACATTTTATGTATTTTTTTATTTTTATTATTTATAGAATTTATATCCCACCGTTATATCCCAGTAAAAGGCACTCAAGGCAGCTCACAAATTAAAATAACCACATATTCTTCTCCTGCTTCCATTTCTTTGCCTTCTTCTCTAGTATCTTATCAAGATTGTGACCCTGTCCTCTCATTTTGTGTAGAGTACCATGTGCATTAATGATATAACAGTGACAATAAAAAATGCACTGTGTGCCCTTGATGAATGATCCACATTCATCAGAATCATCTGTTTCAGAGCAAGCCGTAAGAACTGACTCAGCTGGATCGAACCATCGGTTCATGTAGCCCAGCATGCCATTTGCCACAGTAGCTAACTAGATGCTCCTGAGAAGCTGAAAGGCAAGACCTGAAGACAGCAGCTCCCTCCTGTTGCAATCGGTATTCATAGAACCATAGAGTTGAAAGGGACCTAATAGGGTCATCTAGTCCAACCCAGCAGCATTCAGCCTCTGAACCTGGAATTATCAAAGTTTTAGTAAGGCTCTTTCACATTCTGACTTCAGAGGCACAGAGACCGTATTCATCATCCGAAAGGAAGACAATAAATCCTTTTGCAAGAGATTTGGGGGAAAGCTTGCCAAATTAGCAAATTTGATCAGGAAGTCACAGGAGTGCAGAACAAGAAGGCCTGGGACATAAATCTAATACAAAATGGCAGGTTTCCAGAGCTGACATATCTAAGTGGAGCCACATTTCATGTGGAGAGATTAGCCACTTGCTCAGCAGAAATTGCTTCAGGTCGTGCTGACCTTGGTAGCATTACTGGGGTTTCATTTGCATACTTATTTACATGCTTGACTGTAGCCTAAATTTTCCGGCACATTAAACACAAAGAGGTCTCTC
The DNA here is from genome assembly GCF_035046505.1 of Tiliqua scincoides. Lineage (NCBI taxonomy): Eukaryota > Metazoa > Chordata > Lepidosauria > Squamata > Scincidae > Tiliqua > Tiliqua scincoides. The sequence continues at coordinate 18,774,794 of NC_089823.1, forward strand.
TTCCTTGCCTTCATGCATGAGTGTCTTCTTTCCACCATATATTTCTTGAAATGAAAACAGCAGCTTGCATCAGTATGTGAGTTCTCAATGCCTTGCAACCAGGAAGAGCAAATGGAGAACCCCAGTTCTGCACTGTCTCCAAACTTCAGTGCTGGACATTTGTGATTCAGTGAAAAGAGAGTTGGACCTGGATTTGAGAGACCCGGGTTCAAGCGTTAGGCTTACCTAATGATTGGCTCATTAAGTGGTCTTGATCCAATCAGTATTCTTAGCCTCAGTGGCTCATGTGCCCAATGGAAATGAAAGCAATCTGCTCTAAAGGGTTGCAGAGATGAACAATGGAAAGAGCCATGTATAGCACTACAGTATTTGCTGCAAATGTTCAGCTATATAGGGTGGAATATTTTTTGTATTGTGTTCATTATTGTTACATACCTGCAATTCACACGATCTGCAGACTCATGTTGTGCTTTTTGGGGAGGAGGACTATATCACTTCAGACCGAAGACTGGGATCGTACATCGGAGATCAAGGTCTCAATGCATGGATGAGACAGTGGTGTAGGGAGGAGGGGTTTAGATTTGTTAGGCACTGGGGAATGTTTTGGGACAAGCGGGGCCTGTACAAGAGGGATGGACTTCACTTGAACCAGAATGGAACCAGACTGCTGGCGCATAACATTAAAAAGGTGGCAGAACAGCTTTTAAACTGATCCCTGGGGGAAGGCCGACAGGAGCCGAGGAGCTTCCAGTTCGGGACTCCTTATCCCTATGGGACGAGGATGGGGAGGTTAGAGAACAACAAGACAAAGGCAGAGTAGGAGAAGAAATTGGGAATGGTAGCGTGATGGGATGTGATAGACAGTTTGGCACAATGAGAGAATTCAGGGATAAAGGAGCTAATAAGCAGCCCCTCCTGGGGCATTCCATGTACAAATGCTTTTATGCAAATGCCCGGAGTCTACGAGCAAAGATGGGAGAACTGGAATGTCTGGTGAGTAGGGAAAACATTGACATAGTTGGCATAACAGAAACCTGGTGGAATATGGAAAATCAGTGGGATACTGCAATTCCGAGCTACAAACTCTACAGGAGGGACAGGGAGGGCCATGTTGGAGGTGGTGTGGCCGTTAGTGTTAAGGAAGGGATAGAATTCAGCAAAGTAGAGATTGAAGGTGGGTCCGACTCCATAGAATCTCTATGAGTTAAATTACCAGGTCTGAGGAGTGATGTAATACTGGGGGCATACTATCGTCCTCCAGACCATACCAGAAGGGGACCTTGAAATGAGGAAACAGATCAGGGAGGTGACAAGGAGGGACAGGGTTGTAATCATGGGAGACTTGAATTATCCTCATATTGACTGGGTCAATTTGTGTTCTGGTCATGAAAAGAAGACCGGATTCCTTGACATGCTAAATGACTGTGCCTTAGAGCAGCTAGTCATGGAGCCCACCAGAAGACAGGTGACTCTGGATTTAATATTGTGCAGTACTCAGGACCTGGTTAGAGATGTCAATGTTGCAGAGCCATTGGGGAACAGTGATCATGCTGCGATCCGTTTCGACATGCACGTTGGGGGAAGAATACCAGGCAAATATCTCACAAAAACCCTTGACTTCCGACAAGCGAACTTCCTCAAATGAGGAGGCTGGTTAGAAGGGGGTTGAAAGGGAAGGTAAAAAGAGTCCAATCTCTACTGAGTGCATGGAGGTTGCTTAAAACAACAGTAATAGAGGCCCAGCGGAAGTGTAAACTGCATAGGAAGAAGGGCTCCACTAAGTCCAGGAGGGTGCCCGCATGGCTAACCAGCCAAGTTAGAGAGTTCATAAAGGGCAAGGAAGCTTCCTTCCTTAAATGGAAGTCTTGCCCTAATGAGGAAAATAAAAAAGAACATAAACTGTGGCAAAAGAAATGTAAAAAGGTGATACAGGAGGCCAAGAGAGACTATGAGGAACACATGGCCAGCAGCATTAAGGGGAATAATAAAAGCTTCTTCAAATATGTTAGAAGCAGGAAACCCGCCAGAGAAGCGGTTGCCCTCTGGATGGTGAGGGAGGGGAAGGGGAGATAAAAGGAGACTTAGAGATGGCAGAGAAATTAAATGAGTTCTTTGCATCTGTCTTCACAGCAGAAGACCTTGGGCAGATACCACTGCCCGAACGGCCCCTCCTGACGAAGAAATTAAGTCATTTAGAGGTTAAAAGAGAAGATGTTTCAGACCTCATTGATAAATTAAAGATCAATAAGTCACTGGGCCCAGATGGCATTCACCCAAGAGTTATTAAGGAATTGAAGAATGAAGTTGCTGATCTCTTGACTAAAATATGCAACTTGTCCCTCAAAACGGCCACGGTGCTAGAGGAGTGGAGGATAGCAAATGTCACGTAGATCTTTAAAAAGGGAAAAAGGGGGGAGCCGGGAAACTATAGGCCGGTCAGCCTAACATTTATAGCAGGTAAGATGGTGGAATGCCTCATCAAAGATAGAATCTCAAAACACATAGACGAACAAGCCTTGCTGAGGGAGAATCAGCATGGCTTCTGTAAGGGTAAGTTTTGCCTCACAAACCGTTTAGAATTCTTTGAAAAGGTCAACAGGCATGTGGATGTGGGAGAACCCATGGACATTATATATCTTGACTTTCAGAAGGCGTTTGACACGGTCTCTCACCAAAGGCTACTGAAAAAACTCCACAGTCAGGGAATTAGAGGGCAGGTCCTCTCCTGAATTGAGACCTGGTTGAAGACCAGGAAACAGAGAGTGGGTGTCAATGGGCAATTTTCACAATGGAGAAAGGTGAAAAGCGGTGTGCCCCAAGGATCTGTCCTGGAACCGGTGCTCTTCAACCTCTTCATAAATTACCTGGGAACGGTTGAGCAGTGAGGTGGCTAAGTTTGCAGTTGACACCAAACCTTTCCAAGTGGTGAAGACCAGAAGTGATTGTGAGGAGCTCCAGAAGGATCTCTCCAAACTGGCAGAATGGGCAGCAAAATGGCAGATGTGTTTCAATGTAAGTAAGTGTAAAGTCATGCACACTGGGGCAAAAAATCAAAACGTTAGATATAGGCTGATGGGTTCTGAGCTGTCTGTGACAGATCAGGAGAGAGAACTTGGGATGGTGGTGGATAGGTCGATGAAAGTGTCAACCCAATGTGTGGCGGCAGTAAAGAAGGCCAATTCTATGCTTGGGATAATTAGAAAAGGTATTGAAAACAAACTGGCTAATATTATAATGCCGTTATACAAATCGATGGTAAGGCCACACCTGGAGTATTGCATCCAGTTCTGGTCGCCACATCTCAAAAAGGACATAGTGGAAATGGAAAAGGTGCAAAAGAGAGTGACTAAGATGATTTACTGGGCTGGGGCACCTTCCCTATGAGGAAAGGCTACGGCATTTGGGCCTCTTCAGCCTAGAAAAGAGATGCCTGAGGGGGGACATGATTGAGACATACAAAATTATGCATGGGAAGGATAAAGTGGATAGAGAGATGTTCTTTACACTCTCACACAACACCAGAACCAGGGGACATCCACTAAAATTGAGTGTTGGGAGAGTTAGGACAGACAAAAGAAAATATTTCTTTACTCAGCGTGTGGTCAGTCTGTGGAATTCCTTGGCGCAGGCTGTGGTGATGGCGTCTGGCCTGGATGCCTTTAAAAGGGGATTGGACAAGTTTCTGTTGGAAAAATCCATTACGGGTTACAAGCCATGATGTGGATGTGCAACCTCCTGATTTTAGAAATGGGCTATGTCAGAATGCCAGATGCAAGGGAGGGCACCAGAATGAGGTCTCTTGTTATCTGGTGTGCTCCCTGGGGCATTTGGTGGGCCGCTGTGAGATACAGGAAGCTGGACTAGATGGGCCTATGGCCTGATCCAGCGGGGCTGTTCTTATGTTCTCCACATAAACATTTCCTTGCATATAAAAAAGAAACCCAAAACACCGCTAGAATGTCATCAAGACATAGTCTAATCTCACCTTTTCCTTGACATGCTAACCTTTCTATGTGTCGGAAGATTTTAATACATGGATGCATTCAGTGGCATCACTAGGGTTTGTCTCACCTGATGCGGTAAGCCAGTGCGCCACCCCTATGATGGACCTCCTCCAATGCAGTGGGCGGGGCAGTGCCCAGCCCCTTCTGGTTTTTAGGTTATAAATTTTGATAGAATAGAAATATTTCAATGTGGTTTCATTGCAATTTGCATGAAATCACACATCGATTGATATATGACATGATGGTATTATTCCTACAAACTGTGATTTTAGCTATTTTGGTCACTACTGGTGTCACCCCTCTCCGAGGGTGTCACCTTAGTAACAGCTTATTGGTTCCACGCTGTGTCATAATAGCATCTCATTGGCTCTTCGAACACTCAGTCTCATTGATCCGTTTTGAGTTAAGGAAATGTACGTTTTGTTACATAGGACAGTTGCGTTTTTGTTTTCTAGTTTTTTTGGCTGTAACGTTTGATAGAATTGAGATATTTCGCTCCAGTTTTTTCATTGCATTCTGCTGTAAATTATGCATCGAGTATATAACCTGATGGATACTATTCCTACAAATCACAATTTTAGTGATTGGTCACTAGTGGTGTCACACCCCTGAGGGTGGCACCCAGGGTGAACCACCCCAGCTAGCTAGGTTTTTTCCATTGCATTCTGCTGTAAATTCTGCACCCACTGCACCCCTCCTGCCATCCCAGACTGGCAGTCTGAAGTGACACAGTTGTTATCACTGTGTCTGTGTAGCACAGCTGGCTCTAAGCTTCCTCATTTTCTAGCATCATTTTCTTTCTTCTTGTCTCTCATTCTCCTTCCATTTCTCTATTCCTTCCCATTTATAACCATAGGTTCAAGTTAATTTAGGTCAAAACCTTCCAAATACAACCAAAACCTGTTAGTCTGTTGCAGCAAAATCTCTGTCTCCCAGAACACCTTAGAGAATCTTCCCTGAACCCTCTGCATAACATGACAGCACTACATTCAAGACTTTCCCTGCCCTCGGCATGCAAGCCTATGAGGTGAGAACATCCAGATATGATGACATCTCACTTCTTCCTAACTGTTGGATGTTACTGACAACACATACAGTACATCTCATAGGGGCAGCCCTACATCACTTATCTGTTCTGACCTTCAGACATGGTCAGTATTTTGTTTTTTTTTTTTCAAGATGTGGAAGAAACACACATCTACTGGGTGTGAGTGCCTGCCAGGAGAGAATGGGAGAGACCAGTATCATGGCTATTTGCTGGCCCCGTGGCAAGAGGCCTCAAGCCCACAGGCCAAGAGTGCCATACTTTCAATAAAGTCAAGTAATCACCACCCACCTAATTGATCTAGCTGAGCCTGAGCACTCCAGTTTCAAATGGAGACTTGTTTATTCCTTAAATTCAAATGGCATTTTCACGACTCCAAAATGGAAATGGAGCTTATTAATTTCAAATCCTGCTGGAACAGCAGATTTCACAGCACATGACAACAACTGATCTTTTTCACAGCATGTGACAACTGAAGAGATCTTTTTTTTGGGGGGGGGGGGGGAACAAGTTTAACAAAAATGAAGGAAGGATTCCTGATTCCAGTTGTCCTCACAAAATCCATGATTGGAGTAGAATTTTGAGTCTGGAGGTTTGTGTACAAGCAAAACAACCTTTCAGACTAGCTGCCACATCTTCAGCTGGGTGGGTAGACAAAAGCAGAACCCAGTGGGGTTCTCAACTAACAAAGGAGAATCCCTTGATTAGTTCACCTCATCTAGCATCCAATTCAGTTCTATGGAGAAAAGTCTTTAAAAAACCCTGAGCACTCGAGCCTTGTGTTAGTTCTTCACTCCCTGGTTCTTTGTTTGTTGTTTGCCCACTTCTTGCCTTGCTGTCCGTTTGTGGGGTATTAACCAGGGACGTGCGACAGTCACTTTGCCGAAGTCTTGAGTCAGCGACCCAATGACTCAACTCATCCACGGGTCATCGCAGTCATCCATCGCGACTTGCCCTGAGCCACTTACCGAGTCATTTTGAGGAACGAGTCGAAATGCGGAAGCAGGGGGGAAAAGCAAGCACGCGAACCAAACACAAGGCAGAGTTGCAAGCACACACTAAATCAAGTCTTGACTCGAGTGTATTCGAGTCACGAAGCTTCTAGTCACTGCCATGAGTCGCAAGTCAGATCTGAGTCATTGGCACACGTGGTTCGTGTTTCCCACAAGTTGTGATAACCCTCCCTAGATTCAGGAAATTAGGAAATGTCTGCCCAACACTTTGCCTTGTTTCTCCTACAGAGCTGTCTTGAGCCAGTAACTGCTTCATGTGGTTGGTGGTTTCTGTTTATGTGTTGGTGCATTAAAAGATTGTAGTTGGTTTGGATCCATGTATGAAGATTCTACAGTTTTCTTTATAGTTGACTTTAGTAAAGGGCACTGAAATACAGTAAGTGGAAAGCAAACTTTAAAAACTGGCCAGTGAGCATGTTTTCATCCTTCCCTAATAAATTAGTCAGCGTAAAATTAATATTTTGCATTTAATAATTAAACCTCCCTCAATATTTCTAAAAGTCACATTTGTTTTGGACATTACACAGTTTAATACCACTCACATTATTGGTACTCTGAGTGCCTTGGCAATCTTATTGTTAATTAAAGAAATGTGCATGATTCAGAGGAATCAGAACACAAACATCTCATCTTGGCAGGGGAATATATTGTCACCAATGTTGTCTGCATGCAAGGCACAGAATTCAGACCTTGCCAAATATTTATGACGAGGAAGAGATTTTTCTTTCATTTGTACATATTACTGTCTAGTGCTACTCAGTGTGCATCCCAGAATGTGCATTGAAGAATATAGCAGCTCGCCCACAAGTGAATTTTCTTAATTAATCCTTGTCATTTACCTGTTTTGGTTGCCTGCTACATGGTCCACATCTGTACCTTGTCCCTATGTTTGTTGTCAACTATCCTTATGTATAGAACTACATTACACAAAACACACGATGACAAAAACAGCACTCACATGTTGGTTCTCCCTGCTCTCTTTTGTTTAAATTCATTTAACTTGTGTTGTAATGTCATCTTCGGCCCAATCCTGTTAAGAGCCTATGGTAGCAGATCTCACAAGCTGCTGCCATAAGCCCTGTTCTGGCAGCTTGAAAACCATGCCGCTGGTTTGCTCCTGTATTGGTCCCCTGTATTTGATACCAGGGCCAGGATGGTGTAGTGGTTTGGGAGGGGGAGTAAGACCTGGAAGATCCAGGTTCAAATCCCCCCTTGGCCACAAAGCTTCCTGGGTGACCTTGGGCCAGTCACTTTCTCTCAGCCTCACCTACCTCACAGGGTTGTGAGTACAAAAGGAGGGAGCAGCTGTGTACACTGCCCTGAGCTCTTTGGAGGAAGGGCAGTATAAAAATGTGAAAAATTTAATCTGAAAAGCGTGGGCAGATAAAAATGTAGTGCTGAAAAGACATGGTAGTGTTGCCAAATGACTTTCCCTGGGGAAGCCATTCCAGAGTTCAGGGAACCACCACCAAAAAAGCCCTCAGTAGCATAGTGAGGGGACTCAGAGGAAGGCTAAGTGTAGATTCACTCTATACCTAGGCATGTTTTTATCTCCCACACTTTTGCAATCTGAAGTGGTACAATCAGGGCTTTTTTTGTAAAGGAACGCACCGGAACGGTGTTCCGGCACCTTTTTTCCCCCCTCCTCCTGGCCCCCACCTTTTCCCCCCTCCTCCTGGTCCCCACCTTTTTTTCCCTCCCTGCGCTGCCCAGCACTGCTGGCTAGGGAGGGATTCAAACCTCCAACCCTCCTCCTGGCCCCCACCTTTTCCCCCCTCCTGGCCCCCACCTTTTTTCCCCTCCCTGCGCCACCCAGCACTGCTGGCTAAGGAGGGATTCGAACCTCCATCCTTGTGCTCCACAGCCCAGCACTCTCTCCATTGGGCTATAGGAAAGCCTAGAGTTACAGTGTTCAGAACTAATATATAAGGTCCTGAGCCCAGCTGGAGGCCATCAGCGTCTCAAGTATTAGTTCCAAACACTTTGAGCCTAAGACTTCCAATGGCTCAGTTACTAAAGTGCTGGTCTGTGGAGCCAGAGGTTGGGAGTTCAAATCCCCTTAAGGAATAATTTTTTTTTAGGTGGGGAGGTAAATAAATAAAAGATTACACTTGTTAATCTTAAACTTGTTCTTGTAAGTGGGTTCCTGCACCTTTATTTTTTTTTTACAAAAAAAGCACTGCCCCTGCCTCACCGCACTCAGCTCTCGCCTGAGCCCAGCCCGCCTTTCCTCTCCCCGCACTCTGCTTCCCCACGCTCAGCTACCAAGCCGGTGAGGGCATGGGGACATGTGCTGAGGAGGAGGAGGAGGACGACGACGACGAGGGACAGCAAGCCAGGGAGACGGGTTGCAGCACCCAGGTACTGGCTTGGCAAGAGGAGGGGGGAAGGAAGCTGGCTGGTGCAGCCCCTGCACCTGAGACAGCCTAGGCATGTCTACTGAGAAGTAAGTCCCCTTGTGTTCAGTGGGGCTTACTCCCAGGAAAATGTGGATGGGATTGCAGCCCAAGCCTATGCAGGTCTACTGAGAAGTAAGTCCCCTTGTGTTCAGTGGGGCTTACTCCCAGGAAAATGTGGATGGGATTGCAGCCCAAGCCTATGCAGGTCTACTGAGAAGTAAGTCCCCTTGTGTTCAGTGGGGCTTACTCCCAGGAAAATGTGGATGGGATTGCAGCACAAGCCTATGCAGGTCTACTCAGAAGCAAGTAATTCATTCATTTTTATAGTTATTAATATAAGGCTTGGCTGATCTAAATTAATTAAGCAAAAATTATTACTAATAATTTAGTAGCTTTGTAACGTCATCAACAGGAGATTTAGGTTTTTAACTATAAATGGGGAAGCTTAAGTGTCCTTGCTGCATTATAACAACACTTAGGAAATATGTATTCCTCTGTGCAGTAGGTCAGATCATTGTTGTCTATTAATTTTTGGTTTTTTTAGACCATATTTAATAATCACTATTATTATAATGGGGAATGGGGACATAGTACACAGGGGAAAGGGGGAACCACAAAAGATGGGTTAATGAATTGATTAAGTTATGAAGTTATGAATCAAAAATCATGTGGTCACACACCCTCTATTGGTTCAAGATGAGTTGTAAAATAGATTATATTCCTGTATTATATAATTTATCTATTTTACAATTCATCTTTTGTGTTTATTCTTCTGCTCCCCCCCTTGTGTGCTTATATTGCGCATTCATTGTTATCTGATCACATATTTCTCTTTTTTTTGCACCAATCATGTTTCAATGTCTTGAGCCAATAGAGGGTATGTGACCACATGATTTTTGATCCATAACTTGTTTATTAATCAATTAATTAACCCATCTTTTGTGCCCCCTCTCCCCTGTGTGCCAATTGATTTGGGTTCAAACAAATCTGTAGAGTGATGTAATGTAATCATTTTTTATATTTTGCCTTCATCAATTGTTTTAACCAATATTTATTAAATGTTTTAAAAGTTTTAATTAATTTTTTGGGTTGTTACATATTTGCAAATACATGCAACAAGCCGTGATATAATCCTTGGTGTGTGCTCCAGAGGTGGTCTGTCTCTTTTTGTTCTTCTCTCTTGAAGATCTCCCCTCATTTTCTAGTTCTTAAGTAGTTGGGGAATGGGGATTTAAAGAGAGAGAAATGAGATGAATAAATAAATAAATAAAAGATTTATTTTATTTTAAATAAAAAATATTTTATATATATATATATATATATATATATATATATATATATATATATATATATATATATATATATATATATATATAAAAGATTAACAAGTTGTGAGTTCCTGCACCTTTTTTTTTTTTTTTACAAAAAAAGCACTGGGTACAATCCAGTTTTATTTCCTGATCTCTTTATTATGGTGACCCTCCCCAAAAGAAGCAGTTCCTGATTAGTCCATGACAGTGTCCTTGTAAGAAAACTGGCTGAGAGAATAACTTGACTCAGGAGAGCAGACCTTGAATCTGCCACAAGAAGGTCACAGCTGAAATTTGTTAATTAGCCTTTTTAATTAAATGGGTTCTATCATGTCCAGAATGTCACCTTCATTTTACACACATCTGTCTATATACATTGTATTAAGCTAAGCTTGTCCACACATCCTTCTCATTATAATTAATGCAGGTGACAATTGTCACTCTGTATTTTAAAGGAGCTGGTAAGAGTGGCTAGAACTGACCAGAGAGAGGTCTCCAATACAGTATGGATAAGACTTAGGGTCCGATCCTATCCTCTCCCCCCATCAATGCAGCCATCCTGAAAATGAGCATGCTATATCCTGAAAGGGGGGGGGCAGATTGAAAACCTTCAGAGGGAAAAATGTAATTATTTCTCCTTATCCCTCTATAAGCCTCCAGCTCCTCAATGAGGCTTCTCGGACCTGTGCCAGCTCTGAAGCTGGTGAATGTGTGAGGAGAAAAAGAGGGTGGGGAGGGCAGCAAAAAAAGGGAGAGGATCCTGTACAGACCATTACTGCTAGATTCACCCCTCCTGCAGCAAACCCACTCTTTGTTCCCCCCCCCCGTCCCTGCCCAGTCTATCATTATCCTAAATCAGGGATCTCTAAACTTTTCGGCCAAAGGGCCGCATCAAATATCTGGCACAGTGTTGAGGGTGGAAAAAAACAATTAAATATAAAATTTAAATAAATAAGTTAGAGATGGAACTTAGATGAATGAATAAAAGAATGGGGTCAAATGTCCAGGACTTCTCCAAGCACAAACACAGCCCAAGAAATAAAGCACACACTTAAATGGACCCCATTCCCCCACCCCACAAGCACAACACTGTTTGTGTTTGGTCAACTGGGGCAGAGGCTCTCAGGGGATTAGAGGCTGGCTGCAGGCCAAATAAAGGCTAGCCGCGGGCACATCAGGCCCCCGGGCTGGGGTTTGGAGACCCCTGCCCTAAATTTTAGTCATTTTTCACTCAATGTATGCAAAGAGACGTACAAGTATCTAAAGATATTATCTTTACAAGTCCAGTAAAGGTGCCAGCATTGACTGACATATCCATTTCATGATCCCAATTCCAACATTTTAATGCAGGACATGCCTGGGGCAGAAAAGGTTTCTGTGGCACCTCAGTAAACTTATTTTCTTCACTGAAGTTCAGAAAACAATGCCACTTTTATTGATATTTACAATCACATTATGATCCCAGTCTACTTTTTCATGCCTTTGCTTCAGTTTTTTTACATCTTCATACCACATGTTATTGCCATATGGAATCCACCATTTTCTGCCACTCTTCTCCCCTTCATATTTCAACTATTTGTTTCTTTATTTTGTGTTCCATTCCCCCCCCCCAAAAAAAAAATCTGTATAAGAGAGAGAGAGAGAGAGAGAGAGAGAGAGAGAGAGAGTCAATACTGGGGGAAAAAATCTAAATCCATAAAGTATTGTTTGAAGGAAATATGCCAGGAAATAAACTCTTTGGCTTTGTTGACTGTATTAAAATTTAATTTTTATTACTTTGTGTGTGCAGTGATATTTTCCCATTTTCTGTGTTCTCCACACAGTATATGAATCTGTATTATAACAAGACTGGTGCTTGTGGCTTTTCATTTTATTATTCAGTGCTATTAACATTTTAGCATCCTGTTTTACAAATCCCCTGTTTACACAGCATGGAGAAAGCCTTTCAGAACCCATCCAGCTGTATTTATTTCAAAGCTATTCTTCAGATCTCAGGTGCCATTTTAAGTACTGACGCAATCACTAGGTAAAAGTAGAAAAGTTTTTTTTCAAGGTGTAGAAAAAATTCTCAAACCTTTATGCTGTCTAAAATCCCTCCTTTCAGAAGAAAGAAATATCTCCTTATTTTTCTATAAGAAGTGATTTTTTTTTTCCTGATAGTAAGTGTCAGTTAGAAATGCTTCCAGGAATAAAAAGTTATCTTAACAGTTTCATTTAGAAAGCCAGGTGCTGGCAAGAAAGGAGTGCAATTGCATAGTTTGGTTAAGTGGTGAATTTTGAATAAAAATCTATATTTAAATAAAGTTTACAAAGCTGCCAGCATAAGACCATCCCTGGGGAATAAGGATAAAAACTTCACGTTTTGAGGACTCTCAATCTTAATGGCCATTTTCATATGGGGAAGAGCGATTGTACTGTTGAATCTGTTCTAGACCTCCAGATCATTTGAAGTTTGGACTGGACCATTGTTTTTCAATCAGTGGTACTCGTACCACTGGTGGTAAATGAGAGGGTGTCTGGTGGTACATGTGAGACCCCCACCACCTTGCAGCGAGACCAGCAATGTAACACGACAAGCAGGTGGTAAGAGGCTCAGCTTGGCAGGCAGATCTCCAGCGTGTACTTTTTGCACACTTGAAAAAGCCCTCCTGTCCACCCTGAGCCTCATATCAGTGTTTGCCAAGTTGCGTCTGGCCTCCTAATCTGGAAGTAACTGATGATGACATCATTGCCAGTTACTTTCAGTGGTATTTCAGTGGACCACACAAAGTGGTATGGCAAGGGACAAAAGTTGAAAAACGCTGGACTAAACCTTTGTGTGTGTAAAACTAAATGCATATAGGACTCTCTATACATGATCAAGAAATGTGCATTTGACTGTATTTTGCTCAAGGGGGGAGGGAAGGTGTCCTTCCCTCCATCTCTCCTCCCCCCCCCCCCATCTTGTCCAACAAGGCCTGAACATCACTATGAAGTTTCCAGGCTGACTGGAACCCTGAACAGGAGCTTTCCTCCTAAGGGTTGGCAACACATAGCAACATTTTATTGCAGGTTCCATTTGTATTTATTTAATAAGACAGTGCAGAGAAAAGAGATACAGTTCCACTAACCGGTAATTAGATGTACTGTGGAACAATTTGTTTTAGGTGACTGAATGTCAGTCATGTCAGATCACTATCGCTGCCCAATTATTTTTTTTACCTCCCGGTGCATGTGTCCCTTTAGAATCAGAGAAATCCTCTCTAGAGAAGCTTAATTCTTCTTTAGGACGTATAAACTTCACTGGAGCCAACAATAATATTTTCAGTTTTCCATTTTCCACAGTCCAGCTCTCTCTGGCTGGGTTTCCTGACTAGATATTAGTTTGAATTTTTCATACAAAGAATTACAATTGGCATGTTTCTGACAGCCCAATCCTATGGGCCTTGTATAACACTGGATCTTCTGTTCCATTGCACTGCCTAGGGACAGTGCAAACATTGCACCACCACTGTGGGCAATGGAGTTGCTAGTGGAAATGGCCAGTGGCTCCATGTGTGTGCCAGAACCACTCAGATGCTACAACAGAGCAGGTAGATCAGCAGCGTGGGTGGTTCATGGGCGGTTCTGGACAATTTGAGGGCAGGGAGTGGCAGGAAGCAAAGATGGTTTGGGGGAGGGAAGGGGGGATCCTGGCACAGCAACTTGCATGGGAAGCTTTTCCCTCTTTCACTGTCTGACATGCCCCCTTCCTGGTTGGCAACCTTCAGTCTCGAAAGACTATGGTATAAGCCTACAGCACCCGGTATTCCCAGGCGGTCTCCCATCCACAACTGTTATCCTGCACATGCCTGATCTCGTCTGATCTCGGAAGCTAAGCAAGGTCATGCCTGGTTAGTACTTGGATGGGAGACTGCCCGGGACTACTGGGTGCTGTAGGCTTATACCATAGTCTTTCGAGACTGAAGGTTGCCCACCATGCCCCCTTCCTGCCCTTCGACTTATGTAAGCTACATAGCTGGCATGAGCTAAAGGAGACCCATTGTCAACTAGATGGCCTACTGAGAGTTAAGCAAAAACTATTTTTTACCTACTTTTCATTCGATTTCTGGTTGCTCTCCCCCCCCCCCAGCATGCAGCATGCACTCTGTTGGTAAGGTTGCATGGGGTGTGGAATAGTGGAGGATTGGACTGGACTATGAGTCACTCATCTTCATTTATAGTGTGTGGTTGGGTTGCCAGATCCTGACCAGAATGTTGAGCCTTTTTTCTTTAAGAGCTTTATCATAATCATTCATTAATCAGGACTGCAACTCCTGCCCCCAGGCTTTGAGTGTCCATTCCTACACCCTTTCTCATTCTGTGGAACCTCTTCTAGCATCCTATGAAGGAAGATCCTGTCCTCCTGCTTTTTCCAGTGATCCTTCCCACAAATTGAATATAATGCAAAATTCAAGAAAATATCACTCTTGAAATTGCTATGTTGGCAACCAGGCAGACTCCCTCTAAGAAATTTGATTTCAAGATTTGGCTTCCCTTGAAACCGAAATGGGATATCACCTTGAGTGGAACCCTGAAATTCACTCTGAATTTTTTTTTTTCCTGTGAAATGTTGGTGCCACATTGTCGAGAGGTGTAGAACCTCAATGTGAAATTTTACTAGCCTTCTAGAAACTTTTCTGGCTTCCCTTGAAAATTCTCAGATCTTTCTCCAAATTGCACTCTTTTCAAATGTTGACACCAGCCTTAAATGATACCTACAAGATTCAGTTGTGTTGGCTACTAGATCCGGAGTCCTCTCTGTAGTGTCGCTCTACATATGGAACTATTTGCTTAGGGAGGCTCACCCAGTGATGATCAGTCTCATTGATCTGTTTTGAGTTAAGAAAATATACTTTTCGTTATATAAGATAGTTGCATTTTTGTTTTCTGCTTTTTTTGGCCATAACTTTAGATAGAATTTAGAGATTTCACTCCAGTTTTTTTCATTGCATTCTGCTGTAAATTACACATCGAATAGTATAGCATGATGGTATTACTCCTACAGATTGCGATTTGAGGGTGGCACCCAGGGCGGACTGCTTCCTGCCCCCCTCTAGCTACACCACTGGGCTCACCTGATCAGTTTACTTTTGAAGTGTAGGAAGCTGATTAAGAACTTTCATTCCCAAAAAGAATTTTCTGCACTGGGGGAAAATTGAGGGCTCCTTTTTGTGAATTTTAAAAAATATGTTAGTCCCTACTTCCTGCTTTGCTGTGCTTTATTTTGTTGTGTTCTGCAAAGTATCTATATTTTGCATTTTAAGATGCATGGTTTTAATTGCACAGTGTTTTCATTTCTGGTAAGTTGTGACAAGAGCCCTAGAAGCCAGCAAGTGGAATATAATTTTGAGAAAGAGAAATAAAATTATATATCCCAAAATAAACGTCCCTTCAGATACTGATGGCCAAGTTCTAGGGGGTACATTATGTGTGTTCAGTCAGCACAATGCACTTTGTCGCTGTTGCAAATGTGATGTTACTGGTGCGTACTGCTTGGCTACCGCCGCAAATTTCAAGCAGCTGGTTCTGCACAAGGTCAGATCAGGCCTTCCTGCTGGAGTAGGTAAGGCCATGCAGGGCTTGGGAAGAAAGCAGGAGGGGTGGGACACAATTGTTCTCAGCATGACGGCAAACTGTTCAACCTCTTGTGTGAGCTGTGGGACGAGGGCTCCCTCCACTGCTTGCTGTTTTACATCTGTGATGCAGCAGCAGCAGCAAAGGAAAGGCTGGCCTTGCTTTGTACAAGGCCTGTTATAGGATTATTGCAAGAACATTCATTCATACAAGTTTCATCTCTAATATATTCATTTATGTAAATTTATTCAAATTTGAAATGTAAATTAATTTTTTTCCAGCCCCCGACACAATGTCAGAGAGATGATGTGGCTCTCCTGCCAAAAAGTTTGGACACCCCTTAGATGAACAATTTTATATAGTAGAGTGAAGTCTGAAACAGTCGTCCAATTTAAAACATGCATCTGTACAGTAATATGTACAGAGACATAAAATGTATATGCAGGCAAAGCACCAACTTAATCCATACGAGGAAGGGGGCAAAACAAAACCCCATGTGGGGAACTAACCCTGTGTGGGACCATGATGTATAGGAAGGAAGGTTAACCCTTTCCCTTCCCATCATTTACCCGCTGAAGATCATCCCCCAAGGATCATCCACAGTAGCACTGAGGACAGTTTTGGTGGGTGGAGAATAGTGGACAGTCCAGGATCAGAGGCCCACCAACAGCAGTTGTTTCCATGAAAAAATAAGTGGTTCTAGGTGGAAACCCGCCTTTTAGCAGCCCAATTAGGTGCATGTCTAGTCTCTCCCTTACTTTCCACATCTCCAGCTATCAGGACTATCAGAATGGTTTAGTACAGAAACCAACAAGTTTTTAGTAAATTTCTGTTAATGCCATAAGCTGCAAACACTCCAATTAAGGACAAAGCCCCTTTGCCAGTTCTGAATAAGGATGCATTGCATGTGTGAGACTGAGCATGGCAGAATCTGTGGCTGCCCCATATCAAGGAAAAAGAATTGCCCTATGGGATGAAAGATCCTTCAATGGTCTTCAGTGTCCTTCCTTGCCAATCTTGAGAGCTGGCCATAGTCCTGAATATGAATGCATCTGTTATATTGTTTAAGCTGTCCATTGAGTCATTTTCCCCCCCATTTCTGGATGCTGTTTAGATCAGAACATGAATGCAACACTGATGCAGCCATGACTAATGCAACTACCACACTGAGCATGAAGCCTCTCCTATTCAATTGGGAAATCTCATACCATGCTACTCTCCCTATTTCTAAATATGTTAGAGAGGATGCTAGTTTGCAAACAGCAAACTACGGTATTGTAATTCTCCCAAAAGTATTTCAATTCTACAAATGACATGAAAAGCTCTCAAAAATTCAGGGTGGCATCAGAGAGCACACTGCATCCTGCAGGTGCAAAGTCAGGTGTATTCTGTGCATTCCTTTAATAAGTCTGGGAATGGAAACCACTGGCTGTGATAGAGTTTCAATCCTTCATCATTAACATTATTCTGATTTATTGCTGTGTCTGCCTGGAAGTGAGATATGACCCACTGATGTGTGACTATATGGTTTTCCTGAGCAACAACAAAATATTATGCTGTCTCCTTGGATCAAACCACACGTGACACTGGGACATCCATGACTGGATCTCTCAATTTTTTTTTTAATAACAAATTTATCTGTACCCCTCCCTAAACATTTTTAACCCTTTCCTCCATACTAATTTCCCAGTCTGTATCACCCTACTCTCAGGGATACATTTTTTATGCTAACTATCTTGAATAAGACTTAGCTGTGGTATATGCAATGTGTGATCTACCCACCCAAATGAATGTAGTCACCAGTCATGGATGGTGGCAAATGCACTGCTTTGCAGTCCTAGGCAAGCAGCAAAAACCCAGCTCGGTACATCACAAGGTGTGCAGTTCTGCTATTGATAAACAAGACTGAATAGGTCACTGCCTCTTACAGAGTCAGACCATTTATCCATCGGCTTTAGTCCTGTGTACACTGCCTGGCAGTAAGTCTGACAGTTTCAGAAAAGTGCCTTTCCCAGTCCTGCTTGTAGATGCCATGGATTGAATGTGACACATTTTGCATGGAAAATGTGTGGGGGGGTACCGTCAAGGGGGGCCCGGGGAGAATGAAAGTCTGGGGTTTCTCCTGCAAAGACATCATCATCGGGAGTGCTCAGGTGCTGCCTTTGAAACATTTTTCAAAAAGACTTTAGTCAAAAAGTCTTCAGGCTCAGCAGAAGGCAAACTGAGAAATTTGCCTAGGGGCATATATGTCTAGACCACCCCCTTTCCCAAGGACTATCTGAAAGACGTTGTGTAGCTCATGTAACATTACAGCCGTGATCCTATTCAAACGTACATGGGTGCAAGCCCTATAGTACACAGTGGGACTTATTGCTGAGAAAACATGCATTATCGACAAGGCTGGCATGTCTTCATGCTGCCTGAATCTGATACCCACTGCGCACATCCACACCTCCCTTGAAGGGGGAGTAGGTGAATGAGCAGGATTATTTCTGTCCCCACTTACAAAATGCGTGCCATATACCCTCCTTGGTCAATGTGTCTTCTGTTTGACATGAGCAGACACAAGGGATGCTGGGAGTCCTGCTTGCGCTGGATGCTAACAGAAGAGCCAGTGATCTTGTCATGATCTGGTAAGCACAGGGAAGAGGCAGGCAAGCAGGCTATCCTGTCCCTGCTTACTTGGTTCTTCACATGTACCAAGGAGGTTGGGAAAGGTGATGTGGAGCCACAAAACTCTTTTCCTCCTTCTCAATTCGGCTGCACTGGAGGGAGAAAGAGGCTGCCGTAGCTGCGGTGGCTCCCAACATGTTGGAAGGGTATCAGAACACCCACTGGAGCTGCAGGCCAGAGAGGGCAGCAGACAGATGGAGATTATCACCGTCCCTCCAAGGTATTGCTCCGTGCAAACATTTCAGGAGGCCTCATAGTTGGACTGCCCCAATAGGCTAGCATTGCAATATATATGCTTTATATTAATCTGGGCTTTTTTTTTTTTTTTTTAACTCCCATGTTTTAATTGTTGTCGAGTCATTTTAAAAACCATTGCAATCCACTCCAAGATATTGGAATTAAAGGTGCTAAATTTTTAAGGGCCCAATCCTATCCCACTTTCCAGCACCGGTGCAGATGCAATACAGCCCCGAGATAAGGGAATAAACATTCCCTTACATTGAAGAGGCCTCTGTGACTGCTTCCCCACCACAGGATGCAGTTCATGCTCCATTGGCACAGCTGCATTGGCACTGGAAAATTGGGTAGGGTTGGGTCCTCAATGAAGTTTCAATGTAGAAAGTGGCAGGAGAAATCTAAAGTTGTTCTATTTTTTAATTTCTGTTTTAGTCACAATGGTGCATGGCTATGGGGGTGTGTGGTTGTAGGGGAGTGCGTCATGTTGAGCATCTGCACTTTAAAATGTACCACTGATGTGCTCTACTACTTATGGGTCCAGGCAGTGTATGCACAGGAAACAAATTCACTTTAACAATAGAGGATTCCTGAACTTTTTTTTCATCCTTAATTTGTTTGACAGTTTCTACCCCCTGTGTTGACCGGAGGGGGGGGGGGAGTATTGAGGCAAGAATAAGGAATATCAGATAAATGGTACCATTTCAGAAAAGCCTTGCTGAGTTCTGCCTTGAAAAGCTTGACTGCTTAGATTAGATGTTGACAGGAGGTCAGCAACTCTCCATGTACCTGTGTACATAAGAGTGGGCAGAATAAACTCAAACTGTCATGCCTTGTTATGATAGATCTTTCTCTGTGTTTATGTCTGTTAACTACCCTTGTTCACATTGATCTTCGCAATACTCCAGAGGTCTCGCACTTCAGTTGTGAAGAAAGTAAGAGGAGTCTATAAAGACTTCCAAAAGCGATGAAATTGTTACAAGCCTTTTTTTTTTGGGGGGGGGGGGGGAACACTGACATTCTTTGTGGGGAAAAATAGATTTGTGTTTAGCTGGACATAATAGCAACAACATTTTGGAATCAATATGCCAACCTCAATTCTTGGTGTTCCATTTTGCTCATTAAATCTTGAGTGCCCAGGGAGGAGGCTGAGATTGCATTTTCCAGAATGAAACTTGCTTACTATTCGTATAGTGTCACCCCTGAGATCATGAATCCCATCAACCAGCTGGACAGCTGTTTGGCTTCCCTTTCATACTTTTTGTATAGAGGACGATGGACCAGGAAAAAGGGGAGGGGAAGAAAAAGACCCTGAGCTTGATCCAACCACAGTCCAATAGATTTTAATTGGACAGATTTGAGCACATAGGTATCTATTCCATTGAAAACAATGATAATAATAATAATAATAATAATAACTTTATTTCTACCCCGCCTTTCTCCCCGAAGGGACTCAAGGCGGCTTACAACATATTAAAAACAATTTAAAAAACAAATAAAAACATATTAACACATACTAAAAACAGCAGTCAGAATAAAAATAGGTAAAAAGAGCATAGAGCAGCAGCAAGTCATAAAAGAATCAGGCCTGTAAAAAAATATTAAAAGATGTTAAAAAGATGTTAAAAGGCCAAGAACTCAGAAGGCCTGTTTAAACAGAAGGGTCTTTAGGCCTTGCCGAAAGGTCTCAAGAGAGGGAGCCATTCTTAAGTCAAGGGGAAGGGAGTTCCATAGCGTTGGTGCCACTACTGAGAAGGCCCTATTTCTTGCAGCCGACCCACGTACCTCCCTAGGCGGCGGCACTTGTAAAAAGGCCTTCTCTGATGACCTGAGAGGGCGAGCCGGATTGTACAGGAGCAGGCGATCTCTAAGATACCCTGGTCCAGAGCAGTATAGGGCTTTAAAGGTCAATACCAGCACCTTGAATTGGGCCCGGAAACAAATGGGCAGCCAGTGCAGCCGCTGGAGAAGCGGACTGACAGGGTCGAACCGCCTACCTCCAGTAACCACACGGGCTGCCGCATTCTGCACTAGTTGCAGTTTCCGAACCGTCTTCAAGGGCAGCCCCACATAGAGTGCGTTACAGTAATCTAATCTCGATGCCACCGAGGCATGGATCACCGTGGCCAGGTCTGCACGATCCAAGTACGGCCGCAGCTGGCGCACCAGCCGAAGCTGAGCGAAGGCCCCCCTTGCCACAGCCACCACCTGGGAATCCAGGAGCAGCTGCGAGTCCAGGTGGACCCCCAAGCTGCGGACCTGCTCCTTCAGAGGGAGTGCAACCCCATTCAGCGCAAGCCGATAGTCCAGCACCTGCATCGAGGATTTCCTAACCAGGAGAGCCTCTGTCTTATCCGGATTTAATTTCAGCTTGTTAGCCCCCATCCAGATCCTCACTGCCTCCAGACAGCACTCCAGGTCCTCAACCGCCACCCTGGAGTCTGGAGGAAAGGAGAGATAGTGCTGGGTGTCATCAGCATATTGATGGCACCCCACTCCAAACCCCCGGATGACCTCTCCCAGCGGTTTCATGTAGATGTTAAATAGCATGGGGGACAGAATTGAGCCCTGTGGCACCCCGCATCTCAAGGGCCAGGGTGTCGAACAGGCATCCCCCAGCACCACCATCTGGGACCGACCCTCCAAGTAGGAGCGGAACCACCGCAAAACAGTGCCTCCAGCTCCACAGAATGATACACAGAACAAGCTGGATACTGCCCTGTTTTTGCTTCTCTTTTGTTTTTAAATACAGGGGCATAGAGTGGAGTACGGACTTTGCCAAAGACAGGTATAATATAATCAGCATTTACAGGCCTGGAGAACTGCATTTGATAACATGACAAAAAGAAGAGACTTCTTTCAAGCATTCCATTCAGTGGAAGACAATCCAGTTGCTAAACATGTAAGGGCCCAATCATATTGGTGTCAGTGCTGGCAATACACTGGGAGTACACTGGAAGTGGTTGGAGATATGCAAAAAGCCATTGTTTGAATTAACGCTGAGCCCATCCTGGCTTCTGAAAATTTACTAAGAGCACTGATAGCTTGGGGAAAAGGTTGACAGGGTGGATGGAGGGCAATCTGTTCAGAGCATCTTAGTGGGACTTGATGCCACAAAATAAAGATATGGGGCCAGCATAACTTACTATGAATCAGGAGGGTGTAAGAAGGGGCCAAACTGGCTATTTTTTCCATACACTTTTGGTGTAAGAGGAATGGGAAGACTCCAGACTTATAGCATTTACTCTTTTCTTTTTTTATCATAACCCGTAGATTCACCAAACAGAGCCAGGTGAAAAATAGTAACTGGAGGACCAGAGTACACTAATACTGAATCTTATAAATTATACTTTGAGGTAGCTTGCATACACAAGTACAACTTAACATCGGATTTCCTGCACAGATCAGGAATTCCACAAAAACCTGCAAAAGGTACACAAGGACCAATGCAACCAATGTGGCCATGCCATCACCATGGGTGGTGCCCACCCTTGCTCAGCTCCATCCTCACGTGTATAAGTTGCAGCAAAGCAGCACTTGATTGGTGCAGTATGTGTAGCCTGCATTACCTCGGCATTTTTGCAGAGCCTCAGGTATTCAACCTCACTATTGAGAGCTCAGGTGACACTGCACCCATCACTCCCACCCTAAGGATAGCCTGACATTACCTGGTCTGGTCTCCAATGGGGACCTGGTCACCTATGGGGATCAGAGAGGAGTGTGGTGTGTGTTCTGTTTCGTTTGTTTTTTGCTTACTCCTGTTTTTTTTTTTTTTTCCTCCTGAGTGTGGTGTTAGCTTAGGTAGTGTGGTCATTTCTATCAGGTATTAACATAAGAACATAAGAACATAAGAACAGCCCCACTGGATCAGGCCATAGGCCCATCTAGTCCAGCTTCCTGCATCTCACAGCGGCCCACCAAATGCCCCAGGGAGCACACCAGATAACAAGAGAACCCATCCTGGTGCCCTCCCCTGCATCTGGCATTCTGACTTAACCCATTCCTAAAATCAGGAGGTTGCGCATACACATCATGGCTTGTACCCCATAATGGATTTTTCCTCCAGAAACTCATCCAATCCCCTTTTAAAGGCGTCTAGGCTAGACGCCAGCACCACATCCTGTGGCAAGGAATTCCACAGACCGACCACGCGCTGAGTAAAGAAATATTTTCTTTTGTCTGTCCTAACCCGCCCAACACTCAATTTTAGTGGATGTCCCCTGGTTCTGGTATTATGTGAGAGTGTAAAGAGCATCTCCCTATCCACTCTGTCCATCCCCTGCATAATTTTGTATGTCTCAATCATGTCCCCCCTCAAGCGTCTCTTTTCTAGGCTGAAGAGGCCCAAACGCCGTAGCCTTTCCTCATAAGGAAGGTGCCCCAGCCCCGTAATCATCTTAGTCGCTCTCTTTTGCACCTTTTCCATTTCCACTATGTCTTTTTTGAGATGCGGCGACCAGAACTGGACACAATACTCCAGGTGTGGCCTTACCATAGATTTGTACAACGGCATTATAATACTAACCGTTTTGTTCTCAATACCCTTCCTAATGATCCCAAGCATAGAATTGGCCTTCTTCACTGCCGCCGCACATTGGGTCGACACTTTCATCGACCTGTCCACCACCACCCCAAGATCTCTCTCCTGATCTGTCACAGACAGTTCAGAACCCATCAGCCTATATCTAAAGTTTTGATTTTTTGCCCCAATGTGCATGACTTTACACTTACTGACATTGAAGCGCATCTGCCATTTTGCTGCCCATTCTGCCAGTCTGGAGAGATCCTTCTGGAGCTCCTCACAATCACTTCTGGTCTTTACCACTCGGAAAAGTTTGGTGTCATCTGCAAACTTAGCCACTTCACTGCTCAACCCTGTCTCCAGGTCATTTATGAAGAGGTTGAAAAGCACCGGTCCCAGGACAGATCCTTGGGGCACACCGCTTTTCACCTCTCTCCATTGTGAAAATTGCCCATTGACACCCACTCTCTGCTTCCTGGCCTCCAACCAGTTCTCAATCCACGAGAGGACCTGTCCTCTAATTCCCTGACTGTGGAGTTTTTTCAGTAGCCTTTGGTGAGGGACCGTGTCAAACGCCTTCTGAAAGTCCAGATATATAATGTCCACGGGTTCTCCCGCATCCACATGCCTGTTGACCTTTTCAAAGAATTCTATAAGGTTGGTGAGGCAAGACTTACCCTTACAGAAGCCATGCTGACTCTCCCTCAGCAAGGCCTGTTCGTCTATGTGTTTTGAGATCCTATCTTTGATGAGGCATTCCACCATCTTACCCGGTATAGATGTTAGGCTGACCGGCCTATAGTTTCCCGGGTCCCCCCTCTTTCCCTTTTTAAAAATAGGCGTGACATTTGCTATCCTCCAATCTTCTGGCACCGTGGCCGTTTTGAGGGACAAGTTGCATACCTTAGTCAAGAGATCTGCAACTTCATTCTTCAATTCCTTAATAACCCTTGGGTGTATGCCATCAGGGCCCGGTGACTTATTGATCTTTAATTTATCAATGAGGTCTGAAACATCTTCTCTTTTAACCTCTATCTGACTTAACTCCTCGGTCAGGAGGGGCCGTTCGGGCAGCGGTATCTGCCCGAGGTCTTCTGCCGTGAAGACAGATGCAAAGAACTCATTTAATTTCTCTGCCATCTCTAAGTCTCCTTTTATCTCCCCTTTCCCTCCCTCACCATCCAGAGGGCCAACCGCTTCTCTGGCGGGTTTCCTGCTTCTAACATATTTGAAGAAGCTTTTATTATTCCCCTTAATGTTGCTGGCCATGCGTTCCTCATAGTCTCGCTTGGCCTCCCCTATCACCTTCTTACATTTCTTTTGCCACAGTTTATGTTCCTTTTTATTCTCTTCATTAGGGCAAGACTTCCATTTACGGAAGGAAGCTTCCTTGCACTTCACAGCCTCTCTAACTTGGCTGGTTAGCCATGCGGGCACTCTCCTGGATTTAGTGGAACCCTTCTTTCTTTGCGGTATACACCTCTGCTGGGCCTCTATTACTGTTGTTTTAAGCAGCCTCCATGCACTCTGGAGAGACTGGACTCTTTTTACCCTCCCTTTCAACCTCCTTCTAACCAGCCTCCTCATTTGAGGGAAGTCCGCCCGTCGGAAGTCAAGGGTTTTTGTTAGAGATTTGCCTTGTATTCTTCCCCCAACGTGCACATCAAAACGGATCGCAGCATGATCACTGTTCCCCAATGGCTCAGTAACATTTACATCTCTAACCAGGTCCTGCGTACCGCACAAAATTAAATCCAGAGTCACCTGTCCTCTAGTGGGCTCCGTGACTAGCTGCTCTAAGCCACAGTCATTTAGCACGTCAAGAAATCCGGTTTCCTTATCGTGACCAGAACACAAATTGACCCAGTCAATATGAGGATAATTGAAGTCCCCCATGATTACAACCCTGTCCTTCCTTGTCACCTCCCTGATCTGTTTCCTCATTTCAAGGTCCCCATCAGATTTCTGGTCTGGAGGACGATAGCACACCCCCAGTATTACATCGCTGCACAAGCCTGGTAATTTAACCCACAGAGATTCTACGGTGGAGTCGGACCCACCTTCAATCTCTACTTTGCTGGATTCTATCCCTTCCTTAACATAAAGAGCCACCCCACCTCCAACACGTCCCTGCCTGTCCCTCCTGTAGAGTTTATAGCCCGGGATTGCGGTATCCCACTGATTCTCCGCATTCCACCAGGTTTCCGTTATGCCCACTATGTCAATATTTTCCCTTGTCACCAGACATTCCAGTTCTCCAACCTTTGCTCGTAGACTTCGGGCATTTGCATAAAAGCATTTATACACGGAATGCCCCAGGATGGGCTGCTTATTCGCTCCTTTGTCCCCGCATCCTCTCATTGTGCCAAACCGTCTATCACATCCCATCACCCTACCTTTCCCAATTTCTTCTCCTACCCTGCCTTTGTCTTGTTGTTCTCTAACCTCCCCATCCTCATCCCATAGGGATGAGGAGTCCCGAACCGGATGCCCCTCGGCTCCTGTCGGCCTTCCCCCAGGGATCAGTTTAAAAGCTGCTCTGCCACCTTTTTAATGTTATGCGCCAGCAGTCTGGTTCCATTCTGGTTCAAATGGAGCCCGTCCCTCTTGTACAGGCCCCGCTTGTCCCAAAACGTTCCCCAGTGCCTAACGAATCTAAACCCCTCCTCCCTACACCACCGTCTCATCCACGCATTGAGACCCCTGATCTCCGCCTGCCTAGCTGGCCCTGCGCGTGGAACAGGTAGCACTTCAGAGAACGCTACCTTTGAGGTCCTGGCTTTCAGCTTCCTGCCTAAAAGCCTAAATTTGGCCTCCAGGACCTCCCAGCTACACTTGCCCACGTCGTTGGTGCCGACATGCACCACAGCCGCTACCTCGCCCCCAGCACTGTCTACTAGCCTGTCTAGACGAGAAGTGATGTCCGCAACCTTCGCACCAGGCAGGCAAGTCACCATGCGGTCCTCACATCCGTCGCAAACCCCCCTCTCTATGTTTCTAATAATCGAATCCCCCACTACAAGAAGCCCCCGACCCCCCTCCCGCCGAGGAGTATCCCGAGTGCGCTCGGATATGGGCCCATCCCCTGGAGAAGGGATCCCCCCTAGGGGATTGTTTCCCTCCTCTCCAGGATGACGTCCTCCAGTCCCGAGACTTCCCACCCGGGCAGCCGAGGAGCTGCAGGCCTGAGGTTGGGACGAAGCCTGATCGTCCCCAGAAGTCTCCCCACGGTCCTCCTCTGGCTGCCTGCGCTTCTCCAGGTCGGCCACCAAGGCTTCAAGGGAGCGGACGCGTTCCCTGAGAGCCTGGAGCTCCTTGCACCGAGGACACACCCATGACTTATACCCCAGAGGCATATAATCATACATGTGGCACTCGATGCAGAACACTGGATAGCCCCCACTCTGCTGCTGGCTGTCTGACTGCATAGCTTTTTTGTTGTTGTTGTTGTTGTTTTATTTAGGGGTCCTTTTAAAAACCGTACACTGGATAGCAGCCCTCTTCTCAAGGGAAGAGGAAGGGCAGTGTAAGGGGCCCTGGCCTCCTCGCCCTGCTGCTGAACTCGCCCAGATGCTAAACTCTCGTGCCTTACCTGGCACTTAGTTCCCAGAGGCCACACGCGTCTGCAGAGAGCCTCACGCGATGGCCTGCCTAGCTTTATACTCCTGGCTGGCTCCTCCCCCCTCCTTCCTTCCTGATGGAAAGGGGGCTGGCCTTCCCAGGTGCGTTTACAAAAGCTCAGGAAGGCAAATGGCTGCTGATGGGCGTGACCTACTCTGCAGGCTCCTGAATGGACTGCTTGGGGCTCTTAATGGGTTGGGAATTGGCCCTTCCTAGGTCCTTTCCCTCCTAGTTCTGCTCTCTTAGGCTGGACTGTTTTTGTAACCTCAAGCTAGTTTTTATTTGGGTTTGTTTAATTTTTTATTGCTCTCTAGATCCTGTGTCCCAATTTACTGACCTGTTTAGGTTATGTTCTAACTTAGATTAGGTTTAACCTGGGTTAAGTATAGGTTTAATTTAAGCAAGTAGAAAACCTGCTTTTCACTTTATCCTCCTCCCTTTCTTCGATTAAGTGCTACCTTAGGTGCAGCTAACTTTCAATTTTGATTTAAATGCCTGACCCTTGGGCACTTACTCACGAGTAGGACTCTGCTCTTACTCACGAGTAGGACTCTGCTCCTACTCACGAGTAGCCCTATGTACCTCCCTTAGGTGCTAACTTTCAATTTTGATTTAAGGTTGCTTTAAAGGTAAAGGTATTGTGCAGGACTATGTGTAGGTGTAGAGATCTGGTATACATCCTAAGGTATGCAAGGGCCAGAGGGGAAGCCCATACTGATCCCCAGAGACTGTATGACTCAGGGATTCTGGCTGGTGACCCCTGGGGCCTGAAATGCCAAGGCCATCCTAAAGGTTTTTTCAGCTTGGGAAAAGCTGGGCAATTTGGCTGCCGTAACCCCCTTTTTAGGGTTTGATGGTGAAAACCAGAGGTTGGCATGAGCCGATCTCTGGTTGGAGGTGTGCGGATACACAGTGAAGAAAGTGGACAGTTGTATCTTGCTCCCTTGGGATAGTGGCCTGCACTAAAATGGACAGGAAATTCCTAGTCAGGATTTGCTGCAGGATTTAAGTTGAATGAATTGCAAAATCAACCAAGTGGTCCAATTTCCAGCAACAGTAATCTTGTAGCGGGTGCTTGAGAAATTAATGCCTCTGTTTTGCAGGTGATGAACACTGAGGCTGTGAGATAAGTGATTACAAGTCCAGCTATGGCAGATAATGTTTTACTGGCAATTCTACTTGCCATTGTTAAACTTTTTCAAGTCAGAAACCCTTGCTGATCTCCTGCAAATCAACCAGAGGTCATGTCACTGCTTCTGATGCATAAAGATGCCCTGTAATGCTGCAATTAAGTCTGATCCACTCAATTCAGGTACAGCAAAAGCTCAAGTCCCATCAAATGACTTCTGGAAACCAGTTTCAATATTTCTCCCCGCTTTCAAATTGCAATAATATGTCCAGTCTCACAGAAAGAGAAACATTCAACGACCCTGCACTGACGGCTTCTCTAATTCACAAATGGAGGTTGACTTTTCATGTTGACAGTAACACAATTTCCATAACTGTTTAAAAGCCATGTTCAGGACAGCCACTACAATCAGGAAGCATTATCGATGCTCTACCTAAGTCTTCTCCCCTATGTATGAGAAATGGAGAGCAAAGAATTAAATCCAATATAGATAAATCCAGCAAGAGAGAACCCACAAAAGAGCTGAGAGTGAAAAAAAAATTGACCAGATTAAAAAGATTTAAGATGATTTAATTAGACTTCTTTTTTTTCCACAGTACTCAAAGCTGAGGAAAGAACTGAAAGGAGAGTGCACATTTTCTTTTGTTCAGATATGGCAAACTCAGTTTGTAAGAGGAAAAAAGGAACCTGCTGTGGGGAGAGGGGAAGAAAGAACCCTTTGAGAACGAGACACAAAACATAAGACCCTGTGGATTGTTCCTATATTCCCAGCAATCGGAGATGAGTTCTTAGATATTCAAAATAACACCAAGGAATTAAAAAAAATGAAAAAAGAATGGTGTAACATTCTGATTATTGTTGTCATCCATGGTATATTTAACCCATTTCTGTCCAGTCCACAGGTGTACGCATTTGATCCCTGTTGTGTATATGCAACACTGGGCAGAAATTGCTTAAGTTAAGGGAATCACCTCCCCCACCTAGAAACTCCCCCAGCAACCCGCATCCTGGGTTGCACTCAGGTCAGGGAAGCAAGGAACACAGCTAGAAAGAGAAGAGAGTAGTCAGTGACCAGTACTGGGTGCTGGCTTGGCACAGTAGTTCTTGGGTAGTGGCTGGAATGTGAAAGGCTCACCCAACACCTGTGAGTCATATGCACCATCACAGTGACAGCAAGACAGGCAGGGAGTGAATGAAAGACATGTGCAGTTATTTGACCCAGCTCTTTATACCTTTTTCTCACATGGAAACCTATGGGATCTTTTTGTGGGCTGGGCTCATCAAGGAACCTTATTTTGTTGAGCTGATGGCCCTTGATTGCTCATCCCCAGCACTAAATGGGTGCTGCTGTTGTTTTGCACCATCCTTAAAGGAATGGCAGCTGGCTCTAGAGGCCAGTTGCTTCATTAGAATGGCTCACTGATTCACAGCCCAAACTGATCCCCTTTGACCACCAGCAGAATGCATATTCCACTGGTGGGAATGCAATGACCCGGCAGAAGTAACATTTTGTCAGTGAATGCATTGGCTGGCAGTCGTGTGCACAGGCCAGCAGAGAGACCGCTGTCCAGAAGCACCAGTGAATTGGTGATCTGAGGGCTTACCTGGAGATAAGTAAAAATGTTTTCTACTTACCTCCAGTTTGCCATTTAGGTTGCTCCCCCCCACCATAGGCTGCAATGTGCCCTTAACTGCATCAGTGCTGGTGGCAGGGGATAAGACTGGACTTGCTGAGTGCAGCTAGGGTTGAAGGCCTTTCATTTATGTCCCCAACATCACCAGATCTGGAAGCTCCCAGGATGTGGCTGTTCACAGGTTCAAATGTGCTGGGCAAGAAAGATGCAGCCGCTCATGGAATTTTCCCAGAAATAAAAGCCAGGCAGACCTTTTTCCAAGCAAGTCTCTTGAGGAGGAGTGATGACTGTTCTGACAAATTAAAAGTGTGACCTTCCTTGAGGCCTCTTGCCTTCAGTTGAACTCTACACTCGCATTACTGGCCGGGGTCATGCTGTCCTGGCAGGCATCTGGGACCACATAGTCACGTATGCCAATATGACACACATCCTGCGTCTTAAATAAAAGAAGTAAAAAGCTTGACAAGCAACAGATACATACATGTGAGGCCTTTCTGTGACAGACTGAGCTTCCCCTTAAAAATGCCTTCTAATTTGTCATCAGTGCTCAGCACTGCTTTATAAAAAGAGCATTCATTTTCTAAAAAAGAAACACATTTTTAATGTTTCAGATTTTTTTTTTAAACAGCAGATTTCAATTTTGATATTTTGCCAGATGGTGCAAGGTTTGTTTCCACTCTACAAATGACATTAAGAAAGAGAGCTCTACAGTACAACACACTTGCCAAAGCAGAAAAGGAAGAATGGCAACCAATGAACACAATGTTGGAAAGAGTGTAATATAGCTGCTGCTTCAGCTAGACCACAGGTTGGTCCACAAGACCCTGAGAAGTGGTCCGTGAGGTCTCAGGAATCACCTGTGAACATTTCTAGTGTCTTGCCGAGAAAGTGCTCCCAAATGGACCACCAGAAAGAGCAGAGAATGAACTGAAGTACCAGCTGCGGGTGTTCCATTCACCAACCTCTCTGGTAGTTTGTGGGGGAATGTTCACTTGGGAGATGCTTTCCCACGGACCACCAGAGAGGGTGGAGACATTGAAGACTGTGGCTGTGAACAGCCCATTCTCCACCCTCTATAGTGATCCATAGGGGAATGCTCGCTTGGAAGATGCTTCCCCACGGACCACCAGAAGAGGGTGGGGACCACCCACAGTTGGCATTTCATGTGGTCCACAAGTATTACATAAGAACATAAGAACAGCCCCACTAGATCAGGCCATAGGCCCATCTAGTCCAGCTTCCTGTATCTCACAGCAGCCCACCAAATGCCCCAGGGAGCACACTACATAACAAGAGACCTCATCCTGGTGCCCTCCCTTGCATCTGGCATTCTGACATAGCCCATTTCTAAAATCAGGAGGTTGCGCATACACATCATGGCTTGTACCCCGTAATGGATTTTTCCTCCAGAAACTTGTCCAATCCCCTTTTAAAGGCGTCCAGGCCAGCTGCCATCACCACATCCTGTGGCAAAGAGTTCCACAGACCAACCACACGCTAAGTAAAGAAATATTTTCTTTTGTCTGTTCTAACTCTCCCAACACTCAATTTTAGTGGATGTCCCCTGGTTCTGGTGTTATGTGAGAGTGTAAAGAACATCTCCCTATCCACTCTGTCCATCCCCTGCATAATTTTGTATGTCTCAATCATGTCCCCCCTCAGGCATCTCTTTTCTAGGCTGAAGAGGCCCAAACGCAGTAGCCTTTCCTCATAAGGAAGGTGCCCCAGCCCCGTAATTATCTTAGTCGCTCTCTTTCGCACCTTTTACATTTCCGCTATGTCTTTTTTGAGATGCGGCGACCAGAACTGGACACAATATTCCAGGTGTGGCCTTACCATCGATTTGTACAACGGCATTATAATATTAGCCGTTTTGTTCTCAATACAATTTTTGCCTAAGTGATCAGCAGGCTCCTAAAGGTTGGGAACCACTGAGCTAGACAAAAATCCATTTTCTTGAGGCTGGAGATAATTACATTAGAGAGAATGCTAACTCTAAAAACTTCTTTCAGTGTAAAAGTTTGAAGCTTTGTGGCCAGTCAGAGATGTAGCAGGAGGTATTTAATTCAAATTTATTCCATAAAGCTTATGTCTTGTGAGCATGAGGGACAAAGTGTTCAATGCCCACAAGCACCTGTTTGTAATCTATTCACATATGAATGGGATCATATTTGGAACCTAATATTAATTCAAAGCCCCTCTATTAAGAGTACATAGAACTAAAGCTGATGAAACATGTTCTGCACATTGTTGATTAACATTTTAAGCCCCAGTAACCCTTTAATAGAAAAGCCTTTGTTGAAATAATATGCAACATTAACAAGGCCAAAATACGTATTGTTCTTTTTCTGCAGCTTCATTTTGCATGACTAATTTGGCTAGATTTAACTCTCTGGGTTAAATCACCGAATTTCATTGCTGAGTTTCAGTAACCAATTAAAAACAAAATCCACTTTGTTTTGAAACAAGCCAAAGTCACTACAGACTTGCAATGTCAACACCAAGGTGTCTTGCCCTGCTGTGATGGATCAGATATTCATTACATGCTTGCAGATTATGTTCAAACAAAAGAATTTGCATTTGGTAGGAGACATTTAGCTAATGATTTCATAAGATGCCAGCACATAATCAGGAGTGATGGTTGTCTTCCTAGCAAGTCCTTTTCAAGGAGACTCCTGTGATGAATGCTATACAATTGATTGCCAATCATGTATTACTAGAACCAATGAATACTTCAGTACTTTAGACAGGACTCAAAGGTCAAACTCTCCCAGAATGCTCTCTTGCTTCAGGAGTGACAAAGGATGCTACAGAGCACCATGGTCATGGCTGAGTGTTGTTCAGGGTAGACCTTGGAACAGTAATCAGGGTCGACATTTAAATACAAAGACCCCATTGAGCTCCATTGCAGCCCAGTGCAAGTTATTTGGCTGGCAGTATATGGGAACAGGCAGAACAGAGTACTGTATTTTTTTTTTTAAACAATGCGTAATTGACACATGGAGTGCAGGCTTTCACACATGCTACACAGTAATGGCTCCTAATTTAGATGGCTTTAACAAAGGGAACAGGCAAATTCCTGGAGGAGATGCAACAGCTATTAGCTATGATTACCAAATGGAACCTCCATGATCAGGGCAGTATATCTCTGAATACCCCCAAAATGGGTGAGGGCTTTTGTTTTCATGTCCTACTTGCAAGCTTTCCAGAAGCATCTGGTTGACCACTGTTGAAGACAAGATGCTCAACTAGATGGACTTTTGGTCTGATTCAGCAGGCTCTTCTTAAGTTTACCCATAACCATCCATTATCCATCCAAATGTATCTAGCCATGCCTCTAAAAATGTTGCCTTAGACCCAGAGGGCCAAACTGGCAACAGGACAGTTGCTTAAAATAGCAAAGTTCAATGCTACCAGAACCTGGTTTTCTGATTGGAGCAGAAAAATATTGGAATCTTGGCAGTCTGGCTAGAAAATAGCTAAAAAATTGAGTGAAGTGTCCACCTGAGACTTTCACTGTAGAAATGATTGTCAGCTTGGAACTGCCCATGTCTTTTTATTAAAGCTTTCTAGCAAATTAAATTGACAATGAAAACGTACCATTATTTGGGCTAATTAAATTAACAAAACTGTCATCTATCTTGCAACGGTTCAACAGCATGCCCTGATAAGGAATTTCATCTTGAATGGCCTCCAAATGCTGAACATCTTTCTTGGTAATGCAGTGGGCAGAGGCTACCAATCACCACCCTTGACACATCCTTTGGTAATAGATCATTCTAACGATATCTGGGTTTTAAAAGGTTATTATTACTGTAAATAGTGAATGAAAAGAGGGAGTTGTAAAATGTGCAGATGTGTTAAAAAATACTGGAGTCCCCATCCTGAAATATAATAGAACATCCCATATCCAGAAATCTCTGGAGCCATAAAATTTGTCTTCCAGAGAGGGGAGTTGAAGGAGTTATAAAATATGCCAGTGTACACTGCACATTTATAGAACATAAAACATGCTCAGAATACAGAATAATATGGTCCAAGGCTTTCTGAGTAAACAAGATTTTGTGATGTTATGAAAGGAGATGGCAACATGGAGCAGCTGAGGAATGAAATATGTTCCCTTTGCAATTTTTGGAGTCATTCCTGGAGAACAGACCCCATAACCTGGGATCAAAAGTCTGCTCAGAGATCCAACCTGATTTCATGAATTCTAAAAGCTGGTCCAAACATCCCAGTGTTACCCATGAAAGCATAACCCTCCTCAGACAAGGCTCTACTTGCATGGACTTTGTCACACATGGGAAGCTATAAAAGAGTACAGTGGCAACTTAAGTGAAAAAGGATTTTCATTTCCCAGCATGCCTTGCTCATGGAAGAAAATGCTGTGATGATCTGTGATTAACTTCTCTGAAGTTACAGTGCACATGCAAATAGACCTCTCAAGTGAATAGTCATTCACCATTCCCAGTCCGCTCCACTTGCCTCTCTACAAACCTAAATATGAAGCTGGATCTCCCCAGAATTGTGCTGGGTTCTGCAACTCTGGAAATGAGCTCGGGCAGGTGTGTCAAACATAAGGCCCATGGGCTGGATGCGGCCCCTAAAAGCAACTTATCCAATCCCCCCCCCCCATTATAATTGGGCTCTCCCACTGTGATAATTGAGCTCTCTCATATCTTGAAAATAAGATTTTCACATTTCCTGTTCTGTTACTTGCAGCTAATGAGTTTCTATGTGAGAACCAAGCCCTTATTTATGGCCATCATCTGCTTGATGATGTCACTTTCGGCTTAATGATGTCACTTCTGGCCCTCAGCATGCACCATAAATGCTAACTTTGGCCCTCTGTATGAAACACGTTTGACACCCCAAACTAGGGAGTACACTTGACATCACAAAAGGGTGCAGGAGCAAGGGAGGGAGTAGGTCTTGACATTAAGGTCCAGCATCACATGTCAGGCTTGGTCAGGCATGTGCCCAGAGTCCACAGTTCAGCCAGGGCCTCTGCCTGGGCACAACCATGCCCCACCTGGTTGCCTCCCATCACACTTGGGATGTGTTACATGGCTTTTCAGGCAATAGGAAAGGGAATAGCAGCCACAGCTCCTCCTTCCTGGTGCTGCCCCTTAAAAATTCCAGATGGTTCCTGCAAGCAGAGAATTCTAAAAAGGCCAGCCTAGGAAAGAAGAAGGGCTCTTGTGTATTTCTTCATTGTCTGATAGGCCACAGGATGTTTACTGGGTAGCAAATGAAGGAGGGGATAGCTGCCTCAGCAGAGGACAGTTCTCCTTTGTGCCACCACTGTGAGCTATGGTGTGAAGGGAGCATTTTATCTATAGTCTTGGGCCTCACCTGGGCAGCCAAGGTCCAAGATGGAAGGGCTCTGGTTTGTGCCATTATTGTGAACCAAAGACCCAAATCCTAACCCACTTTCCAGCACTGGCATAGCTGTCCCAATGGGACGTGTGCTGCATCCTGCAGTTGGGTGGCACTCATGGAAGCCTCCTCAAAATAAGGGAATGTGTGTTCCCTTACCTCGGAGCTGCGTTGCCCTTATGTCAGTGTTAGAATTGTGCCCAAAGTGTGAAGAGATCACTTAGTCTTTAGTCTTGGGCCTCACTTGGGCAGCCAAGACCCAAGATGGAAGTATTCTGGTTTGTGCCACCATTGTGAGCCAAGGTGTGAAAGGAGCACTTTGTCTTTAGTTTCGGGTCTCACCTGGGCAACCAAGGCTCAAGATGGAAGCGTTCTGGGTTTGCGCCACCATTGTGAGCTGTGGCACAAAGGTGCTTCAGTGTTCTGCCTGACTCAGTAGCCAGGGGCGTGCATACTGGTACACATGTACATATAAAGGGGAGCCACCAACAAGGCTTGTGTCCCCACCAAGCTGGCACTGACGCTGCCTGACATCCACAAATATTGGCTTGGCAACTGAAAGTTAAAAACTTGGGTCCCTGGGACACCATATGTGCTGCCCCGAGCACTATGGAGAGCAGTCAGGATACGCAGCCCAATCCTATGCATGTCTACTCAGAAGTAAGTCCCATTAGTGTCAATGGGGCTTACTCCCAGGAAAGAGTGGATAGGATTGGGCTGACAGGCATGAAAAACAACTAAAGTGCTTGACCAGCCAATTCCAACACCAGAGGTTTCCTTCTCTGAGTTCTGCTGTTTGTTGCTCGACATATATAACAACCCATTGTAGATTTTTTAAAAAATTTCCACCCTGCCCTCCCTCCCTGCTTACCTCACTTTATTTTGAAAATTCCACATAAAACATCCTCCCCGCTCCTTCTGCTGTTGTGGCATTGCATTTAAACGTTTGTAATTGCAGTGAATGATATGTCTCTCCATTCTACACAATGCTTTGATGCCCATCATGCTGATTGTTAGAGAAAGCTATCCAGAGTAACTGGCTTTGTTTCTATTTTAGCTACCCACCCCCCACCCCCCGGAAAGATTGGCAGGGATACTAATGGACACAGCTGTTTAAATGAGAAGTTTCGCCTCTGTTGCTTACCACGAACACTGCAGTGAACGCACCAAGCAAAACCGTTCTGGTAATGTTGTACACAGGTTCTCTGAAGACGTATTAGGAAACTGCACTACCTAGCCAAAATGAAGAATTTTTGCTTCTAAGTCATTTCAGACCCACTGAAGCCATTCAGATGAAACTGACTCCAATACAAATTCCTCTGCTTAAATGGGCTTTACATTGGACATCTCTGATGGGACATGTTGACTTGAAAAGCTTCAGCATACACATGAGGCAATAATTAATGGAGGGTTGCATCTTACTGCCAAAGACCCATCTGGACTGACCCATAATTTCCTGGCATACATTCCTATGAAGCTACTGAGGCTCATCTTCTTCCGACCTGAAAGCTCTGCCACCAATTTAGGTTAATTAATTGGAATATTGCTATCTCACCTTGATAGTTCAGAACCATGAGCCAGCCTAACATCATGGCAGCTAGCACGACAAAATTTAAACCACAATGACAAAAGCACAGTCAGATGCAAACAGAACATGGGGGAGATAAAATTACAGAAAAGACAACAAACCAGACATTGTAATGCAACACAGAGAGTCAGCAAAAATCAAGAACAAATCAAAGTCTGCTGAAACAAGACCATTTTCAGCCTGCAGTACAGAATGTCAGCAAGGAGGAGGAGAAGTGGATCTCCCAAGACAGCGTTCCAAAGCATGGGTGCCACAAAGCCCTCTCATATGTTCCCACCAACTGTACCTTAGATGGGGGTGGGACATGCAAATGGATCTCTCATGCAGCCTGATACTATGGGCCTTCTGCACCAACAGAACTCATGCTGGTGGTGCAGCTTGCTTTATCGTGGTCACAAAGCATGATCCACCATTCTGGGCAACTGGGTCACATGGCTTCTGAATAGACCTATCACTGATAAATCTGCACTTGGGGTGGGCGGAAAGGGGAGGGTGGTGGGAGAAATAGGATGGAGGATGGGGCAGGTAAGGGTGTGTGCTAAGGTTGGGAAAGGGGCAGTATCGGGGGCAGTAGCTCTGCTGATATCCTGTCTCCCTTCTTGACCTTGATCCACCTTCCCAGGTCCACTTGAATTTCTGCAAGCAAAATTTTGGGTGTGGGTCCATTACAGCAGATAAGACTTAGCCCCAGGCAAGGAAACAAATGTTAGGGTTGGGCTGTTAATGAACAGGTAAGAGTGATGTCTGGCTATAGCTAGTTCAGAATGAGGACAAGTCAGTATTCTGGAACCAATTCACACATGAGTTATATGTTGAGAGTATGCAAGAACACTACAACATTTGCACCCACACTGGACATGTGACAGCCCTGTTCATATGAACTCTGGAAGTTAAATAGATGCAGATGCTCTACCTTTTACAGTAGAGATGGCCTGAAAATATCTCAGTGGCCATACATAAAAAAGCCCTCCAGCTGGGAATGCAGGTGGAGGGAGACTTGTCCGGTTCCCCGCCTGCATGATGTCCTGAGCAGCTATTGGTTGGGGGAGGGGGCAAGCCTGGGGCGTGTAGTTTAAAGGCTGGCGCCCATGTTTCCCCCAGCCTAGCTGTGATGAAATGAGTCTTAGCTTTTGGTGAACATTTTGGCCATTCTTGGAAAAAGAAAAATCCCCTCCTTTTTGATTATCTTTGGGGTACTAGGGACAGACTGCACTTGCTCCCAGTGTGGAAGGGATTGTCACTCCCGAATTGGCCTTTTCAGCCACACTAGACTCTGTTCCAGAACCACCTTTCAGAGCACGATACCATAGTCTTTCGAGACTGAAGGTTGCCAACATGACCTTGAGAAAATGGTTACATATTCATTTACATTGCCTACCTCTCAATTGCCCTCTATTATTCTCTGTGATGTGACAATGTAACCAAATCAGATTGGCTACACAGTGTTAGGCCATCATCCCATTCACAGTACAATTTCTGACCAGGTAGAATCACATGTGATCCATCCAGGAAGGGGTAAACAAAAATAGCTGGGGAAAAAGTTGTAGCAGAGGTTGTTAAAAGGTGATTGTTACAATGTCCTTCTGGCAATAATCCAACCCCATCAAAATGGCAATGTATCTGAAACCTGAATCTTAGAATAGTCTGCGTAGCTTCCGACCCTCTCCAAGGTAGGGCACCAGTCAGTGGCATCACTACGGTTTGCATCACCCAGTACAGGAGGCCAGCATGTCACCCCCATGATAGACCTCCCATGCAGTGGGCAGGACGCCGCTGCAGGCAGTGAGCATGGTGATGTACCATTGCTCCACCCCTCTGGTTTTTTGGCTGTAACGTTTGAAAGAATAGAGATATTTCAAAGCAGTTTGTTTCTTTGCATTCTGCATGAAATTACACACTGAATGATATATAACATGATGGTATCATTCAAAAATACCAAGATTTTAAAGATTTTGACCAGTAGCGGTCACCCAGTGCAGCCTGCACTCCCCTGCACCCCCTAGAGATGCCACTGGCACCAGCTTACACAGATTTGTCTCCATGCAGCTCTGCTCTGACCACAAGCCCTGAAAAGATCCTGCACAGCCCAAAAGTTATCATGTAAACATCCAACGTGCAGGACAACCTATCCAGAGATGCTCCTTCCTTTATCATTATTTCTCATTCTTGTAGCAGGGGAATCTTCCTGAGATCATTTAAAGCAGCTATGATTTTGTGTCTAAAAGTAATCGCAGTTACCAGGAGAAAACACACGGGTCATATTCCCAAGAGAGAATTGCACAGCAACCAGAAAGTATGCTCTGTTTTCCTAAATGGATCATTAGAAAGTTTAGGCCAAAGTAGTTACTGCATTGAGCCATTTTTGTTTTTAGCCATTCCTGTGTCCTGAACCTCCCCATCCCACATAGATCTGTGCACTTTATTAAAATTAACTCTGTGTGTTTAAGGACTAATTTGAGGGCTAATTTCCCCAGAGACTCCAATTATCCTTTTAGTTATTTACTTATTTATTGGATCACTACAAGGGTAATGAGAAAAGAACAATGCACTCTTCGTCTGGTGAACAGTGAGTGGCTCATAATAGTGACCTCTAAAAAATTCTTGTTTGGGGAGACTATTGCATACATATTACACCCCTTTTATAGAGCAAGGGCTGCTAGAGTTGCTCTGTTGAATGAAGATTTGCACCCCCAACTTCTTTCTAGTATACAGGTGGTTTCCTCCGGTCATTTGCAATGTGCTTGCAGGAAACCACAAAGATGATGCCAAGAGTTACTTCAGTTTGTTTGTGTCAGAAAACTGACTCAAATGTGTATCCATCACTGGCCTGCTGCAGCATCTAGTGGTTCATGTGTGAATGAGCCATCTGATGAAGAAAAGTGACATCAGGTTGATGGTGAGGTGTTTGCAAGGGATGCCCTCTGGTTTCTCAAGAATAGATGGATTACCAGGTAAGAGAATGAGCAGTGTTTATTTATGACTGTGGTAGTGAACAGTTGATCAAAACACTTTTTTTTTTACATTGCCCTTCCTTTAAAGTGCTCACGGTGGTTATGTCATTTCTCCCCTCCTTTAGTCCTCACAACAACCCACAAGGTAGGATGTCTGAGAGATAACGACTGGCCCAAGTCACTCAGGAAGCTTCATGGCTGGGGGGGGGGGGGTTTGAACCTGAATCTTCCAGGCCTAATTCCAACTTCCAAACCACCATACCATCCTGGCTCACAGGAGAACATGCAAGTTACA
This sequence comes from Tiliqua scincoides, assembly GCF_035046505.1. Lineage (NCBI taxonomy): Eukaryota > Metazoa > Chordata > Lepidosauria > Squamata > Scincidae > Tiliqua > Tiliqua scincoides. Next base: position 18,814,183 of record NC_089823.1, read on the forward strand.
TTAAATGTGTAGTTTGGACCTATGGACAGAGGTATAATGCTCTGCCCCTGCACCTGGGGCAGTAATGTCACTTCCAGGTTCTCCACAGAAGAGGGAGTGCTCACTGTGATGAGGAACACCCTGTTCCTTCTCCTGCGGAGGCTTCCCTTTCAAAGAAATAAAAGAGGGCAAAAAGCTGCCAGCACCTCCTCCATAATTAGGGCGGAGCTTGAGGGGCAGTCATGCACCCCCCTTTGATGCAGTGCATGGGACATGTGCCCCTCAGGCTCTACTCAGTTTAAGCCTCTTCCTATAGGGGTTTTAAAAAAACATAAATACCAGGACATGGAGACTGTTTCTGATTGAATCTGCAGTGTGCAAGGAAGCTGTACAGTATTGAAAAGTTCCCTTTCATATTCAAAACTTCGTATTTAAAACTTTAAAAGTATTTTAAAAGGAGACCAGATTTTGTCACATGTTAAATGACTGTGCCTTAGAGCAGCTAGTCATGGAGCCCACCAGAGGACAGGTGACTCTGGATTTAATATTGTGCGGTACTCAGGACCTGGTTAGAGATGTCAGTGTTACTGAGCCATTGGGGAACAGTGATCATGCTGTGATCTGTTTCAACATGCACGTCGGGGGAAGAATACGGGGCAAATCTCTCACAAAACCCTTGACTTCCAACGAACGGACTTCCCTCAAATGAGGAGGCTGGTTAGAAGGAGGTTGAAAGGAAAGGGAAGGTAAAAAGAGTCCAATCTCTACTGAGTGCATGGAGGTTGCTTAAAACAACAGTAATAGAGGCCCAGTGAAAGTGTATGCCACATAGGAAGAAGGGCTCCACTAAGTCCAGGAGGGTGCCCACATGGCTAACCAGCCAAGTTAGAGAGGCTGTGAAGGGCAAGGAAGCTTCCTTCCATAAATGGAAGTCTTGCCCTAATCTGGAGAATAAAAAGGAACATAAACTGTAGCAAAAGAAATGCAAGAAGGTGATAGGAAGGCCAAGATAGACTATGAGGAACACATGGCCAGCAGCATTAAGGGGAATAATAAAAGCTTCTTCAAATATGTTAGAAGCAGGAAACCCACCAGAGAAGCAGTTGGCCCTCTGGATGGTGAGGGAGGGAAAGGGGAAACAAAAGGAGACTTAGAGATGGCAGAAAAATTAAATGAGTTCTTTGCATCTGTCTTCACAGCAGAAGACCTCGGGCAGATACCGCTGCCCGAATGGCCCCTCCTGTTGAAGGAATTAAGTCAGATAGAAGTTAAAAGAGAAGATGTTTCAGACCTCATTGATAAATTAAAGATCAATAAGTCACTGGACCCAGATGGCATCCACCCAAGAGTTATTAAGGAATTAAAGAATGAAGTTGCTGATCTCTTGACTAAGATACACAACTTGTCCCTCAAAACGGCCACGGTGCCAGAGGATTGGAGGATAGCAAATGTCACACCTATATTTAAAAAGGGAAAGAGGGGGGACCTGGGAAACTATGGGTCAGTCAGCTTAACATCTATACCAGGTAAGATGGTGGAATGCCTCATCAAAGATAGAATCTCAAAACACATAGACGAACAAGCCTTGCTGAGGGAGAATCAGCATGGCTTCTGTAAGCATAAGTCTTGCCTCACAAACCTTTTAGGATTCTTTGAAAAGGTCAACAGGCATGTTCGAAATGGTTCCTCACCAAAGGCTACTGAAAAAGCTCCACAGTCAGGGAATTAGAGAACAGGTCCTCTCCTGGATTGAGACCTAGTTGAAGACCAGGAAACAGAGAGTGGGTGTCAATGGGCAATTTTCACAATGGAGAGAAGTGAAAAGTGGTGTGCCCTAAGGAACTGTCCTGGGACCAGTGCTTTTCAAACTCTTCATAAATGACCTGGAGACAGGGTTGAGCAGTGAGGTGGCAAAGTTTGCAGATGACACCAAACTTTTCTGAGTGGTGAAGACCAGAAGTGATTGTGAGGAGCTCCAGAAGGATCTCTCCAAACTGGCAGAATGGGCAGCAAAATGGCAGATGCATTTCAATGTAAGTAAGTGTAAAGTCATGCACATTGGGGCAAAAAATCAAAACTTCACATTGTAATGGAAGATCAGAAGATCATCAGGTGGATGATGTGGTGTTGACAGCGATTCCCTGTTTTGACAGCTGTTTGACAGCTCTGGGAAGGGCAGGGCTGGCTCCACAGCTGTAATCAATCAAGGCCAATGGAGACTCTGATGGACACCTGAGCTTCATTTGACCTTGATGAGACTTTGAATGGACTGAAGAGATGGCTCAGCTGAGCCTAACTTGGACTTCTCACAGCTGAGCTGGATTTGGATTTAACAAGGGGCTGCAGGATAAAAGGCAGCTTCAGAAGGAGCAAAGGGCTGGTCAAGCAGGACGCTGACCCAGCCGGAAGCCGGACGCTGACCAAGAGGGCTACCTGACCCAGACCTACAGGAAGAGAGGACTGCCAGGACCCTGCTGGAGGAGACACACTGCTGGAGAGGAGGAACTCTACTGCAGAAGACTGGACTGTGTTTTGGAGACGGATTGGACTTGGAGGCTTCAGACGTTACCCCCGGAGTTAAGTGGAGTTTTGGGGAGGGAAAGCCTCTGGACAAGGGGACTTGCAGGGAGTGGCTGTGTTTGTAGCAATAAATTCTTGTTATTTGCTATAGATAAGGAGTTCTGTGTTCATTCCATTGCACACTGCAGCTGTGCTTCTTGGAAAAGGAGGGTGTTAATTAGCCAAAAAGCGGGCATTAAAAGGGAGTTGGGATATTTGGACGGGACAAATTGCCGTGGTCGGCAGGAGTCGAGAATTTGGCAGAACAAATTGGTACCAGGAGTGGGGTTCGAAGCCTGAGGCAATTAATACTACAAGACACAGGTGTGTGCAAAGGAATGAACTCCTTTTGGGTCTGGGATATGGAGCCCCTAGTAAAGGACATGTACATTTCTGCTGTGTTTTTAAATGCATGGAGTGTGCTGGGAATGATATGGACATTAATAATGGCACTTGTCCATATCTGGAAGGTTGGTAAGTTTGTGTTCTCCTATTTGAGGAAACTCTGGGTGCCAGGTGGGGATTGTTCGGCGGAGATGCAGTATCTAAAATGGGAATTGCATAGGCTGAATGGGTTAATCTGTTGTTTAAAGGAACAGAATACAGCTTATGCTGAAGCCTTGGCAAATGCCCAAAAGCAGATAAGGGTAGCGGACTGTCTTAATGAGGCTCTCTTAGCCTGGTTGGCAGAGCTCAAGGAAGAACTTAAGGCAGAGGTAAGGGAGGAGCGCAAGCATCCTAGCCGGTATGCAGGCCTCTTACAGGCTGATAGTAGCACTGGTCTGGACGCTAGTATGAAAGCTCCAGCCAGACAAGGGAAAGGTGAAGGGGCACAGCCTGTAGTTCAGGCACACCCCCTTGTAACAAAAAAGGGAAGAGGACTAGGGCAACTGGAGGATATGCCCAGTGAAGGTACACTGAAGCCTAAAGCCTGGAATAGTAAGGAAGGGATGGGTACCCCCAGGACGGGGGAGAGGGTGCCTGCAGGAAAGACCCTGGTTAAGAAACCTCTGCATGCACCTGGACAAAAGGTTCCCAGGTGGAAGATCTGGGCAGACCTGATAGATAGAGGGGTGCCCAGGGAAAAGATAGATGGGCTCCCTACTCCAGAGTTGTATAAACTCTGGGAAGAGGGGAAAGGGAAGAGGAAGGCCCAGGTGAGGCAAACCATGCCCACCAATACTGGTGTAGGGTCAGATATGGACCTCATTAACCCCTCTGGAGGAGGATCGCATTAACTTGGGGATTGATCTTGGGCCCCACCGAGGAAGATGTGCAGCAGGGGCTAGTCACCCTAGTGAGGCACATGAAGGCCCAAGGGTGGGAAATTACTCCTGCAAAGATTCAGGGACTGGCTCATCAAAGTCCAGTTCCTAGGGGTGGTATGGTCTGGATCTGTGAGGCACATTCCAGACAGGGTGCTGAAAATTACACTGGTGATGCTCCACTTGTGAGTTTTTTTTCTTGCAGGACTGAAAGGAAACCACCCTCGGAAAAGGAAAATAGCGATGGACCAAAACAAGAGGAATCACTGGAACACCAAGGGGTGGATTGTAATGGAAGATCAGAAGATCATCAGGTGGATGATGTGGTGTTGACAGCGATTCCCTGTTTTGACAGCTGTTTGACAGCTCTGGGAAGGGCAGGGCTGGCTCCACAGCTGTAATCAATCAAGGCCAATGGAGACTCTGATGGACACCTGAGCTTCATTTGACCTTGATGAGACTTTGAATGGACTGAAGAGATGGCTCAGCTGAGCCTAACTTGGACTTCTCACAGCTGAGCTGGATTTGGATTTAACAAGGGGCTGCAGGATAAAAGGCAGCTTCAGAAGGAGCAAAGGGCTGGTCAAGCAGGACGCTGACCCAGCCGGAAGCCGGACGCTGACCAAGAGGGCTACCTGACCCAGACCTACAGGAAGAGAGGACTGCCAGGACCCTGCTGGAGGAGACACACTGCTGGAGAGGAGGAACTCTACTGCAGAAGACTGGACTGTGTTTTGGAGACGGATTGGACTTGGAGGCTTCAGACGTTACCCCCGGAGTTAAGTGGAGTTTTGGGGAGGGAAAGCCTCTGGACAAGGGGACTTGCAGGGAGTGGCTGTGTTTGTAGCAATAAATTCTTGTTATTTGCTATAGATAAGGAGTTCTGTGTTCATTCCATTGCACACTGCAGCTGTGCTTCTTGGAAAAGGAGGGTGTTAATTAGCCAAAAAGCGGGCATTAAAAGGGAGTTGGGATATTTGGACGGGACAAATTGCCGTGGTCGGCAGGAGTCGAGAATTTGGCAGAACACACATATAGGCTGATGGGTTCTTAGCTGTCTGTGACAGATCAGGAGAGAAATATTGGGGTGGTGGTGGACAGGATGATGAAAGTGTCAACCCAATGTGTGGCGGTAGTGAAGAAATAATAATAATAATACAGGTATTTCTATACCGCCTTTCTTGGTCCTCAGATTTCTCCTCGGACTTTATTCAAGGCGGTTTACATAGGTAGGCAATTTTTAAATCCCTGTAGGGATTTTTACAATTTGAAAGGTTCTATCTTTCAAGAAACCACAACATTCAGATGTTTCTTTCACTGATCTGGTTGCACATTCTGGCCTCCATCCTCCCACACTCAGAGCAGAAGTAATAACTCAGCTCAGCTTGTCAGCTGCTTCAAGGTCACATGGTGCTGGTGGCCTCGAACTGGCAACCTTTGGATGTTATCTTCAGGCAAATGGAGGCTCAACCCTCTAGACCAGACCTCCTGCCCAAAGGAAGAAGGCCAAATCTATGCTTGGGATCATTAGAAAAGGTATTGAGAACAAAATGCCTAATATTATAATGCTGTTGTACAACTCGATGGTAAGAACACACGTAGAGTATTGTGTCCAGTTCTGGTTGCCACATCTCAAAAAGGACATAGTGGAAATGGAAAAGGTGCAAAAGAGGGCAACTAAGATGATTACTGGGCTGGGCCACCTTCCTTATGAGGAAAGGCTATGGCGTTTGGGCCTCTTCAGCCTAGAAAAGAGACGCCTGAGGGGGGACATGATTGAGACATACAAAATTATGCATGGGAAGGGTAAAGTGGATAGAGAGGTGCTCTTTACACTCTCACATAACACCAGAACCAGGGGACATCCACTAAAATTGAATGTTGGGAGGGTTAGGACAGACAAAAGGAAATATTTCTTTACTCAGCATGTGGTTGGTCTGTGGAACTCCTTGCCACAGCATGTGGTGATGGCGTCTGGCCTGGACACCTTTAAAAGGGGATTGGACAAGTTTCTGGAGGAAAAATCCATTACGGGTTACAAGCCATGATGTGTATGTGCAACCTCCTGATTTTACAAATGGGCTATGTTAGATGCAAGGGAGGGCACCAGGATGCAGGTCTCTTGTTATGTAGTGTGCTCCCTGGGGCATTTGGTGGGCCGCTGTGAGATACAGGAAGCTGGACTAGATGGGCCTATGGCCTGATCCAGTGGGGCTGTTCTTATGTTCTCATTTAAAACTTCGTTCTGCAGTCCTGATGAACATGTAAATGGAAATTTTGTTCCTAGGGTTAATAGATCCATTTTGTTGGGATGACTGCAGAAGGGAATGGATTAAATACCCCTCCTGCCTGTGCGGTGGGCCTAGTCCTGATCGTCTGCCTGACAGCTGCTATATAAATTTACACAAACACCCAGAGCCAAACTGTATTGAATGCAACATGTAGTTTGTTTCACAGACAGCTGCCTCAACAAAACTCCAACAGAAGCATTCCTTGAATATGTGGAGTCAAAGCAGAAGCCTGCTGGATAGCCACACCCTGTGCCAACGCATGCACCAATCATACCCCTGGAGCCCCCACATTCAAAGCCCATCTGAATGCAAAGAGAATTTTTCTGCATGATTTGCAACCTATGCGCCTCATTTGGACGCATTTGGCTGGAATTTGCACCTATGCGCCTCATTTGTAGCCACAGAACTATGTGCAGCGCATGTGACTGCCAAGATTATAAGTGAGCAGGATGCAAACCAAATCGCTTTTGAGCTATAAAACACATTTGTTTCAGCACCTAAAAGCTACAAATGAACATTTATGGAAGTGCTTCATTTGTAACTGTGCATTTAAAGTAATAGCAGGCACATATCAGAGCTAGGCATAGCTTAGGCTTGGACATACAGGAGGGTAATGGTCATGTCTTAAGGCTCTGTGAACTGTTGACTGAGAGGCAACTGTGTCTGAAGATGACTCTGCTTCCGATCACTCTGTCTTTCTTCAACAAGTTAAAGCACAATCTTCAAAACATTACTCTGTGGGTGCAGAGTTGTTGTTGTTTTTTAAATGGGAAAGCGAACTATAGAATTCACTGGTGCTTGATCTGTAAAAGTGGCTTCAAAAGTACTGTGAATGAACTCCACTCAACACCAACCATTCAGTTCAAACCAGTATGTATCTAAAAAGGATAGATGCAAACGAATAATGTACCTATTGGGCTAATTAGGGCCCGCCCACCCACTCATGAGGGTGACAGAGGCAGTTGTTGTGGGCAACAGATTGGATGGGGGCTACCACCATTGCTTCTCCTCTTCCCACTTCCTGTATTGGAAAAGTAAGCAGGAGATGGAACAGATGGAGTAATGTGGGAGTAATGTGGGTTAGAGCCCCACATCCAGTGACGTAGCTAGAGGGGGTGCAAAGCATGAAGTTCTGCAGGGAGCCTCACCGCAACGTGGAGGCGACCCCTCCCCTTCAGAGTCATTCCAGGTGGGGGGAGCAAACCAGAGGCTAATGTCTCCCACCACCCGGAATGACTCTGAAGGGGAGGGAGAGGAGCTGCCTGCTCGCTGCGGTCAGGCTCCCTGCAAAACTTAGTGCTTTGAACCCCCTCTAGCTGCAATACTGCATGATGTTCTTTGGCAAAAGAGTAGCAGGCTGGCGTGGCCGCGCTTCCACTGGAATCCTCAGCTAAATTTATGTTAGCATAGGTTTCCTGACCAGGAAGAATGCACATAGACACCTGTGCTGGTTGGCAACCTTCAGTCTCGAAAGACTATGGTATAAGCCTACAGCACCCGATATTCCCAGGCGGTCTCCCATCCAAGTACTAACCAGGCCTGACCCTGCTTAGCTTCTGAGATCAGACAAGATCAGGCATGTGCAGGGTAACAGTGCAGGGTAACATCTGTGCTATGGCTTCAGAATTTAAAAAACAAACTCGGAAGCTGAGGATAGCATTTTCCATTATGTAGGCCATTATGGAGTGACCTATTTGTCAGAAGAGGAAGAAGGGGGAAAATATCCAGTATCTGCAAATGCTATAATCATGAAAAAATAGCATTTGCCTACCCTAGCTAAATGCATCGACATCGTCCCTGCTGCTATAGAGTCTGCCCAGCAGGTGACAATGGGGCAGATTGCATGTGTTCTGAAACAAGCATTTTCATGGTAACCCCTCATTGCATAATTCTGCTACTAAATCTCATCATTAGCTGCAGGATTTTGTTGACTAGCCAAAGATTTTAAGCAACTATCTTCCACCTAAGAGATAAGCGGAAAGAAGAAAACCACTTGACGAACCTCCAGGATTATGAGCAAACCACTATTCACAAATACCAAGCCTTATAGAGTAAAAAAAGACTACAATTTCACTTCTAGTCTCACAGAATGCTGAAATTCAATAGAACAAATTGAAGACACAGAAGTGTATTGGGGAATAATACTAGATTTGTAATTCATTCTGAGCATAAGAAATCAGGTGGACGAACAGCCAATCAACCAGAGAATACTTATAGAAACTTCCTCAGCCTCAGTATCTCCTCAGTATCTCCATCACCTCTTTAGACCAGGGGTGTTAAACATAAGGCCCGATGGCCAAATGTGACCCCCCCCCCCCGAAGCAGTTTATCTGCATACTGTTATAATTGGGCTCTCCCGGCTTGATAACTGGACTCTCTCATGTCTTGAAAATATGAACAAGATTTGTGATGTGCAGCTAATGAGTTTCTACATGAGGACAAAGTACTGATTTCTGGCCATCATCTGCTTAATGATGTCACTTTCTGCTTCGTGATGTCATTTCTGGCACGAATTCTGACTTCAAACCTCTGTATGAAACAAGTTTGACACCCCTGCTTTAGACCATGCACCAGATCCAAAGAACCAACACCTAGCTCCTAAGGCTTTATTTAGTTTGTATTTATTTATTTTTTTTCATTTATACCCACAGTTACCCCTAATGGTGCCCAGTCATATAAGATAGCTTTTGGAACTAGTGATAGAGAACTCTATCAGTGGCTACTAATTGTGATGACTATATCAGATAGTAGTGATTTTGAAATTTATGAACATATTGCTAAAACTTGTCTGCGTGACTTCCTCTTTGCCGACGATGCAGCTGTCACTACCCACTCTGCCAAAGATCTCCAGCAGCTCATGGATCGTTTTAGCAAGGCCTGCCAAGATTTTGGACTGACAATCAGCCTGAAGAAAACACAGGTCATGGTTCAGGATGTGGACTCACCTCCCTGCATTACAATCTCTGCACATGAACTGGAGCTTGTCCATGACTTTGTGTACCTTGGCTCAACGATCTCTGACACTCTTTCTCTCGATACCGAGCTAAACAAGCGCATCGGTAAAGCAGCTACCACGTTTTCCAGACTCACAAAGAGAGTCTGGTCCAACAAGAAGCTGACGGAACATACCAAGATCCAGGTCTACAGAGCTTGTGTCCTGAGTACACTTCTGTACTGCAGCGAGTCATGGACTCTTCGCTCACAACAGGAGAGGAAACTGAGCGCTTTCCACATGCGCTGCCTCCGACGCATTCTCAGCATCACCTGGCAGGACAAAGTTCCAAACAACACAGTCCTGGAACGAGCTGGAATCCCTAGCATGTATGCACTGCTGAAACAGAGACGCCTGCGTTGGCTTGGTCATGTCGTGAGAATGGATGATGACCGGATCCCAAAGGATCTCCTCTATGGAGAACTCGTGCAAGGAAAGCGCCCTACAGGTAGACCACAGCTGCGATACAAGGACATCTGCAAGAGGGATCTGAAGGCCTTAGGAGTGGACCTCAACAAGTGGGAAACGCTGGCCTCTGAGTGGCCCGCTTGGAGGCAGGCTGTGCAGCATGGCCTTTCCCAGTTTGAAGAGACACTTGGCCAACAGTCTGAGGCTAAGAGGCAAAGAAGGAAGGCCCATAGCCAGGGAGACAGACCAGGGACAGACTGCACTTGCTCCCAGTGTGGAAGGGATTGTCACTCCCGAATTGGCCTTTTCAGCCACACTAGACACTGTTCCAGAACCACCTTTCAGAGCGCGATACCATAGTCTTTCGAGACTGAAGGTTGCCAACTTGCTAAAACTCACTGCGCCTCAGTAAGTTCTGATCTGGACCACTGACATGCCCAAGATCATCTAGCAAGCTTCTTGACTCAGGTTTCTGAACTTCTATGTTCAAGACCTTCTGGGGCCAAGGATAGCACTTATGACCCTAGCTTCCTGGTCAGCCAAAGCAACTCTTTGGATCACAGCCTATGGAGACAAGACTTCTAATACAGCAGGAGGATAGGCAGTTGCATGGTGTACAGCTCCTTCTCTCACTCAAATGAGTGAATTGAATTCCAGAAGCCAAAGACAAACTGAGCAGCTGTTTATCTCTGCTTGGCACTTCAGAAGGTGCCCATGTCACAGCTTGGGTGTTCTTTTTTATCTGTTTCTGAAAAGAATCAACCTTGATTGGCACTTGTGCTATAGAAATGCATAAGTGCAGACTGAGAAAGCATCCATTAACACCTACACTGAACGCTGATATTGTCAGAGTTCAAAGCTGTAGTACTGTGAGCATTACTGAACTTAAAGGAATGAAAAGATGCTGGAGCATGCAGGGCCTGCAGGGTACCTGCACAAATAGCTGTGTTTTACCCACATCGGCGCAACCTTTGGAGACAGCCAAATACAAGCTTTGACCACCTTTCCTTTGAAATCCTTAACAAAATCTCCATCCTCAATCCGTCCCTTAAAGTCACCTGCAAAACTGCATTCAGTTATTTTTAAAAATGAGATGCTTTCAGATTGAACGTGCAGAATATTGAAAGAGAATTGTACATGGCAAGTGTAGGATATTTGGCACAATTCTATGATACGCTCATGGATTTTCAACCCATTTTTCCCTGTTAGTCATGAGGTGCAGGCCCAGGGCAGGAGGTCTGGTCTAGAGGGTAGAGCCTCCGTTAGCCTGAAGATAACATCAGAAGGTCGCCAGTTTGAGGACACCGGCAGCTCCCTGAACGGCTGAGAGTGGCAAGACCTTGAAGCAGCTGACAAGCCCAGCTGAGTGATTCCACCTGCTCTTGATGTGAGCAAGAAGCGTCTTGGCTGCCTTCCATGTGAGAGATGGAGCTGCTTGTCAGCCTGCGTGGGAGAACTGGAGGCCAGAAGCAAGACCAAATCAGGAAGATCCATTCTGAAATGTTGTTGGTTCTTGAAAGGAAGAACCTCTATGATTGTAAAAATCCCCTTGAGGGATTTAGAAATGCCTGCCTATGTAAACTGCCTTGAATAAAGTCAGAGGAGTAATCCAATGACCAGAAAGGCGGTATATAAATGCCGAGCTGTTGTTGTAGTTGTTGTAGTTGTAGTTGTTGTTATAATTATAATATATATTATTTATAATTATATATATATATATATATATATATATATATATATATATATATATATATATATATATATATATATATATTATAATAATAATAATAATAATAATAATAATAATAATAATAATAACGGCCTCTTCAAGATTCTCCCCAAGATCGGATGTCCACCCAGGCTCCTCAGCATCATCAGATCCTTCCACAAGGACATGAAGGGCACTGTTGTCTTCAATGGCTCCACATCAGACCCCTTTGACATCTGAAGCGGCGTGAAGCAGGGCTGTGTTCTTGCACCAACCTTGTTTGGGATTTTCTTCACTGTTCTGCTGAAGCATGCCTTTGGAACCGCTACAGAAGGCATCTATCTCCGGACCAGATCAGACGGAAAGCTTTTAAACCTCTCCAGACTGAGAGCAAAGTCCAAAGTCCAGCTGAAATGTCTGCGTGACTTCCTCTTTGCCGACGATGCAGCTGTCACTACCCACTCTGCCAAAGATCTCCAGCAGCTCATGGATCGTTTTAGCAAGGCCTGCCAAGATTTTGGACTGACAATCAGCCTGAAGAAAACACAGGTCATGGTTCAGGATGTGGACTCACCTCCCTGCATTACAATCTCTGCGCATGAACTGGAGGTTGTCCATGACTTTGTGTACCTTGGCTCAATGATCTCCGACACTCTTTCTCTCGATACCGAGCTAAACAAGCGTATCGGTAAAGCAGCTACCACGTTTTCCAGACTCACAAAGAGAGTCTGGTCCAACAAGAAGCTGACAGAACATACCAAGATCCAGGTCTACAGAGCTTGTGTCCTGAGTACACTTCTGTACTGCAGCGTCACAACAGGACTCTTCGCTCACAACAGGAGAGGAAACTGAGCGCTTTCCACATGCGCTGCCTCCAACGCATTCTCGGCATCACCTGGCAGGATAAAGTTCCAAACAACACAGTCCTGGAACGTGCTGGAATCCCTAGCATGTATGCACTGCTGAAACAGAGACGCCTGCGTTGGCTCGGTCATGTCATGAGAATGGATGATGGCCGGATCCCAAAGGATCTCCTCTATGGAGAACTCGTGCAAGGAAAGCGCCCTACAGGTAGACCACAGCTGCAATACAAGGACATCTGCAAAAGGGATCTGAAGGCCTTAGGAGTGGACCTCAACGGGTGGGAAACCCTGGCCTCTGAGCGGTCCGCTAGGAGGCAGGCTGTGCAGCATGGCCTTTCCCAGTTTGAAGAGACACTTGGCCAACAGTCTGAGGCTAAGAGGCAAAGAAGGAAGGCCATAGCCAGGGAGACAGACCAGGGACAGACTGCACTTACTCCCTGTGTGGAAGGGATTGTCACTCCCGAATCAGCCTTTTCAGCCACAATAGACGCTGTTCCAGAACCACCATTCAGAGCGCGATACCATAGTCTTTCGAGACTGAAGGTTGCCAACATGACGTTATTATTATTATTATTATTATTGCTCCTTCTCATTAGAGTGATGAAGGTTTGGTTCAAAATTTGAGGATGGTGGGGGTGACAGTCTCTCAGTATTGACCCCAGACTGCCCAATTGCTGCCAATTGTGCGCTTTGGTGCTTCTTCTGACAACTTTTCTCCCCTCAAGTCACCTCACTCCAGTTGCTACATGCTGACATTGGTGTTGTGAAGGGACTTGTGAGTGAAACTTGGCAGCCCTGAAGATGAGCTCTGTTTTGAGTGGACCTGATAAGTCTGCCCAGCTCCTCTCTGAAAATCCATGGAATGACTCCCCAAATTTATTACCTGTGAACAGATTAGAGGAGCATTTCAGCTCAATGCTATGCAAACATGTAGCATTCACTTTTATATTCACTTTGTCTGTGTGGAACATGGTTGGGTTGGCCACGTGTAAGCTCTGGCATAACTGTGGCTGTCTTGGCTGGTCCATGGCCTCTGAGGCTCCCTCCAACTCTTGTGATTCTGTGACTTGACCTGTAAGTGTGCCTAATTCTGCATGTTGGATATTGTTTTTAATGAGGTCATTGGTTCATAGGCATCTCCTACACAATAAAGCTACAGTCCAATCCACACTTACCTTGGAGTAAGCTCCAAGGAGTAAGTAAATAGGACTTACTTCTGAGTAGACATGCATAGGATTGTGCTCTTAGGCTGCAATCCTGTATTCACTTACCTGGAAGTAAGTCCTATTGAAGTCAGTATGCTTACTTCTAAGTAGATGTGCATAAGATTACACTGTAAGTGTTTTATGGCTGGGCTCTTTGTCAAATATGTCTGCCTCATATGAACCGCTACACAAAACACGGACATAGCTCTGAATTGCAGCACCTTGGCTGGGAAAATGTTGGCAGTCACTTTGGAATATGAATTTTGCTGGACTTCTGTGCTGTAAATCTACAATAAGCACCCCCCCCCCCAAGATGCTGCTTCTTTCCTCCTGCTGTGCTCACTATATAGTTCCAACATTTATTTAGTGGTGCTCTGTTAATAAAGGATAATGAGATATCATATTATTGCAATTTACAAGCAAGCATCCATGGAAGGTTTGCGAAAACAAAGAAGCCAGTCACAATGACAAAATAGCCATCTTTTATCTATGGCTTTCCTCTGGGCTCTCTCCAGAGGAAGAGGCAGATGCTGCAGCTACTTCACATGCACCCCATTTTCTCCTCTGGAGGCTGGGAGATGGAATGGGCCATGGGAAGGGGCTGCAGCATCCTCCATAAATTATGGCATAGCCTGGGGCCAGACTTGTGCCCTCCTTGGTGGAGCACTCGGAGCAGGTGCCCCTCAGGCAGATTCACCTAGTTATGGCTCTGTCCCTGAGGATCTACTAACCAGAATTTTAACACAGAACCCAGCAAGGAAGAGAAAGGACTGCTACAGGTGCTGCTTCGCTTGCCCATTGACCAGTAAGGGGGAGAAAAACAACAGCTACAACAGAAGAAATTCTCCTTTGGGCTGCTGCGGTGGCAGAGTAAAGGAGAGCTCTCTTTGGGGAAGCTGAGGAGCACATGTGAGGGAGGGTCTCAAAAGGCCCCCAAAAGTCTGACACCTTAGCTGATGTCAAGCGGTGTTCCCTGAAGGAAGAGTGGAGAAATAATTAGTGATGCTGTTGAAGTTTGGTAATTACCTGGTTCAGCGTACACATTTGTTCGGCTTAGAATGGCTGCATACAAAATGAGCAGAATTTCTTCGCCAGCTCAGAATGGTAATGAGCGCCTGTCCATGTGTGGTCTCTGTTCAGTAGAGCAGCTGCCCCAAACCAGCTGCTTTATCGGTGAATACCCAGAAACTCTTCAGTTTCAATGGCTCAGTCTCAAAGAAACTTTTTTTGCATCCTGCAAATGCTGGGTTGGAGCCTAACCCTGCACACTGTTATCTGCTGTGCTCCCTGGGGCATTTGGTGGGCTGCTGTTACCCTGCACATGCCCAGTCTTGTCTGATCTTGGAAGCTAAGTAGGGTCAGGCCTGGTTAGTACTTGGATGGGAGACCGCCTGGGAATACCGGGTGCTGTAGGCTTATACCATAGTCTTTCGAGACTGAAGGTTGCCAACCATTTTTTTTGTGAGATACAGGAAGCTGGACTAGATGGGCCTATGGCCTGATCCAGTGGAGCTGTTCTTATGTTCTTAACGGAAGCAGCTTCCATCCATTGCCACCCAACCAGCCAACCAAGCAGCTTTCTCATTGGCCTCTTTTCTTTCTGGATTACTCTGTTCCCTTTATTGTTCTCGAAAACCTTTTATTACTTCCTCTTATCTAGATCTACATTCCACTTTTGCACATAGGATGTGTTGGTTTGCATCTGGATTTCCATGTGTTTCTCCACTATGACTGGTGCTGTAGAGTGGGCACCAGTTCAGGGGAAACAAACTATGACTCACAGAAGGGTACAATACTGTGCATGCCCACCGCATCATCAGCCTACATGCAGTAACATTAGGAGCCAGAGGTGAACTCGCAGAGAATTTTACTTAATAATTTATATGCCTCCTTTCCACCATGCTGGAAGTTAAAGCCTCATAAATGGGGTGCCCCAACAGTCTCTCATTCAGGCATTGGCTAGGACAGATCTCCTTGGCTTCAACAAGTTGTGTGCTCACATGCCTTAAGACCAGATCATGGAGTAAGGGAATGAGCTTTTTTCCCTGGCCTAACACTTTCCATGAAAGATCACAAACACCTCGCCTATCCCAAATCGAGTCAAGGAGAGCTTGTTTGTTATGAGAATTCTCCTTTGCAGGACTAAAGACATTTACATTTTCACCGTTGAGCTTGCAAGAATTTTAACAGCTTCCAGAATTCGTCCTTGTTAAATCAAACCCAATGTCACAAGTGTTTACATAACCAAGGGTAATTAATACATCTGTAATCACTTTTTCCTGGCACACTGACACTGCAAATTTATCAATGTTTGAAATATTAAACACTGAGATACCAAAAGGGTTGGGTTGCAAAAGCCTCTGTCTTTTAAGACCTTGTGTAATTAACTAGCCATAATTGAGTGTCTTATTTTTTCCACATTTTAAATAACGGTTCCCTTTATTTCCCCCAGCAGTGGGTCTCCTGGAATGCAGTGGCAAGAAAATGTTGTCTAGTTCAAGGTAGCCCCTTAGTTTGGGAAGAAGCTAGGGGTATGCAGAAGCAGTGGCGTCACTAGGATTTGCGTCATCTGATGCGGGAGGCCTGCGTGTCACCCCATGCAGTGGGCGGGGCAACACCCCAGGTGGTGGGCATGGTGATGTACCACTGGTTTTTTGGCAGTACCTTTTGATAGAATACAGATATTTCAATGTGGTTTTTTCATTGCATTCTGCATGAAATTACGCATTGGTTGATATATAACATGATGGTCTTATTCCTCCAAATTCTGATTCTGCCCTTTCTGACGGACTAAGGCAAGTGCGCCTACTCGCGAGCAAACGTGCGATATGGCTCACTTTCCATAGGGCTCCATGCATTTTTTCCTTCTGATATTTGACCATAACATTTGAAGGAAAGGAGCTATCTCAATGCAGTTTCTTGCATTGTGTTCCGCTGGCCATTCTGCATCCAATGGTGTATGGTATGATGCGGTAGCTCGTAAAGGCGCAATTTTAGTGCATCACCCCTCCAGGGCACATCACCCAGTGCAGCCTGCACCCCCCGCACCCTCCTAGTGCAGACGCCCCCTGAGAAATTTATCATGCTAGGCAGATCACTTGTTAATTTATCTTGTTTTCCTTTATTTTAAAGCAGTTCCATTGCACCTTTCTTGCCTGCCAAGACAACCCAAGTTGACTTACAGAAGAATCAAACAAAATAGATACAACAATCCCAATGCAATCAGACAAAATAAACCAATTAAAAAGACAGCACAGGCTGAAAAGTCATCACAGTTGAATTTCAGGGTTATTTAGCTGTGGCTGCCCTGCCACCATCACTGAACATTACCCTTCCATTCAGAAGCAGAACAGACAAGCCAGGTCTTTCATACCTTCTGAAGAAGTGTAGGGAGGAGGGCCTACCAGGTCTCCACAGGGAGGTCATTCCATAAGATCCATTCCACCACTGAGAAGACTCTACTTTTAGGGCAGCGTTTTTCAACCACTGTGCTTTGGAACATTGTGTTGCCGTGAATAGTCCGCAGGTATACCTTGGGAGTTTGAAAGCGGGTCATATATTAGTAGGGCCATTGGGAAATGTGAGCCCCCAGCCAGCAGCATCGTGTGCCTTGTCAATTGTTAGGAAAAACGGATGGTGTGCCTTGACTACTTTAGTGCCTCCTCAGTGCGCCATGAGTTGAAAAAGATTGAAAAACGCTGCTTAAGGGATGTCTGCCAATCCTCTGAAGGCAAGAGCACTTGCACAAAAACCTGAGAAAATGAATGAGTCATATGGGAGACACATGTGAGCGAAGACTATTCTTAAGGTATGCAGATCTCAAACTCTTTTGGGTTTTAAAGGTCATCACCTGCACTTTGAACTGAACTTGGAAACAAATTGGTCACCTGTTTATTTGTATATTTAATTATTCATTAAAGCACTTGTATCTCACCCTTCAGCCAGTAAAACCACCAGAGCCGTTCAGTTAAAATCTAACAATGGGAAATCAATAGAAAGTCATGAGTGAAGGGGGGAGGTATATTTCACTGGCTTATTTTCATCTTCATCCTCACAGAACACTCAGTGGGGAGAGAGGGGGCAGAATTCAGCTTTAAAATGCCCAGCAAGTGAAGGTGGTGATGGTAATTCTTCACCTTACTGACTTTTCCTCACAAGGCAGCTGGTGGTTCTTCCCCCCCCCCCAGAATCCCACCCAGTTGCCAGACATGAATAAAAGGGCTCCACTGCCTCCCCAGGATCAGATGAAAAAGTGAGCTAGGGCTGTGTGAATCATCAACGTGATGATGAGGAGCCAGCCCAAATTTCTGGACAACTTTATTCAGTGCTTTCATACAGCATAGGGAACGTGATGGAACCTTGCAGAACCCTTGAGCCAAATGGCAGGGAGTAGAGCAGAAGCTCCCCAGTACCTTCTTGACCAGGGGTGTCAAACATGAGGCCAGGGGGCCGGATGCGGCCCGCAGAAGCTTTTAATCTGGCCCTCAGGCTCTCAGCTGCTGAGCCATGCTGAGGTTTTACTGCTGAAAGGGCAGCCCACTTGAAAACCGAACTCTTCCCATATCTTGAATATGATCAAGATATGTATATTTTCTCTTCTGTCATTTGCAGCTAATGACTTCCCAAATGAGAAAAAGTGCTTATTTTTTATCCGGACCTGTTTAATGACATCACTTCCTGCCTAATGACATCACTTTCGGCCCTCAACAGGCATCATAAATGCTATTCGGCCCTCTGTATGAAATGAGTTTGACACCCCTGTTCTAGACCCTGCCTCTGAGAAATGAGCAGAGCCACCAAAACATTGTGTCACCCATGCCTATCCCTGCCAGGTCACCCAGAAGGAAACCCTGGTCAATGATATTGAAAACTGCTGAGGGGTTCAGGAGAATCAGCAGGGTCACACTTTCACGGTCTGTCCCTTGATTCATACTTTCACTGTCATCCATCCACATGACCAAGGCATCCCAAACCTCAAACCAGACTGAAACGTATGCAGATAATTGGTCTCAACCCGGAAGACTGGATCTGGCATGGCATCATGTTCTTTAGCCCAGGGTGATTGGTTGATGTTTTCTTTAATGGGTGTTCTTTATAAGAAAATGGCTTTTTCATACAGAGATCTTTCTGAAGTGTTTGGAATTAAATGTCATCTGGGTTTAGAGAAGGGATGCTGCAGTAGGGGGTCTTTCCCAGTGATGGTGATGTAAATCAGGGACCTTTTGCCTGTATGGGAAAGGGCAATTTTGACCTGAGAAATTGAAAGGATAAGGGGTTAAGCATTTCCCCCCCCTCCTATTGCCACTCCAATTGAATTTGCAGACCCCAAATAGCTGCATTCCAGGAGGAGATAAGCTAACAGGTCACACATCCCCTGGCTTCACTTCTGGTTTTGCCCTGAGCTAGAAGGACTCTCCTGGGTCAGCAAAGCCAACTGTGGCTGTTTGGGGAAAACAGCTCTGAAATCTGGTGGCAAAGAGACCAATTACAGGTCATCAACAGGGAAACAGATACTCAACCCGTTGCTGTGGCAACCCCTGCGCAGCTTTTTGTGACAACAAAATAGGAATGGATTTCTGTTCTTCGGGTTCAAAGGCCCTGAGAATTCAAAACTAGTGACTCAAATCAAGCCATGGGACTCAAAAATCACACTCTTTTTTTCTTTCTTTCTTTCCCTGCAACAAGCAATCTGTGTTCAAATTACTCTAGGGAAGTAACCACACTCACTAGGGTTCGCATCACCCGGTGCGGGAGGCAGTGTGTCACCCCCCACGCAGTGGGCGGGGCAACATTCCAGGTGGTGGGTGTGATGATCTACCATTGCCCCGCCCCCACTGTTTTTTGGGGGGTTGTTTGCCAATACCTTTTGATAGAAAGGAGATATTTCAGTGTGGTTTTTTTGCATTGCATTCTGCTGGAAATTCTGCATCCAATGGTATATAACATGATGGGGTTACTCCTAGCCACAGTGATTTTAGTATGTCACCCTCCAGTGCGTGTCACCCCCCCTTGTGCATTACCCAGTGCTTCCCACACCACCCTCACACCCCTAGCGACATCACTGACATACTAGAATTGTCACTGAAATTCTGCCCAACCCAAAACTTGAGGCAAATTTCGGGGAACTTCCTCAAGCAACAGATATGAGGAATGCTGAATGAAGTCACATGAGGTGGATGACCAGCAGAAGTGTTTGAGCTGTAGAGTGTAGCGGTTTGTAGCTGAGAACCGTCCCCTGTCCAGGACCCGGCCAGCAGTCGTGAGAGTAAAAGCAGCAAGAAAAGCCTCAGGGAAAAAAAAAGAATGCAGGAGTTGAGGATGGAAGAAGCATAGGCCATGCTGGAAATGCATGCCATGGAGAAATACAAGGGACAACCTGAGGGTGAGACATTTCTGCTTAAGTCATCTCTGCCCAATGTTGCATATATGCAACAGTGACCAAATATGTACACCTGTGGGCTGGGCAAAAATGGGTTAAAGACCTCTCTATTGAGTGTTTGCCCATGGAAGAAAATGTGCCAGAGGAAGAACTGAGATGTGTGGGCCAAAAGGGACTCTGGGAAGTTACCCAGATGCTATGACTCACAAATAGGGTTTGCAGCACTAGACAGATTGGGAAGCACTGGGCTAGCAGAATTCTAACTTGTTTGTCTTCTTCATGGAGGTGCTAAACCTCCAAGGAAAGGGATGCTTTGGTGATGGGAAAATGGCCTTGTAACCTTGCATGTGTTTTGATAACCTCCTTCTTTAACTTGTGCATTCGGTTCTCTCCCAACATAGCTGTTAGCCACTCAGAGGTCTTGGCAATTTTTTTTTTCTGAGGAAGGAGGTGATGTTGTGAGATCGGGATTGGATGTTGCAAGTGAGAATGGGACTCAGAATCCTGAAGCAATACTTAGCCAATTTCCCCCGGAGTGGACACAAGACAGCTACCAAATGTTAAGGGCCTGAGGAGTTCCTTGAATGGGAGCCTCCATCAAGATCCTCATCTATCTGAAAGGAGGGGCCAAGGTGTAAAATGATTCCTTCCCCTCTTGGCAGTGAATGAAGTCAAAAGCTGTGTTGGACCTGGCAGATTTTGGAAGAAGTAGGGTGAGCAGCGAATGTAATACTGGCAGTGAATGCAACAGAAACCAAAGGAAGAGCTGGCCTCTAGCAGCTGCAGATATCCTTATAAAACACAAATCACTGCTGTTACTTGCAGGAGTGTGCTACCAAATTACTTTCAGTGCTCAAACCCTGTTTACTGAAAAATTAAGCAAATCTTACAAAAATAGCATAAACCTCCCATTACACAGGCCTACAAAATTGAGGGTCAGAAAAGTTTTTCCCAAACTCTGGTGGTTTGATATGAATCTGGGGTGCCGATTCCAAAAATGGCATCCGTTTTGCCCTATCATGTCTAGTTTTGGAGATATAGTATAGCCTCATTAGTGAATGGTTCAAGCAGCTTCCTCATGAGGAAGCCATGGTGTAAGCTTCCTCATGAGGAAGCTGCTTGCACCATTCACAAAAGAGGCTATGCCGTGTCTCCAAAACTAGACGTGATAGGGCAAAACGGATGCCATTTTTTGAATCGGCACCCCAAATATACCAGGAATTGGTGTAACATTTAAGGAAGTAAAATGTGTGTTGGCTTGTGTTATTTCTTCTTCAATAGAAGTCTGAACCCAGGTAATGATGTGCACCTGGAGCTTCTGAGTATTCAGAGATCCGTGATCAGAGAGTAGGATTCAGTGACAATATTTACAGAATCATGTGGACAAATAGCTAAGATTGTGTGCTTTAGAGCTGTGTAGATTAACAATCAATGAATTATGAAAAAATACCTGCAGCAATGACTTATGTATTCAGTATATTCCCGTTTCATCTTTTTAAATGTATTATTTTATTAAATTTTTAGATCACCAAAACAAACAAGAAAAAATAATGCCATAATAAAACTAAGTTCTGTATAAAATTTTTTTACAAGGATGAAATATAACCTATAACATAATGTTTTAAAAAATTATTTTGTATTGTTTTGAAAGACACAAGAGTTAATCTGTACTGGTTTGGACAGTAAAGGGAAAAAAAGGGTCACTTTTCCACATTGCATGCAAATGATTTCCTCTAGGCAGATCTAGCCAGAAAGCTGTGTAATTTAAATTTCACAGTCACAGAGATAGCTATTTAAAGGCCCACCTGCTTTGCATGAAAGCAACTTTGTACTAGACAAAAAAAAATGAAAGGGAAGAATGCTAACATTTGTTTTGCAGATGGAAGCAAAGCATCTCTTTAGGAAGCCGGCAGGAGGCAGGGAGACAGACCTTCCTGAAAGGTCTTTAACACTGTCCATTTTACACTCTGAGATGAGACTCAGGTTTCACTTATTGAACAAATAGCATGACTCAGATTGGAACATCAATCATTATTATATTGGGGATGGCCAGATCTATCTGTTGCCATTCCATTCAAACCTTGCAACATTTCTGTCTTCCACTAATTTTTTATCACTCCCCCAAAATGTATATTTAAATATTGCTTTATTTCAAGTCCTTCCCACGCAATTGGGCATGTGCGAGTATACATTTGCAGAGTATGCATTTAAATAGTATATTCACATCAGTGTACGGAATGCACAGAGTCAATAGACATGTCTGTGTCATATGAAATGCAATCCACTGAGGAGAGGAAGGGTTTGGAACCATGCACTGAATTGCAGATTTCAACAAGAGAGGAATTCCATGTCATCCCCATATATTTTTATATCCCACCCATTTTTTCCCCTGTGATTAAACTCAAAATTGCAGATTGTATCCAAATGACGCACCAATGAATTCAATGAGACAAACTTGTTGTGATTAACGTACAATCCAGCTTGTCCTCTCAGGTCATCAGAGAAGGCCTTTTTACAAGTGCCACTGCTTAAGGAGGTATGTGGGGCGGCGGCAAGAAACAGGGCCTTCTCAGTAGTGGCACCAACGTTATGGAACTCCCTTCCCCTTGACCTGAGAATGGCTCCCTCTCTTGAGACCTTTTGGCAAGGCCTGAAGACCCTGCTGTTTAAACAAGCCTTCTGACTTCACGGCCTTTTTAACATCTTTTATACATCTTTTAGTTGTTTTTTTACAGGCCTGATTCCTCTATGAACTGCTGTTTTATGCTCTTTTTTATTCTGACTTTTATCTGACTACTGTTTTTATGGTTTCTGTTAATGTGTTTTTAATATGTTTTAATCTGTTTGTTAAATTATGTTTTAATCTGTTTTTAATATGTTGTAAGCCGCCCTGGGTCTCTTTAGGGAGAAGGGCGGGATAGAAATAAAGTTGATTATTATTATTAGTATTAGTATTATTTAACAAGTCCCACTAATTTCAGTGGGACTTCCTCAAGACTACGTTTCTGTAGAGACAGCCCACCATTCATGGGAAACCAAGGTTGCACAAACCAAACACAGACCCGCTTAGCTTTAGCAAGTTTATTTATTGTATAATATGAACAGCCTGCCTTTCCCCTCTCTGAGCTTACAACAAAATTTTAAAACAATAACATTGTGTGCGCCTGCTGCTGCCATGGGTCAACTGGGACCTGCACCAGCAATATTGCTGGCACAGGTCTGTGTTGACCAGTGATGGTGTAGCAGGAAGGGGGTTAGGATTTGATGGGGGCCACTTGGTGGGCACCACTGCTGCCAAAACCAACCCCTTCCCAGGCCTGATCCACCTTCCTCCCCTTTCTGCAGGGTCCACCAGTATGTTTTGGATTGGGTCTTCGTGTATTCAAGCCATTGTACAGTGTTGAATTGTGTTTTGTGAATTCTGCTTTTAAGGTTGCTTACACACATAACATAGGTGCGACTTCCAGCTGTCTTCCTTGCAGGGTTATTAAAAAAGATGTTATTTCAATTCCAGTTGTGGACGGAGGAGGAAGATAAAGCCCTGGGACATGTTTAAATGGACTGATCTAGCAAGCCTCTATCATCTATCAAATCAGCACAATTCATTGCGATATTTATATATCACTCTAAACTCAGCCCATGGTTCATAAATGAGTTTTATGAGGACTGTCAAATACTGTGGCATGAATGTCTAACAACAGAGCATTGTCCTTGAGAACACAGCTCGGAACTACAAGATCATTCTCTCCCCCCCAAAAATCAATTCAAACTATGAAAACATTCAATGTCCTTCAAAGCACAGCCCTGTTCCTACTGAAATCAAGCATAAGGGTATCAAAAGGATAACAGATGCCCTTATCTTTGATGTTTGAACTTACTGGGCCATCCCATCAAAACTCTGGAGTTTCTTCTTCTCTCTGAAATGTGAGGGTTTTAATCTTTATCTTTAAAACAAGAGTTCAAAAGCCCCAAATGTCTGAGTGAAGGAAGAGTCTTCATAGGTCAATGGAGCCTCATATCCTCTCTTGCAACCCCAAATGAAAGAAAGAAAGAAAGAAAGAAAGAAAGAAAGAAAGAAAGAAAGAAAGAAAGAAAGAAAGAAAGAAAGAAAGAAAGAAAGAAAGAAATTCTAAACATTAAAAAGGGGGGATTACCAGAGGTGAGAAAGCAACTAAGGAATTTGGGGTAAGAATTGCAAAGCACTCTTTATGACAACCACAGAAAGCAGATCAGCGTGGACACAAGAGTATATAATGGGCTTTGCCTTATTATTCTTCATTTCATATCCACTCTTAATTTTAAGGAGTGCTTCCTGTTTGTCAGACAGTGCTGCTGAAGCAGTGATACATGCTGCAACCATCCTCAATCAAGCAGGGATAATGTCACGCGTCTATTCAAACCTGACCTTCAACTGTTCTATCTGATCAAAACAGTTTCTTCGCCATTCTTTGGATAATGGATTTTTAGCACATATTATGAGTTCTGCAGAATAAGGATCAGCATTAAGATGAAAGGGGGGTGATTTAAAAAAAAAAACCTACACTGAAAGGGGGGAACCGTCTAAATGGATTCAGCTGTAACAACACAGCCTATTCATTTGCACAGGGGAATATGAAAGACAGAACTAAGTTTAAAACTGGCAAGCTGCCAGTTTAATTGAGACTGATAAATATGCATATTAAGGCCAACAGCCATTCGGCTCATTATTTGTGGATTTTTGTTTCTGTAAATTCTGCTTGGAGAAAGCTGGCTGAATCTTTCTTGTTCTCTCTCTCCTTTTTTTCTTTTGTGTTTCATCCAAAAAGAAACCTACCCCCCCCCCATCTGTTTAAATGTTGAGCACACTTGCCTGCAAGTGCTTATTTCTTAAATGGAACTTCCTCCTGCTCTGAGCTAAGGACCATTGCCAGACAAAAGAAAACAGGTTGTGTCAGACTTTATTATTAGTCAAACAGAGAACCATAACAAAACGCTCACTAGAGGCGCTATCCTAACTAGTAAAGCACTTTCGTACCACCCTGGAGGCACCCTGGGGGGACTTGTGCCAGCCTAACTGCGCCGTCGCAGGCCCCAGGAATGGTGAGTTTGAGCCGGCTGAGCTCGGCCGTCGCAGGGATCTGGGGGACCATGGGGAGGGTGGGGAGGAGATGGGGAGGAGGCAATTCAGGGCAGGGGAGGGAGGACGGGACTGTGGGTGGATAGGTGGAGAGTGGGAGGCATGGCTGGGATCCAGCTGTTATGCCAGATCTTCACCCCGTTCCCAGGCAGCCTTGGCTAGCCCCGGGCTGCTTGGATTTGCACTATCTCCAGAGGAGGCACAGATCCAAGTTGCCCCATTGGGGCTGCAGTGGCTCTGCCTGGGGTAAGGGGAAACAATTCCTCTTGTCCTGGCTAAGCCAATAAGCACCCAAAACTTGATGCACCCAAAACTGGATACAGCACGGGCCCACAGGCCTGCCTGCTTCCAGCACAAGTGAGGAGACTGGGGTTCCCTTTGGGCCGAATTGGGGGAAACTGAGGGCCGCAAATGGCCCCTGAGCCAGGGTTTGCCTACCCCTGATATAAAGCAAGAGCATTTTCACAAAGGTCAGCCATGAAATAATGTTACTGGGTTCATGCCCCCCCCCCCGATCCACAAATAATTGAAACCTCAGATACTAGATCCGTGGATATGAGGGCCTGCCGCTATTTCAAAAAAGCTAAGGACATGTCTGTATCGACTGGCCTTTTGCAGTTATGCCTGATTGCCTTTGTCCCCTTTCTTTCCCACCCTTGTTTGGATTGGATGATCTACCTACCTACCTACCTACCTACCTGAGTTCCGTCTAATATAGCTGATATATATCAGCATCCCATCCACATTTACTGAAAACAGATGTCTTATACAAATTATGAACCAGCAGTGATCTAATGACACAGGTCTTTCATGTTAGATACCATCGTCAAACACAGGCTTTCCACTGGAGTCATTCACACATTCCTCAAGGCTTGGTTTACACCTTCCTGATTTCTAATCTGCACCAAACTGCAAGCTTGGGCCATCAGGTATATGCCAACACACATCAGTGGACATGATGGGATTAAACAGTTTTAGGAAGGTGGGTTATGGAGAGTCGTTGGTAATATGGAGAATTACCATCCTTGGGGACATTAGGATGGTTAAAAAACAAAACAGACTTAGAAACTATAGATGAGTACATGCTAATCAGGCTTAATCCACAATTATAATTTGAATTTATCCAGAATACATCAGCCTTTGTTTGGCTTGCCTTTTATTCTTCTTGCTTCCAAAATGCAAATACATTACCAGCAGTTGTGGAAGTTCACAGTAGGTGTCTCTTTTATTAATATGCATTTGCTTACAGTTGTCATTTCTCTTTTCCTAACCATAGCCTTGAAACCCTTCAGCATGAAAGACGCAGTAACAGATGCTTCCGTACGCATACAATTGAATTCATTATATGTTTTCTAGCAATCAGGCAGTGTTCTGTTTTGTTTGGTGAAGCTTTGTTCTTAACATGTTTGTACATGCTTACTGTTTATTACATTTGCATCCCATTCTTCCTTCAAGGGATTTATGATGGTCTAAATAATAGCATTATCCCAGGTTCTTCTTCACAGTTCTATGAGATAGCTCCAATTTTGAGACAGTTCATGGCCCAAGGCAAAGCCACCAAGAGAAATTGTAAGAAATTTCACCAAGAAATTTCACCAAGAGAAATTGTAATAAAAGCTTCTTCAAATATGTTAGAAGCAGGAAACCCGCCAGAGAAGCGGTTGGCCCTCTGGATGGTGAGGGAGGGAAAGGGGAGATAAAAGGAGACTTAGAGATGGCAGAGAAATTAAATGAGTTCTTTGCATCTGTCTTCACGGCAGAAGACCTCGGGCAGATACAGCTGCCTGAACGGCCCCTCCTGACCGAGGAGTTAAGTCAGATAGAAGTTAAGAGAGAAGATGTTTCAGACCTCATTGATAAATTAAAGATCAATAAGTCACCAGGCCCTGATGGCATCCACCCTAGAGTTATTAAGGAATTGAAGAATGAAGTTGCAGATCTCTTGACTAAGATATGCAACTTGTCCCTCAAAACAGCCACGGTGCCAGAAGATTACCCCTGCTAATTGGGTAAGAGGCACTTTTTCAAGTGGGTGCTCCTTTTTTTAGCAGGGAGAGAGTAACTGGCCCACCTCACCCCAGCACTGTCTGTTCTAGTGGCTGTCTGCTGGTATTCATTTGCATCTTTTTAGATTGTGAGCCCTTTTGGGACAGGGAGCCATTTAGTTATTTGATTTTTCTCTGTAAACCGCTTTGTGAACTTTTAGTTGAAAAGCAGTATATACTGTTGATTGATTGATTGATTGATTGATTGATTGATTGATTGATTGATTGATTGATTGATTGATTGATTGATTGATTGATTGATTGATTGATTGGAGGATAGCAAATGTCATGCCTATCTTTAAAAAGGGAAAGAGGGGGGACCCGGGAAACTATAGGCCGGTCAGCCTAACATCTATACTGGGTAAGATGGTGGAATGCCTCATCAAAGATAGAATCTCAAAACACATAGACTAACAAGCCTTGCTGAGGGAGAATCAGCATGGCTACTGTAAGGGTAAGTCTTGCCTCACAAACCTTATAGAATTCTTTGGAAAGGTCAACAGTCATGTGGATGTGGGAGAACCCATAGACATTATATATCTGGACTTTCAGAAGGCGTTTGACATGATCCCTCACCACAGGCTACTAAAAAAACTCCACAGTCAGGGAATTAGAGGACAGATCCTCTCATGGATTGAGAACTGGTTGAAGAGCAGGAAACAGGATGGGTGTCAATGGGCAATTTTTACAATGGAGAGAAGTGAAAAGCAGTGTGCCCCAAGGATCCTGTCCTGGGACTTTTCAACCTACTGTGCTTTTCAACCTCTTCATAAATGACCTGGAGACAGGGTTGAGCAGTGAGGTGGCTATGTTTGCAGACGACACCAAACTTTTCCGAGTGGTGAAGACCAGAAGTGATTGTGAGGAGCTCCAGAAGGATCTCTCCGGACTGGCAGAATGGGCAGCAAAATGGCAGATGTGCTTCAATGTCAGTAAGTGTAAGGTCATGCACATTGGGGCAAAAAATCAAAACTTTAGATATAGGCTGATTGGTTCTGAGTTGTCTGTGACAGATCAGGAGAGAGATCTTATGGTGGTGGTGGACAGGTCGATGCAAGTGTCGACCCAGTGTGCGGCGGCAGTGATGAAGGCCAATTCTATGCTTGGGATCATTAGAAAAGGTATTGAGAACAAAACGCCTAATATTATAATGCCGTTGTACAAATCGATGGTAAGGCCACACCTGGAGTATTGTGTCCAGTTCTGGTCACCGCATCTCAAAAAAGGCATAGTGGAAATGGAAAAGGTGCAAAAGAGAGCGACTAAGATGATTACTGGGCTGGGGCACCTTCCTTATGAGGAAAGGCTACAGTGTTTGGGCCTCTTCAGCCTAGAAAAGAGACGCCTGGGGGGGGACATGATTGAGACATACAAAATTGTGCAGGGGAAGGATAAAGTGGATAGAGAGATACTCTTTACACTCTCACATAACACCAGAACCAGGGGACATCCACTAAAATTGAGTGTTGGGAGACTTAGGACAGACAAAAGAAAATATTTCTTTACTCCGTGTGTGGTTAGTCTGTGGAACTCCTTGCCACAGGATGTGGTGATGGCGTCTGGCCTGGACGCCTTTAAAAGGGGATTGGACAAGTTTCTGGAGGAAAAATCCATTACGGGTTACAAGCCATGATGTGTATGTGCAACCTCCTGATTTTAGAAGTGGGCTACATCAGAATGCCAGCTACAAGGGAGGGCACCAGGATGCAGGTCTCTTGTCTTGTGTGTTCCTTGGGGCATCTGGTGGCCCGCTGTGAGATACAAGAAGCTGAACTAGATGGGCCTATGGCCTGATCCCGTGGGGCTGTTCTTATGTTCTTATCAGGCAGTACAAAGTTTCGTCTGGACCCCTTCCCTTCTCCCTTCAAATGTGAATTTGGTTCCTGGGTTCCCATTATGACTCTGGGCCACAGGCCACATTCAGCATAAAGAGGATGGATTTATCATGGCAGGGTGACATTCAAGGTAGCACAAGTATCTGATAGCATCAAGATGATATCGTAGATTCTTGTACAATATAACCTGGTTCCACATCTCTCTCACCATGCAGGTACATGGCTATTTATGTGAACCATGGTAGGGGTATATCTATCTCTCTATTTCTGTTGCATAAGAACCCCAGTCCCACTTATTTTACTTCCATTTCCAATCCACTCTTTTACACTATAAATAGTTGATATTCTTTTCTGTCCCTGAAAACATTCCTATTTAAATGCATCTTCCCCCCCCCCCCCCGAAATATTTTCATGTATTTCTTATCCAGTGGCGGGTGTGATAATACTTTTCAAAGCATACATTTAAATATCTGTTTTCCTCAAACTGTCCATTATACAATCCAATCACTGATAAGCTGGGTGACGATGACTCAAAGTTAGGTGTTCAGTAAGAAATTTTAGCAAGAGAGGAATTCTTCTCCATCTACAGTTCTGGAGGATTCATGACGGAGACCATGTGTGTTAGTCTGAGGGCATGGCACATTGAAACATCAGTGTTACCCCATTTAGTTTGGGGGGGAGAGAGAGAGAGAGAGAGAGAGAGAGAGAGAGAGAGAGAGAGGCCAAATCCAGTTAGAAGCTGAGTAAAACCTGAAGCAGAAAATGCCTTATATATTAACACCTTCTGACAAGTTCATTCCTTTGTGCACGAATAACTACAGTTATATGTTAATGTCACTTGATATGTATTCCATCTGTCCCCTCTACACCCACCCACACAACACCTGAGAGATTTGTAAAATAGTTCCAATAGCATATATTTCAGAAAATACTTTCTCAAGTCAAGTGATGGCTCTTCTGGACAATATAAACGATGCATTGGGAAGGCTAGGGAACAATGATCTTCTTGTGTCATTAAGACTGGATGCTACTCCTGTATTAAGATGGGTTGTTTTAAATCAGGCATAACCAGATTAACTCTGAGAAAGACAATATGCTCTAGTGGCTCCAGATTTCAGCATGAGTTCCCCTGTGCGATGAGTCTATATTTCTTCTTGATTTATACTTTCAAACAGCTCAAGGCTGGGAGGACATCCAAGCTATTAACAGCCAGGTGACTGTAGGCCAAATGGCTTCTTCAGGTTTCCATTAAGAACAGGGTTGGGATGAGCAATTTGTTTTGGATTCAGTAATTTTGCCCGCCATGTCCTATTTTGTTGCTACTGCTATTCAGTCAACCACAGCTAATGGCCTCCTTCTGCTCCTGTTCTAGGTAATCTAAAAGCTCTTACAATGGTCTGTGAGAGATTAAAATGTGAGGAACGTGAGAACTGTGAAGATATTGCGCCTTTGTGACCCAGTATCCAAATGTGCTCCATTAGGAGATATTGCATTTTACTCAAGAAGCAATATGTCGATTGTGATTCTTGATCTGAAATAAGTGCACTCTTTGTTGCATTAATATGATAATGAAGAAATTTATGCTGAATGCTCTCTTACTGTAAACTAAGAAAAGTCTCCTATTTTGAGCCTTTCAAATGATGATGATGATGATAATAATAATAACTAGGTATTTATATACCGCCTTTCTGGTCATCGGATTACTCCTCTGACTTTATTCAAGGCGGTTTACATAGGCAGGCGTTTCTAAATCCCTCAAGGGGATTTTTACAATCATAGAGGTTCTCTCTTTCAAGAACCAACAACATTTCAGAATGGATCTTCCTGGTTTGGTCTCACTTCTGGCCTCCAGTTCTCCCACGCAGGCTGACATGCAGCTCCATCTTTCACATGGAGGGCAGCCAAGACACTTCTTGCTCACACCAAGAGCAGGTGGAATCACTCAGCTCGGCTTGTCAGCTACTTCAAGGTCTCACCATTCTCAGCGGTTCAGGGAGCTGCTGGTGTCCTCAAACTGGTGACCTTCTGATGTCATCTTTGGGTTAACGGAGGCTCTACCCTCTAGATCAGACCTCCTGCCCATAATGAACAAATGATTAAATTATTTTAATCATTGGTTGGGCAGGAAGGACTTCACCAATGCAGAAGTTCTAATGAGGGAGGAGATTAAATTCTCCATTAGAGAAGAGCATCCAAATATTGGAGTCATATCCCCTTATGCTTACACATGGCTTTCACCACCTATAAAGATCAACCAATGTGATCTATATATATTCACATCTGACTTTTTCTGTCAAGCAAGATTCCTCCACAGAAAACCGAATGCATGTTCATGTGCACCACCACCACCTTCAGTTGAAAGCAGCTAACACTGCACAGGAGGAGAGGATTAGGGTCAAGTTGACTGTCACAGGGTCCAGGGTTCCCTGGCTGCCTCTCCTGCTTCCCTGCAGGCAGGCCACTCCTTTTTCCACATCCACTTTGGCCACAAGCACATTCCAACAGGTTTCCATGCACTCCCAACCAAGCACAACTTCAATCCATGTTACCTCCTTCCTCCAGGCCAAGGGGACCAATGCCTGTTGGAGTCAGATGCTGAACTAACCCTCCTGAAGGGCTTTTCCTGAGGTGACAAAGTAGTAGCACCACCACCACCTCTTACAACAAAGGGGTTGGAGAGCCTTTACAGCCCTGAGGAGTTAAAGGGGGGGTGCATGTATATTGCATGTTCTGCACCTTCCCCACTCTTTCCCTGAACCTTCTACTTTAGTAGTATGCATGTGCCATCACCACTGGATCCACCCCTCCTTCCCCACCCCAGTTCCTCCCCCAAAATGCCCTGTTACTCCCTTCCCCACCCATCCAGTCCAGCTTTCTCCTTGTGCTTGCTGCTTTGCACCGAGGGTTAGAAATTGCCTCTGGCAGCGTGCTCGGTGCATTGTCCGCAACTATTTATGGTAGCGGAACAGTGTTCCACTGCTATAAATCCTTTGATAGAATTGGGCATTCAGGCATACTCTGGAGAACCACCTTGTCAATTTCATTTCCAGGCAGAAAATTTTCAGTCTTTACTTTGTTTTGAGACTTCAGAAGGATTTGCAATCATGATGAAAAGGGCTCCTCTATGCCTTCTCTTGGCATTAGTTCATTTCAGGTTTCCTATGAATCCCGCCAGTGTCTACGCTATTTTTTTTCCCCTGCTTATGTTAAAGATGTGAGAAAGAAGTTATGCTCAGCTCATTCTTTCCCATCATGAAACTAACAAACACCATAGTCAGAATTGTGAGGAATTCTGAACATCATTAAAAGAGGATTGGCCAAAGTGGAATATGACAAAAGGTGAAGCAACACTTTAGTTTGTGTGCAAAAACAGACATCTTCATACACTGGCCTGGTTCCGATGTCAGTTGTTCTCATCTTCATTTCACATGAGGGAAGGAGACTGGACACATCCATCTGTAACTTGTACCAAACCAAAGCATCCCATTGTATGTGAATATGGGAAAGCGTACTTTGTTCAAACCACACTTAACTAACAAACCAGGATCTGAACAGATAGTCTGGTTTATTAACCAATTTTCAGATAGAACAGAAAACTGGTTTGTAACAAACAGGCACATGGAGACTTCCCATCGTCTTTCCTTGATTGCAAGCAAGGAGGGAAGGGGAGCTAGGAGGGGTCCATGAAGTCCATGTCAATTCCGATGTTTACATCAGTGGTCTGTGGGTTCCTAAAGGTTGGGAACCACTGTTCTAGATCAAGAAATAGAATTTAGGCTTTTGGAGGACCTGCTAACAGTTAGAGATTCCAGTTAGTCAGCTGAAAATGTTTACTGAACTCAGGAAAAGGGAAAGAAATAACACAGATGTAATGAGGTGGACACCAGGTGGGCTATGGAGCTATTCTGTTGTGTACTTAACGTGATTGTTAATACAGGCTTGTTGGTAAGCTAATTGTTTTTTCAGACTGGGGGAAAAAAAAACCCTTGAAGCAGTGATGGTATTGGATTAAGGATTTAGAACCCATAAGCTCCCTAATATGCACAAACCTACTTGTTAGTATTAATGCACTTGGTGCTGGTATAATCACCTTGAATAACGGCTAATTAAAAGTTGGTTGGAAACCTTTTTTTTTCCAGAATTGGTGGACAGTTCTTAATATCTTCAACAAATGAGCAGGTGACCTGCATTTGTAAAGCTCTTGAACTTTGCGGTTGCTAATCTTGCCGCCACTCATAAAATGAGCTTCCATAAAATGAGATGTATAACGTAGCAGAGTAATGAATTTTGCAGCTGCTCACTCCTGGGCTCCTTTACATATCTAAATTCCATAATTACAAATATAATTATGATTATTAACTTGTCCCGTTTTTATATTTGCTTCACCCAGATCTATTTTATGCCCCAGACATATATCTGTTCCATTCAGAAAAAAAAAAAAAAATTCTAAAACATTTTCCCGTTTCTAGGACTGAACCCGGTTCTGTCTACTAATTTGTACCATTGTGGTGCATTGAGAAGCACCACTGAATACAGTCCAGACTTAGTCAAACTGCCGTAAAAAGAGCCAGAAACTGTTTATTTATAGAATTCAAAGCATGCCTGGTTGGCAAACTTGGCAGGTTGGCAGTCTCAGACTTCAGACTATGGTATAAGCCTACAGCACCCCGTATTCCCAGGCAGTATCCCATCCAAGTACTAACCAGGCCTTACCCTGCTTAGCTTCCGAGATCAGACAAGATCAGGCACGTGCAGGGTGCCTATGATGCTGCATTTACACAGCGCCATTACACAGGTATGAAATGTGGTGGCGTCACTGGGGTTTGTATCACAGGAGGCCAGTGGATCACCCCCATGATGGACTTCCTCCCATGCAGTGGGCAGGGCAATGCCCTGGGCAATGGGCATGGTGATGCACTATCGCCCTGTCCCATCTGGCTTTTTTTGTTTTGCTATAACTTTTGATAGGATAGAGATACTTCAGCGTGCTTTGTTTCATTGCATTCTGCATGAAATTTTACATCAAATGATATATAACATGATAGTACTGTTTGAAAATGCCAAGATTTTAAAAATGTTGGCCAGTAGTGGTGTCACCACCCTCCCCTGGGGGCTGGGGATAAGAATAGGCCCTCGGTTTGGCTGTACTTGTCGTAAGAGGCGACTAAACAGCCACCGGGTAGATGGGACTCGTCAGCCTGGGAAGGCAGCTCATCTGAGAGAAGGAAAACTCTGATCCCAAACCTCCACTGCCTTGTGGCTACATCCAGTTATGGAAAAGGCTTCAGGAGTCAACCTCGAGGCAAAATCCGGAGCAGGAGTCCCTGAGGCAGTTCATGGCTGAACACAGTCACGTTATGGCAACTCCTGTGACGCCGCTGGAACCAACCGTATTGGCTTCTGCCTTTCCATTGGCCCATTTCAGCAATGTGGAGAGGGGGGATTTGCTGCATGGGAAACAGTCTATCCTCCATATCTACTTTACCCAGGTTTCGTGCACTGGAGAGGACACTGTTCGAGAACCACTATTCAGAGCGCGATACCATAGTCTTAATTAAGATAGTCTTCCAAGACTGAAGGATGCCAACATAACCCTCCCATGTGCATCACCCATGGGAGGTGGTCTGCACCCCCCTAGCAATGCCACTGTGATATCTGACGCGTATCTGGACATCATGAAAACCTCTGCTTCCAGTCTTGCAATAATATGAAAATTGTGATGGGGAAATCAATTTCTGTGTAAATTCACAACAGTTGGAAATAATATTTCATTTTGGGAATAATTCAAAAAATAAAAGTGACTGAATGAAACTCAGGAGATGGTGAGCAAATCTGTATTGTAATAGCTAAGAGAGGGGCAGCCCAGTCCTATTCCCTGCCAGCCCATAGAATGCAGGGTTGCTGACAGAACACACAGTGCAAGCTATGGTGGGGGGAGGTGACTAGATGGCCCTAGAGAGATAAGTCAAAATCTTTTTGATTTACCTTCCCATAGGCCACCTGGCCACCAATTTAGCTGGTGTAAGTCTGAGGAGATTCAGGGTGTGTGATGGGCTGAGAAAAGGGGGATAGGAACTTGGCATGTGCTGCTACCACCAAGATACACCCCCTCCTGTCCCTTGTTTCTCCCAATCCGTTCCTGATCTTCCCCTGAGCATACCCATGGCTGCCACCTTACCTGCTCCAGTATGGGCTGGGTGAGCCAATGGGGTGCAAGCCAGTCCTCTAGCCATTAGTGCTAGCAGCTCTGGTCCACAAGCTGTCACAATGGCTTTTGCACTGCTGGTGCAGGTCTTACTGAAGTGGATTGTGAAATCTGCTGCCCTAAACCCCAGATAGGACTCGGGCCTGAATTGGATAATATTATTAAAATTAACAAATTAAATAGCAGGTGAATTGACTACTTCTACCACTACTTTGACACATTCATGAATGCACATGCAACAGGGGGGTGGGATCACATACATTTATGCCTACTGCCCCTGTGCCCACTCTGTACATGCATGTGAAAAAGGTGTGAAAAAGCCCATGTGCAAACTGTATATGTGTATTTACAGGGGTATTGTAAAGTTGTGCACAGGTCAAAGGCCCCTACTGGCCTGGCTGGGTAAACCCTTGAACCCTCAAGTCTGCTGTGGTAGCAATAATAGGACACACATTGTGTCTTGCTGTCTTGAGTGCTCCCTTAAGTATTTGGTGGGCCACTGTGAGATACAGGAAACTGGACTAGCTGGGCTTTTGGTCTGATCCATAAGAAGGGGCTGGTAGGGTCCAGTGTAGGGCTCTGTCCCAGCATACCCAGCAACTTGGTGCTCACCCTATTTATATATAATGCCATAGTCCTACAGAGACCACTGGGGCCCCCTGAGTCCCTATTCTCTCCTTTAACCAGCTATAATGAGGCTGAACCCAGCTCCCAGTCAGAATCATCTCCCATTTACCTCCCATACACATATCAGTAAAGATTTCCCTCTTATCCTAGTAAGAACAATTATGTCAGCCAAGATAAAGTTCTCCAGAAAGAAGTTGTGGAAAGTTCAGCAGAACTACCCCTTCCCATTTGGGGCTTCTGAAGATTTCAAGTCACACTCTGCTTCATGATACTACTCCACTCTTGCTAAAAGAGATGTGCCTGTTAAATGGGCTACTTTTTGACATGTGTAGCCTTCAGGTTTATGCATGTGTCTTTTCAGATGCCTTAAGGTTGGGTTTACAAAGATAGTATTATTAATCCTGGTAATTAGCAGTGCTGCCTGTGACTTAATGAGAACATTAAGCAATCAATGTCCTTTAACGATGTACGAAACAGAGCAAATCAAGAGTTTTCAGCATGGACCTGGTAATGCAAGTGCGTGCGCACCAAAAACTGTAAACCAGAATAAATGGTTTTTCTGCACAGTGCGTTTAGGCAGGTGACTTGCTCAAATCTCGGCCCAAGGGCCACTTGAGACCAGCTGGGGGTCCCCATCTGGTCCCCAGGGAGTCCTCCCATCTCCAACGGGCACTCGGCCCTCACCCCAAGCCACGAGCTCAGCGTCTGGCATTCCCTTGATGCCGCTGAGCTTAGTGGCAGCAAAGGAAAGACGAGCCCAGCGGGCTCACAGGGCCTTTTATAGTGGGAAGGTAACGTGAAACTTGCAGGTCTCGCATTACTTCCCACTATAAAAGGCCCTGCGTGCACACCGGGCCCGTCTTTCCCTGAGTGGCCCATGGGCAGGATGCTTGTGGAGCCAGAGGGGGAAGACTGGGAAATGAGAGAGCGCAGGAGAGAGAGATCCCAAGCGAGCGAGGGACCGAGGGAGGGGGCGGATGGGCAGGTGGCCAGGCAGCAGCCATGCCGTCCTAGCAAGCGAGGGAGGAAGGGAGGGAAGGCAGCCGAGCGGGCGGGCGGGTGACCAGGCAGGAGCACATGCCACCCGAGCAAGGGAGGAAGGGAAGGAGGGTGAGGGAGTGGGCGAGTGTGTGTGAAAATCTGGAAGATTCCCCCCCCCCCCGTTTATGAGTGTGAAAGTGATTATGAACTGGCTGGAAGATCCCCCACCCCCTTGGTGAGTGTGAATGTGTTTATGAACTGGCTGGAAGATTTATCCCCCTCTGTATTAGAAAGTGTTTATGAACTGGTTTGAATTCATTCATTTTCCGTCTCTAATATATTCATTTATGTAAATTTATTCAAATTTGAAATGTAAATGAATTCTTTTTTTTTTTTTCCCTGACACAATATCAGAGAGATGATGTGGCCCTCCTGCCAAAAACTTTGAGCACCCCTTTGAGCACCCCTTTGAGCACCCCTTTGAGCAACCCCTTGAGGTTGGAAGAAACCTCTCTCTCTCTCTGTGTGTGTGTGTGTGTGTGTGTGTTTGGCAGGTTATCAGTCACAATATAGTGGAATTAAAAGCAAGTATGTTTTTTTTCTCTCTTTTTTGTTTGTTTTTGCTCTATAATGTGGCACCATGTAGTGTGTTGGAGCCTTAGGGTTTCTGCATACGATGAATGCTCCTTATCCATGGGTTCAGCATCCATGGGTTTGACCAAACGTGGGTGCTGACCTGCGCTGGAGGTCCTCGCATGACCTCCCAGATGACACCAGAAGGTACATGTCTGGGAGGTGTTCTGAGGTATAGGGAGGCTGCATGCAGTCCACCCCCCCCCCCCGCCCGTGCCTCAGAAAGCCTGCCACGGCCTTTTGATAGACATTTCCAGTTTGGGGGCCCTCCTGATTACATTATCTGCAAATTATCTGTGGATACTTAGAGGCAACTATCACAGCAAATGGCCTAAGGTTATAGCTGAAACCTTCAAATGTATACATGATTGCCCATGCTAACTAGGTGAAAAGGCATCTTTCGAAGCAGTGGCTCCCTTATATTCAGCAGGGAGACAGAGGTGACTCATATGCTCTCATCTTTTCATGTGGCTGTTTGCTGGCGTTTCTTCTGCATCTCTTTTTAGATTGCAAATAAGGGGTCAGGAACTCTTGCTAGGTAAGCCACTGTGTGACCTTTTCCTTGTTGAAAAGCAGAATATAAATAATTATTAATCAAAGATAATAATAGTAATAATCAGTAGAAATGAAATGTCCTGTACTAAAAGTCATCTGGCACTCTGGCAGGAGAGCCAGGGGTTCTCCCATCAATGCACTGTGCCCCCTCAGACTGTTAGTAAGAGATTGCCGCCTACCTTCTTCTACCAGCATGTCACGTACACACAGTCACACAAAAAAGTACACACATTTTAATGGGCTCTAATTCAAATATATTTCATTGTCGGAAACATGGGACACTTGAACATCTAAGGAAAGAAATTGAAGAGATGCATGGAACCATTCCAGCACATACATTGGTGGATGTCTGCAGATCCCTTAGCCAACAATGTCAGCAGCAAGTAAAGGCCAATGGGGGATAAATCGAGCACTCGGTCTAATTCAGCAGTCATCAAACTTGCGACCATTGTCTGCAGAAAAACCGGTCCCCATTCGAACCGGAGCTTACCATTCTGCTCCCACGTTGCAGGTAGTCCAAGTAGAACTGGGCACAGGGATGCTCGGGGCCAGGGGTGCTCACACTTTTTTGGCTCGAGAGCTACTTTGAAACCCAGCAAGGCCCAGAGATCTACCAGGGGGGAAGGAAGCATCTGACAGACACCCCCTTTAATGTATGGAGCCCCTGCTGGAGTCAGTTTCGTCAGTTTTGTTGCTGCATGCCTGAAGAGCAGCTAAAGTGTCAGTTTCAGTGTCAGTTTAGTGTCAGCTAAATATGTCAGTTTCGTCTAGTCACTAGACGAAACTGACATATTAACAGTTTGGAGAGACAGGGCTCCGCGATCTACTCATTTTGCCTTGCGATCTACAGGTAGATCGCGATCCACCTATTGAGCGCCCCTGCTCTGGGCAGTCACATTTGTTGCCTGGCATCCCAGAAGGCTGTGCCAAAGGACATCCAGGCAGACACAACAGCCCAGAGCATAGCTGTGCCCAGATCTACTCTGTCTGCACATAGTGAGGAGCTGGAACAGTAAGCTCTACTCACCAAGCAAAGGGTTTTCCCCAAACCCCCCGATCCAGCCTGTTGATCAGGCTTTGTAAAGCTGCAGTCTAATTCATTAGCTACTGGTAATTCATTAACAGTGTCAAGCAACTGCTTCTGTGTACACCATATGCAGTATTTGTGTGAATTATAGCGCAATAAATTTGACACTATAAACTGTTTGTGTGTTTTCTTGAGATACCCTATCTGTGTATGTGTGTGAGTGGGTGTCTGCAAAATCTTGTTTGAATAGACACACACACACACACACACACAAGTTCTTCTCTTTTTGGTCTGATGCACTACAATTTGCGCTTGCAATTTCCTTCAGCATTTGACTAAGGCTGTAAAGTCAATAACGAATGACAGACATAATGAAAATTCCCAAATTCACAGAGAAAATAAAAGCTTAAGGAGGCAATTGGAAAAACAAACCTATTAGGACAGAGGGCAAATGGGATTTTATTGGAAATCAGCCTTCCCAGCACCACAAGCAAAGCAAACAGTTATCGAGGGCTAATAAAGAGCTGTGAGGAAAAAGCCAGCACAAAGGAAAACAAGAACTTTCAAGGAGCAAGCGTGGCAATCATTACGGAAACAAAAAAGCCCAGACAAAGTCCTCTGAATGACAACATTAAAGCTAAGTAGCTGCCTCAATCTGCATGGAAGGACTACATATTTCTCCCATGAGTGCCTGTGAAATGGCCATGTTATATATGTAATTACAAAAAAATACGTTGCTACACAACCATTTGACCTAATGCTATTAACAGATGGCTGGTCGTCGCCCCCCCTTGCCTCCCCACCCCCGCGACAATAAGCATCAAAGAGGTACAATATAATATCTTAATTCCTCTGTGGGGAACAGCGGCGCTTGAAAGAGTAGTGGTAACTGGAGAACATTCCTTGCAACAGATGTTGAGTGTCTTCAATGTCTATAGTCTGAATGAGAACTAATGTTGAAAGCCAAGATCTTTGAAGCTGAAGCCATGTCAGGAAAAGGCAAATATGCAAAAGAAAAGAGAATCTGTACCTGGTCACTTTTAAAAGCCGTCTGTTCTGCTCATCACTGTTTAAATTAGGCACACACAAGGAGCATTCCGCTTGTGGGAGGTCTCTTTGTGTAAGTGGAAGATCTCCTTACATGAGTGAAATGCCTTTCCATTCACAAAGTAAGCTTCTAACTGTGGAGGGATCGCCCAATGCTGGACATATTAGTCAGGATGTCACACAGGCAGCACAATTCCTCCCCCAAGCTGGCACAAGTCCCTTGTGCCAACCCTGGCCATCACAATCATGCCATAAAGCACGTTTGTACCAACTTGGAAGGTGGCGCGGCCAGCATGTGGATGTATGCTGCCCTGGCTGCGCCGAAGCCACAACAGAATGGAGTACGTTTGTGCCAGTGGCGTACTTCCAGCACAGGGGTTTGGGGAGGGTGTAGGGAGGATGTTCCAGGGGCATTCTGAGTGGGTAGTGGGTGGGTTGTTTGGGCAGACCAGGTGGGTGTTGGGGAGACCAGAATCTGGCACTTGGGCCAGATCCTAACCCTGGTCCCAAGCAGTCCAGTGTTACATGGGCTGCTCAAATCTGCGCCACCAATTTAGAAGGCACAGATCTGAGCAGAAATGATTCCCCTTACTCCAAACTGCACCCCAGCCTGCACCAAACCTGTGCTGGGTACAATGCAGGCCAGCTGGCCTGCCTGTTCCTGCACAGGTTAGGATTGCACCCTAAGGCTGCAATTCTATGCACACTTACCTGCGAGCAAGCCTCATTGACTATAATGGGACTTACGTCTGAGTAGACATGCCTAGGATTGGGTTGCAAGTCCTGTATGTAACATGTGATTAATATAGATTATAATATTGGGAAGTTATTTGGAGATAGGTCTGAAGAACTGCTACCATGTATATACTTTCAAATGAGACATTTCATTGCGTTTTTTTCCCTGCCAGATGCAATGTTATGTCTCTTTTACACTAACATGTTCTCACCTAATCAAAACTGAATAATTCCTACTCCAGGGAACGGATCTCTCCATTTCTGTTTTGTCTGAACTTAGAAATCCTTTGATTTTTGTTCTCTTCTACAAAAAAATCCTCAGCTTTTCTTCCGTTGTCAAAAAATGTATATTTAAATACATTTTTCCCATGTACATAGTTCCTACTGTGATGGCCAGGGCAATGTCCCTCCTATGGTTAAGCCAATCACCCTTCACCCAAGGATAGAACACAAAGGGTTGAAGAGTTGCCAATGAGAGACTTGCAGTAAAAGTTCCTAGAGAAGGAGTAGAGGGTTGATGGAGTAGATGGAGTGAGAGACAGGGTTCGGGTCTGCTGGATCCATGTGGCTCTAGAGCAGCCATTTTCAACCACAGTGCCGTGGCACACTGGTGTGCCACAGATGGTCTGCAGGTGTGCCATGGGAGTTTGGGGGAGGGTCATTTGTTAGTAGGGCCACTGAGAGATCCAAGCTCCTGGTGTGGCAATGGTGTGTCTTGTCAACTGTCAAAAAACTGATGGTGTGCCTTGACGGCTTTAGTGCCTTGCCAGTGTGCCGTGAGATGAGAAAGGTTGAAAATTGAAATATACTCTGATTGGGTAGCTGTCTAGTTCTCTTCAACCTTTTAGCATCAACTAACGAAGCTATAGGTGTCTGTGCACAGCAAGAAGATGTGATACTTAAAAAAAATGGTATTGATTTTAAGTAACCATAACTACGTATATAAGCCATCTACTCCCTTTTACAGGGAGACAATAAATTCTGTGTTTTATTCTTTGTACTGTTGGCCTCCAGCATCTTCGTTTAAGGAATATGTATTCCTAAACACAGAGCCTCGTTTTAGTGCTTCACTGCCCCACAAACTCCCAGATTAAAGCCATCAAAATCATAGTCTTTATACACAGAGTGCATGCTACCATAACATACCCCTTTTATTATTGTTGCTGTTTTATTGTCTATTGGGAGGGAAAGAACCTGTTCCGGATTCTTATTAAAACCAACATAAAATTTCTGCGAGAATAAGATCAGCCTGTCACACCTACACAAACAGCTGGTGCAATAATATGTTTCAAAACCGTGCACTTAGATTTAAACCTAAGAACATAAGAACAGTCCTTTTGGATCAGGCCAACCACCCATCTAGTCCAGCTTCCTGTATCTCACAGTGGCCAACCCAATGCCTCAGGGAGCACTCAAGACAACCTGCGTCCTGGTGCAACTCCCTTGCAGCTGGCATTCAGAGATAGGCCACCTCTAAAACCCAAAGGTTGCATGTAGTTATCATGGATGTGGCTGAACCCATTGATACTGTATATCTGGACTTTCAGAAGGCATTCGACACAGTTCCTCACCAAAGGCTCCCAATTTGTATCTTTCCACAAACCTATAGAATGCATCGACTCCATTGACATATCAGTACCCTATAAAATCTCATCCACTGGGGTGTGGGAAAGAGTTTGGAACAAGGCATTCTGCTCCTCCTTTCCATGATTCCATACTTCCCATATTCCATAGGAACATATTCTACCTTTTTTTTTTTTTTTTGCTTAATTTATAGCCTAAAGAAAAATTATGGGGAACTCAAAACCTTAGTATTTTGAGATATTTTAATTGTTTATTTATAGCATTTTTATCCCTCCTTTGTCCCATTCCATAGGGGACTCAAGGCGGCTAACAATGAAATCAGTACATAAATGCAATACAATATTAAAAGCAAATTAAAACATTAAAACACCCAGGATCATGACAATTAAAAATCACTAAACAGTGCCAGTCCTCAGCGTCAATTGAAAGCCTTCATAAATAAGAAGGTCTTGAGGCCTCGCTGAAAAGTCTCCAGAGAGGAAGCTGTTCTTAATTCTAGGGGAAGGGAATTCCATAAACAGTATGCCCCCACCATGAAGGCCCTATTCCTAGCCGCCGCCACCCTCACCTCTACTGGTGGCAGCACAGTCAGAAAGGCTCCTCAGATGACCTGAGAGAACAGGTGGGATTATATGGACGAAGGCGGTCCCACAAATATCCTGGTTCTGAACCATAGAGGGCTTTAAAAGTCAAAACTAGCACTTTGAATTCAGCCCAGAAATGAACCGGCAGCCAGTGTAGCTGCTGAAGCAGTGGTCCAACTGAGTCGAACCGACAAGCCCCAGCAACCATATGGGCGGACGCATTCTGCACTAGTTGCAATTTCTGAACCGTCTTCAGAGGCAGCCCCATATGGATCGCATTACAGTAATCTAATCTAGATGTCACTGGAGCATGGGTCACTGTGGCCAGATCTGAGCAACCCAGGTATGGTTCCAGTTGGCAAAT
Source organism: Tiliqua scincoides (assembly GCF_035046505.1). Classification (NCBI taxonomy): domain Eukaryota; kingdom Metazoa; phylum Chordata; class Lepidosauria; order Squamata; family Scincidae; genus Tiliqua; species Tiliqua scincoides. The sequence continues at coordinate 18,857,170 of NC_089823.1, forward strand.
CAGCCGAAGCTGAGCAAAGGCTCCCCTAGCCACAGCCTCCACCCAGGACTCCAGGAGCAACTGCGGATTCAGAATCCCCAAGCTGTAGACCTGCTCCTCAGAGGGAGTGCAACCCCATTCAGAGCAGGATGATATTCCAAAACCCAAGACGTGGACTTTTGGACCAGGAGAACCTCTGTCTTATCAGGATTTAATTTCAGCTTCTTCACCCACATCTAGCGCCCAACTGCCCCCAGACAACGATCTAGGACCTCATCTGCCTCCTCAAACTCAGGAGGAAAGGAGAGGAAGAGATGGGTGTCATCAACATACTGATGGCCACCCACCCCAAATCTTCTGATGACCTCTCCCAGCAACTTCATGTAGATGTTAAACAGCATTGTTTTTAATTGTTTCAAGTAACATTAATTGTTCCAAGTAACATGATTACTCTATTGTAACTTTTGGATTTTTTTTAATGGACTATGATCACCTGACATTTTGAAGTGGGCATTTGGTTTGGCTCAGTTCAGTTCAGTTTTGTTTTACATATTTTAGCTCTAGTAGGATGATAACGTTTCTCATATCAAGAAAAGGTGATGCTGAGGAATCCTTACTTATCCAGAGTAACGCAATGTGGTCAATCCTATAAAACTTGAGATCCATTAAGATTGTCATTCATTTCAACCCTCCCCCCTTCCGAGGGGGCTTCATCTTACTCCTTACTTTGCTGCCTGTGAAGGCTGCCCTCAAAAATCAGAGGGGGGGGGGAAGAGTTTTCAAGCATGTGGCAGGCCACCTGTGGCATGCGGCAGATATGCAGATATCTGCATGGTGAACTGTGTTTAGCTTGACAAATCACACATAGTGTGGGTTTGATTTATAGCCATATTTTTTTCATGTTAGGGGCATGTCAGGAAAGGTCAGCCTTCCTCCCAAGGAGAGGCATCTGATCACTCTCAAGGGAAGCCATATGAGCTGTTATCAGACAAGTGAAATTTCTCCAAGGATTTCTGCACATTGTGGGGCTGGCACTGAAATTTTGCATAAACTGAAATAGAATGATCTCCCAAGCAAAATATCTGATCATTTCAAGAACAGTCAAACTAACTTCTGCAAGATGAGTGAAATTTCTCTTCCTTCTGATGGGGATAGCTACCATCTTGAGTAAGAGGGTCAAAACCGTATCTAAGCTTCTGTGTGATTGGATCTCACCGAACTCTATTAACATCTGTTCTTCTTAAGGTATTTACATGACATTCTCATAGGGAACCGTATAGGTACAAATATGCACCTGCGTGTTTAGCGCCATCAGGCAAAAAGCAATTCTGAGGAGGGAAGTTATTTAAATCAAGACTACAGTGGCAAGGGAAAGGTTAATTCACATCTTGTTTGGCTCACAGACTATCTGAATAACTTAAGCCTCTACAATTTAACCTTGAAAGTCATACAGTACCCGCCTAGTACATTGTCACTCTAATTTGAATGTGTTACATGGTAAAGCTTTCATTGTTCCCCATGGGAAGCTTTTCTGGACCCCAGGATCTCACACCAAGGATGTTTTCTGTTCCATTGCCAGTGTTATTTTCTCCGCCCTCCTCTTACTCATTGCATTCATAACTGTCAGGTGTTTATACATTGTTTTCATGTCCCCTTTAGTCATTTCAGAGCCAAGCTGTGACTGCCGAGCACTTTTAATCATTCCTCACGCATCAATCATGCCCGGCACTTAATTATTTGTGTAGTGTGTTTTCTGATCTTCCTCCAGCTTATGACTTTGCTTAGGATAATGGGATGCTCACAACTCAGCACAATGCATGCTAATCTCAGCTGGAGTAAATTTACATGAATGCAGTTGACACCACTGAATGAATGCTGATTTGTACGAGCTCACATCTTCCCATGGTTCTGCACTGATACTAGAAGTGTAGTCATAGAGTTGGAAGTGGCTAAATGGTCATCTAGTCTAGCTCTGCATTCTCAGACAGGATTGACCATCAACCAATTTGTCATCTCTACAGAACAAAACAGAAAGCAGATGAAGGGCAGAACTGTAGCTGTAGAGCAAACTGCTCCAGACAAATAAACATTTCAAGTCATGTACTTTATTAAAGAAAGGCAACGTTATTCTCTAGGACAGTGGTTCTCAAACTGTGGGTTGGGACCCACTAGGTGGGCTGCAAGACAATTTCAGGTGCATCCCCATTCTTTTCAATATTTTAATATATTAGACTTGAGGATACCCTGGTATGTGACTGCATTTGGGGAAATGTTACACATCTGTACTTTTAACAGGCTACTATGTATATGCTTTTAACAATGACAGTAAATAGGACTTACTCCTGGGTAAGTGTGGGTAAGATTGTAGCCTAGGATTGTTAAAAGTTTTCCTGCATGATGATGTCACTTCCGGTCATACCATCACTTCCGGTGGGTCCTTACAGATTCTCATTCTAAAAAGTGGGTCCAGGTGCCAAAGGTTTGAGAACCACTGAACTAGGAAGTCTAGCCATTTTGTCTTGGAGGAAAATTTCCTTCTTATACAAAATATACTGAAGAATCAAACTCTGAGCAGGGCTAAAGCTATATTGCCCTTTCAGGGGAAGGGCAAAACCAGTGGAGCTGTGGTTCCAGTCATGGATCCTCTTGACTGCAAGAGCTAGTTGAAGGACTAGGTCTTCCTCAATGCAACATGTTGATGACAGAATGCTGACTTCAGGGTTGGGCTGTAAATCTCCTAACAGAACCAGCAACATGAACCATCCTGGTTCAGAGATAATGGTTGTGAGACTAGTTAGGAGATCAGGAGTGTCCCGGAAGCTTGATGGCTCCTCCCTGCTCTTTCCCATGTCATGCTTAATCCCCCTTCATTCTCTGGTCAGCAGTAACTATTGGGGTAGATTTATATCTGCACTAGTATCATCAACAAAACAATCATAGCTAGCCATTACACTCAGGGCCCAACTTGGGAGCTATACGGCCCAATACAAAAACTTTTTGTGGGGCTGCCACACACCCCGCAGGGCCCCCTCCTCAGCAAATTTAGTTAACGCAGGTGTCTCTCCGCTGAACACTGCACCATCCCACTGCTGCATAATCACATTTATTTATTTATTTCCAATTTGTACCCTGCTTTTTGTCCCGCTTCCTCCCCCCCACCATGCCTTCTCACATCCTAATTACATCTCATTTTCTGAATTAAATGTTACTAAGGTTACTACATTTATCATTTACTAAATTTACATGTACTTGGCAGGAGGTCTGGTCTAGAGGGTAGAGCGTCTGTTTGCCTGAAGATAACTTCCACAGGTCGCCAGTTCGAGGCCACCGGCACCGTGCGAACTTGAAGCAGCTGAAAAGCTGAGCCGAGCTATTCCATCTGCTCTGAGCGTGGGAGGATGGAGGCCAGAATGTGAAACCAGATCAGAAAGAAACATCTGAAATGTTGTAGTTCTTGAAAGATAGAACCTTCTTTCAATCGTAAAAATCCCTACGGAGATTTAAATTGCCTGCCTATGTAAACCGCCTTGAATAAAGTCTGAGGAGAAATCTGACGACCAAGAAAGGTGGTATATAAATACCTGTATTAATTATTATTATTATTATTATTATTATTACTCTGTATGGTGGGGAGACACTCCTCCCTCTTGTGATGTAGAGACACCAGCAAATGTACCCCAAAAACCAACCTTTTCAAAGATGTTAATACACAGGCATACATAATCATCTTTACAGTATTTCTAAAAATAAGGACTTAATTCAGTTCACCCACTAGTCAATCAATACTAGGAGAGAAATTTAATTAAGTCCTTAAAAATTTTAGAAGGTTTTCAAAGCATTTTCATGCAGATGAACGGAGAGCCGCATTTGATTCTTTGCATGTCTACCTTTTTCTAATGAAGTCCTTCTAATTTTCAAAATGATGTATTAGGGGCAAAACACTAACTCAGCAATATGACTTACCCTTTGAAGCGACTTTTTTTAAAAAAAACTTTTTAACCGTGAAAAACCCTTCCCCTTCTCGACTCTTTGAGGATAAAAGGTTTTTGCAAAATCTGTCTGCCAGCAGGACTGAAACTCTTTCCTAGCTCATGCCCTTTGTTCTCTGCTAATTCTTTAACTTGATGGAAAATTTTTTACTTTGTTTCTGACAAAAAGCCTGAGAACAGAAGAATGAAGCATTTTTCTTATTGATAATACTGAACAGGAAGAATCTGGAAGCAATCTTACATGCTTCTTTGATTAGACGATCCTCTTCTTGTGGTGGATTGCCGATCCCACAATGTAAGCAGAGGGATCGTGTTTGTTTTTGCCCAACCTGGAGCACGAGAGTCTCCTCCCCTGTGGGGGGATTGGAGAAGGGCTGGAGCTGGGCGGTCTCAGAGGGCTCTTAAGCCACCGGCACCCAGGACTTTGGCTTCACCTTCAGGCAGCATAGGCAGGGCAGAACCCACTTGCAGTCCTCAGGGGCTCAGCGGCATGAGGACATAGATGGGGCCCTGGCCGGGACCGTGGGGTTCGTCTCAGAGGCTCAGTGGCTTGAGGTGGCATGGCCCGCGGTCCGGCTGCCTCCCCCTTACGGGATAGACCTGGATGAGCTGTGCCACCTGAGAAAGGAACTCCTTGCCACAGGATGTGATGATGGCATCTGGCCTGGACGCCTTTAAAAAGGGATTGGACAAGTTTCTGGAGGAAAAATCCATTATGGGGTACAAGCCATGATGTGTATGCACAACCTCCTGATTTTAGAAATGGGCTGTGTCAGAATGCCAGATGCAAGGGAGGGCACCAGGATGAGGTCTCTTGTTATCTGGTGTGCTCCCTGGGGCATTTGGTGGGCCGCTGTGAGATACAGGAAGCTGGACTAGATGGGCCTATGGCCTGATCCAGTGGGGCTGTTCTTATGTTCTTATTAAAGGGGCAAGGCTTGGAGTCGGGTGCACACTCAGCCTGGGAGACAGATGTGATTCTGGTGACTTCCAGTGGTCCAGCCTCCGCACCACAGGTGCTTTGCTGCCAAAACTGCTGCAGGTCTCAGCCTCTCCTTCTGTACTATAACTACTAATAAAGTGGCCCTTTCTCCCAGGTCTGTTGTCTCGAGTGTTCATTAGGGGGTGCACAAACAAAGGCTTGGGATTTCACTGACAGCCCAATCCTAACCTACCCGGAGTTCGGTGCTTCCGCTGCACCAAAAACGTGTCATCCAGCTCACCCCGGGCAGCTGCTGCTACCTCCTCGGGAGAAGGAGGCTATCATCCCTTTCCCAAGTAAGGGAACTAGCCCCATAATGGGGATACTCGATTCTGCAGCAGCTCTGGAGCTGGAGCAGAGTCGAAGAGTCCTGTGTCGGGTCATGTGGCCCAACACGGGACTCAGGGTCTGGTGGAACTGAGCACCACTGGTATGAGTGACCACCATGCAGTGGTGGTCTTTTATCTTTTATCATCTTTTATCTTTCTACAGTCTGGACACCACCATGGAGATGACCCTATCTCTGGTCACCATCAATCTAATGCAGGGATACTGCAGGGCTTTTATTGATGACTTTACAGGGTGGGCACATTCATATGGGAAAAAGAGATCTTACCTTTAGTCCAAGCCACAGAGTTCTTTATAATCAACACCAGCATCTTGAATGTATAGGCTTCCCTATCTCCATAATAATGAAAGGTTCATTTATTTAAAATATTGATTTGCCACCTTTCAGTCCCATCAAAATGACCATCAAGGCAGCTTTACCCATTTCTGTCCAGCCCACAGGTGTACGCATTTGATCCCTGTTGCATGTATGCAATGCTGGGCAGAAATGGCTTAAAGCATATAAATAAAAAAAAATTAAATACTAAAAAGCTGGCATTCCAAAGCTAATCCTATTCTGTCCAAGTGTTTTCTGTTAGACGAATAGTGAGCCCAGAAATTGAACTGGGGATCAGTTGCTGATGCTATAGTGCTCCTTGAGGACAGATCTGAATGAGCACTTCATGCAACTGCATTTTTCATAAGTCACGTGGACCTTTTGAAGTGATTAGAGAAACATTCAGGCTCTGTTTTCTGCCAGCATTTGAGTGCAGATACCAGAATTCTTCAAGACTCTTGTCAAGACTTGAACGGAAAAATCACTTTAGGAGAATTAACAGGGGAAAAAAATTAAAAACAAAAGATCCTGAAAAAGATGCTACAGAAAATGTCAAAATATGGTTACCATTCAGCATATGAACATAAGAGACCTGCTGGATCAGCCAAAAGATACAGTATCCTAGATTTGACAGTGGTCAGCGAGATGCCTCTGGAAATCTCATAACAACAACAACAACAACAACAACAGTATTTATATACCGCTTTTCAACTAAATGTTCACAAAGCGGTTTACAGAGAAAAATCAAATAACTAAATGGCTCCCTGTCCCAAAAGGGCTTACAATCTAAAAAGATGCAAAAAGAATACCAGCAGACAGCCACTAAAACAGACAGTGCTGGGGTGAGGTGGGCCAGTTACTCTCCCCCTGCTAAAAAAAGGAGCACCCACTTGAAAAAGTGCCTCTTACCCAATTAGCAGGGGTTGAGAAAAGAACATTTGTTCTCATCTCATATATATATATTAAATATATTAAAGAACAAGAGAGCAATACAGTACTGCTTGCTACAGCACTGCTTCCTATAACACTGTTTTGCATAATTATAACACTCTCATATATATATTAAAGAACAAGAGAGCAATACAGTACTGCTTGCTACAACACTGCTTCCTATAACACTGTTATAACACTGTTTTGCATAATTATAACACTCTTTGGGTGTAATTTTTACAGCACAGTATGTCCCTGACTTATGTATTGGTTCTGGACAACCTTACATGAGTTTATGTTTATGTAAGTCAGAGGCTGTCTGTCTTACCTGCCCCTTTCTCTCCATGGGCTCTTTAGTGACAGGACCACTGCATCCTGGACAATTGTGTCCTGGTCAAATGTGTTCCAGTACTGGACATTTGTGTCCTTTATTTGCGTCCTTTAATGAAAGCCTTAGTTTTGCTCCCCCCATCTGGAATGGCTCAGAAGGGGGGGGTGGAAAGGCTGCTTGACACTGTGGTGAGAGTCCCTGAAAAACTTAGTGCTTTGCATCCCCTCTAGCTACGCCACTGGTCACACCCACTTTTCAGAATTAGGAACAAGGTACATTTTTGACATGTTCTTAACTCTGCAATTGTCCTATCTATAAAAGCTTCTGAAACCAAGCAGTCCTTTTAGCACAATTTCACCGAATCAAGTTTTTGAAAGCAAAACTCATTTCCGCAAAAACGCACTAAGCTGTGTTTTCAAATACAAAAATCTCTAAGGAATACACTTCCGACCCACTAGCGCCTGGAAGAATCTCTCTTTGTATCTGCTGTTTACTGCAGCTTCCTTCTCCCAACCTCCTCCTTGTGATGCTTTCTACTTGTCAAGCAAATCCGTAATGCATTTTCTTTATCTCCTTGAAAACACAAAGTTTTATTCTCAAGGAGATAGCCCAGGGATTTACAGAAGTAATTCTAATTAATGCTAATGAGAGAAAGTTATCCAGTTTTATATCCATACTTACTGATAATGAGAACAGACTAAACTTCTAAATGGCAGAAAGCAAGCCTGGAAATTGACAATGCCCTAGGAAGAGCAGATTGATAGGAGCATAACAGGCACTACAAAGCATGTCTCCTTTTATTTGCCTCCTTGTTCCTGAGTCATTAGAATGTTCATCATCCATGATCATGAGGGCTTGAAACATACCTTTTATCTTTTGAAAACAAGGTGAGTCTATAAAAAGCCTGAAACTGCCACATGTGCTTATGCTTGCCAGCCTAGGGTTGGATGCTTCCGTGTATATCAACAGGGTTGGCTTCTCCAGCCCAGCCATCCTTTGCAAGAGGCAGAGCACACTCCCTGATTTTCATTAATACATTTTCGTCATAATAAATACACTCAAATATACCTTTTTCCCATTATGTAATGTGATGCAATAGATGCTTTTAACTGAAATGCATTTTCTTGCACTGAGATCTAGAGCAGTGTTTCTCAAACTGTGGGTTGGGACCCACTAGGTGGGTTGCAAACCAATTTCAGGTGGGTCCCCATTCATTTCAATGTGTATTTTATTTTTAATATATTAGACATATTATATATTATATTAGACTTATAATACATTAGATGCTACCATAGTTTGTGACTGCATTTGGGGAAATATTACAGATTTGTACTTTTAACAGGCTACTATATACAGCATATGCTTTTAACAAAGATAGTCAATAGGCTTACTCCTGGGTAAATGTGAATAAGATTACACCCTTTGGGAAGTTTGAGGAATTTGTTTAAACAGAACAACTGCTTGGGAGGGTTAAATATTTTAAATATTTTTTTTTAAATTTATACTTATTGTAAACATTTAATTTAGTTACTTAGGGCACAATCTTAAATGCCCCTTCGACTGGCACAAGTCCCTTGCACCAGCCGAAGAGTATTGCAAAAGTGCCATAAAGCACTTTCGTGCCACATTTTGGGAAGGCAGGCTGGTGCACAGATGTGCTCCGGCCTCCCCGCACTGACAAGGACGGATGTGTTAGATGCTCTTTACACTCTCACATAACACCAGAACCAGGGGACATCCACTCAAATCGAGTGTTGGGAGAGTTAGAACAGACAAAAGAAAATATTTCTTTACTCAGCGTGTGGTTGGTCTGTGGAACTCCTTGCCACAGGATGTGGTGATGGCGTCTGGCCTGGATGCCTTTAAAAGGGGATTGGACAAGTTTCTGGAGGAAAAATCCATTACGGGTTACAAGCCATGATGTGTATGCGCAACCTCCTGATTTTAGAAATGAGCTTTGTCAGAATGCCAGATGCAAGGGAGGGCACCAGGATGCAGGTCTCTTGTTATCTGGTGTGCTCCCTGGGGCATTTGGTGGGCCGCTGTGAGATACAGGAAGCTGGACTAGATGGGCCTACGGCCTGATCCAGTGGGGCTGTTCTTATGTTCTTATGAGTTTGCATCTGCCAACCTTGACTGGCACAGGGGTCTGGGAGGGGTGTGGGGGGGGGGGCTGGGAGAAGGCAGGAAAAAGGTATTCCAGGGCAGGAGAGAGGGTAATGGGTGTTTCCAGGGCAGTTGGGTGGGGAGTGGGAGCCACTTATGCCAGATCCTAGCCCTATTCCCAGGTGGCCCAGGGCAGTCCAGGATTTCAGTAGCATAGATCAGTGTATCCCCATTGGGGCTGCTGCAGCTCTCCCCAGGGTAAGGGAAAAAGTTTCACCTTGCCTCAGGCCAAACCTCAGGCAGCCCAAAACCTACGCTAGATATAGTGCAGGCCTGTTGGCCTGCCTGTTCCAGCGCAAGTTAGGATTGCGCTGTTACTTACCTAATTGATTTGAGACTTGAGACGTGTCTCATGAGACTTGATTTTGTCTCATGGGAGGTGTTAAACATTTTCCTGCTTGATTATGATGTTCTGGGCATGACATCAATTCCAGGTTAATGACATCACTTCCGGTGGGTCTTGATAGATTGTAATTCTAAAAAGTGGGTCCCAGTGCTGAAACGTTTGAGAACCACTGATCTAGAATCTTTAGGCTGCAAACCTATCCATACGTACCAGGGATTAGGTCCCATTGAAATCAATTGAATGTATTTTTGAGTAGACATACATAGGATTGGGTTATTGGGTTAATATTTAATAGTGGGGTAATATATTATTATTATTATTATTATTATTATTATTATTAACAGTATTTATATACCGCTTTTCAACTAGAAGTTCACAAAGTGGTTTACAGAGAAAAATCAAATAACTAAATGGCTCCCTGTCCCAAAAGGGCTCACAATCTAAAAAGATGCAAATGAATACCAGCAGACAGCCACTAGAACAGACAGTGCTGGAGTGAGGTGGGCCAGTTACTCTCCCCCTGCTAAAAAAAGGAGCACCCACTTGAAAAAGTGCCTCTTACCCAATTAGCAGGGGTACTTACCCAATTAGCAGGGTATTTTACTTTTATGCCACTTTTCATTAAAAATAATCAAAGTGGTTCACAGAAATATATAACAATGCAACAAAACAATTTAAACACAAGCAACAATAGACATCAGCTGAGATTAAAAACAGACTGCTTCCATGCCACCTCCATATATTCCTAGCATTTGCTGATGCTGGCAATGGAAATTTGCCGTGTGATTAGCATCATAACCCCCAGAACAAATGCTTGTAAACGTTATTCCATCTGTTTGGAGGGGATTCTTGGTGGTCTCTAAAGTCAAGTAAAGTCAATCCAGTCTGAGACGTTCTGGCAGAAGGAGCATCCACTACAACATGCATCCACTATGCAACATGGAATTGCTATGTGCTAGAATACAGATGCCCTTGAACAAAAGAGACATTTCGCAATGGAAATTCCAGAAGATCATGAATGCAGTAGGGGCTTTGCTCATGCATTGAATCGGGTAGGGGCCTGTGTGTGTGAATGAGCCATCACAGAACTAGCACCCCAGTAATATTTTCAGGTGACACACTACACCAGTGTTTCCCAAACTGTGGGCTGGGACCCAACAGTGGGTTGCAACATGATTTTTGGTGGGTCGTAAAAAGTTTCTAAGGTGTTTAAAAAAAAATTGCAAGGATCCTTGCCCAGTTTGCAGAAGAAAACTGCAATAGGGGGCAATCTGGATGTAGAGACCGTTCCCATGACTGAAGGCTAACCTGTATTATGAGGTAATCGTCATACCCCCCCAAATTAGATGTAACATTTTCTTATTTTTTTTTCCAATAATTGACATTTTATTATTTTTATTATTATTATTAACAACTTTATTTTTAACCCACCTTTCTCCCCGGAAGGACTCAAGGCAGCTTACAACAAAAGATCATGCCATAGATCATGTGTGAACAAGTTTCAACCTTTTGTCTGGCGTGGAAGTCCCTAAGCTTCTGAACTGGAAACTCTGGTCTAGTTCTCCAGGGTACTTCTGGGTACCCAGGAATGACCATAAAGGTTTGGGAAGCTGTGCTCGGACTCCAATTCTAGGGAGAGTCTAGCAAATATCTACACACACACCATATGTAATTTCTCTAGCAGCCTCAGGAGCACAGGATCCCAATTACAAGTCCAGCCTTGTTATACACGGATTTTTTATACACAGATTTGACTCAACATGAATGGCCCCTGCAAATGAGAAGGAATGTGCTGATCCCTGGAGAAGGGGAAAAATGCACCCCTTTAAAATCAGAGTTTAAAAAACTGCTTTTCACTGTTGCAGAGAGACAGTCATACAAGTGATTACAGGTATAACCTAAGTATCCACAGATTTTTCTATCTCAAAGCTGATGAGAAGGGCCCTTTAAATTAAAAGAAAACAGTAATTTAATAATGCCAGAGAGGGCAGCTGCCTGACAATCCAACAATCATTCTCTCTGCAGGCTTCACTCCTCCCTTTCCCCTGAGCATATGAAAGAAGGCTAAATGGCAGCTATTATCACCTTCTCCATTCTTTCCCCTTTGCTGGGGCTCCTGGTGAAGGGAGGGATTGTTGTCTCCTAGTGAAGCCTAAGCCCCTGGAAAGAGACAGAGACCCTCTGTGTGCATTGCAAAGGTCAGCAAGGCTGTTTTTAAATCACCAGAGCAAAGAGACTTTGTTTTTCAAATTGATTTGCTATAGTGCGTTTTTTGCCATCCACCTAAGTTCTTGGAATGGAACCCTCACAAATAATGAGACTCAACCTGTATTAATAACTTTTTGATTTAATAATAAAAATATTATTTCTTTCTAGATAACTTTTTTTCCCCTCTAGTAAAGCTATGTGGGTCTCTATAGATTGCTATTTTAAAAAGTGAGTCCTGGTGCTCACGCAGGGAGGCTTGGGTTTTCAACTGCTGATTTTGCCTGAAGTGTTTATTTATTATTTGTTATCTACTTGTATTTTATTATGCTGATTGTAAGCCATTTTGGGCATTTTCACAAGGATACAGTATCATTTTTTAAAATACATAAAGTAAATAAAGAGTTTTGAAAGGGCCTTGTTAGGAAAATTGTGTCCTCCCACCGCAGAATGTATTGTAGCCTTGGTTAGTTGTGGCTCCAAATATTCCATGGAAGATTTTAACCAAATGGAACTATTTCTCCACTCAATGAATTACAAGCCTATTAACTTTATGCTACATGGATTTTGTGCAAATAAAACCTAAAACATTCATCAGACTGAAGGCCAGGAGAAAGTAAGATTCTGCAGCCCTCCAGGGGATATCGAATCCAGTAAATAACTCTGAGGATTACATCTTATGCATAATCAGATGAAGCTATTTAAGATTTTAAAAGTTCAATTTTTTTTATTCTTGGTTTCTTTCATTTGAATAATCAAGCTCTCTAAATTGGAGCACTTAATGGGAAGTCAGAGAACCTGAAGGGTAGTGGAGGAAGCAGCAATCAGTTTGAAAAGATGCGGCAGCTCTGAAGAGCATTGAAGATGTCAGCTGATGTTATGTCCTAGAATGGGAGGTTCCCTGAACAACTGTTAGTCACTTTAATTTACTCTGCATTTCAAACAGAAAATCATCCAATTAGACTAACAGCTGCATAGATGGAATAAGCCTTGCATATTAGGAAAAGAAAAAATAAAGACAGCTGAGCATTATACAAGGCTGTTAAAATTACCCCCTTTCCCTTCTTTTTCCTACAGTTAAACAACCCCCAATCCCCCAGATGCTAAAAGAGGATATGAGTGGAATACAATTATTTACAATTGGAATTAGATTGTTTGGTAGTGACTATTTCCGGTTTGTTCTGCCATGGTTAAATTCACACATGGAAAAACTGAAATGCAGGTTATGAAGATAAATAACTTAACCAATTTGTACATCATTACTTCCAGTAACTGGTCTGGCAGCCCCTGACAGAATAGCTGTCAGGGCCAAGAGAGAGACTGCCAGTGACCACACACTGATCCAGGACAATAGTGCATAGTGGTTAGCATGTCCACTCCCTTCCTGCTCCCTTCTTTCCCCAGACACAGCTAAATGGGGGAACATCTTGGTAAAGTGACAATCCACTGTACTTCCCATATCAGGGACGGGGTAGGCTCAAGTTTAAACAGTAAAATGCTTATTAAAGGTCTAATAAAAGGGGGGGGGTAAGAAAACCAAATGAACTAGAAAAGAGAGTAAGGAGAATTGAACTTGGCAGCAAAATTAATGCAATCATTCAAACTGCCACCAGATGGCACTAAGAACATAAGAACATAAGAACTGCCCCACTGGATCAGGCCATAGGCTCATCTAGTTCAACTTCCTGTATCTCACAGTGGCCCACCAAATGCCCCAGGGAGCACACCAGATAACAAGAGACCTCATCCTGGTGCCCTCCCTTGCATCTGGCATTCTGACATAGCCCATTTCTAAAATCAGGAGGTTGCACATACAATCAGGAGGTTGCACATACATACTGAGTCCCTGCAGAATCTCATGCATGTATTTTAATTCAGGGATGCTGTCTGCAAAGTTCAATGTACTTTATAACACTAGCATGGCTTAAAGAAGACAAACCTTAAAACAATAGTAAAATACTAATGCTTTTCTACCGACAGTTATCTGATCTTACTAGAGTGATGGAACCACCGACCTTACCCTTGCCTTCTCTGTGAGTGGCTGGTGGGCTCTCCACTGTATGGCCAGAGGAAGATGAGGATGAGCTTCCGTTTGGGAACTGGTTTTTTTTCCTAGCTGGAATGACATCATCTCTCTCTCTATTTGGAGGAGTGCCAGCTTCGTCCCATCTCCTTGAAACTGGCTAAATCAGTTTTAGCTGCCGAACCAAATTTGCATTTCCTGCCCCTCTCCTGTCTAGCAGCTGCTGTAATTTGTAACCCAGCTCTGAATGGCATAAGCTGGTATTATTGGGTTTCCGTTTGCTCCCCAAAATGGAAATACACAAATATACACAGGACCAGATAAATATAGAAGAGAATAGACACACACACAAAATATAGTGATTTTATGACAGTAGCACTGTTGAAACTGAGTTTGGATTTGAACTAACAATGCCTGAATTTGAGACCCAGTGGCATTGCTGGGGGTCAAGGGGGGCACAGTGGGGTGACACTACTACTGGCCATAAGTTTTAAAATCTTGGTATTTTCAAATAATACCATTATCATGTTAGATATCCTTTGATGTATAATTTCATGCAGAATGCAATGTAACAAACCACGTTGAAATATCTCTATTCCAGTGGTTCTCAAACGGGTAGGTTGTGACCCATCAGTTTGTGTAAAGCGTCCCCGTCCCTTTAAGGGTTGGGGAGGGGGGAGGGCCATGATGTGATTCCCAGGATCACATCACTAACGGAGGTGAAAGGGGGGTGCTTTTACTAACAGGGGGCTGCAGGACATTGCAGGAGGTGAAGGGAGCCCCATGCAGCCCTCTGCAGGGCTCCCTGATGATTAGGATGTTGGGAAAAAAAGCAGGCACAAAGCACTTCCTAGTGTTGGGCTTCCAAGCCCAACACTGGGCATAGGATCCGGCAGAGGAGGATTCCAAGCTGGTCCCCCCCATTCCATTCCCCAGGCTGGTTCCATCCCCTGTTCTGCCCTACCCTGCCCTGGAACATCTGAGCACCTTAGTACTGGTGGCAGAGCTTCTTCTGTGGTGCCGGTAGAGTACCATAGGCCTCCCCACCCAAGGCTTTAGAGAGGAATTTTATCAGGGGGTACAAAGTTTCTTTTGGGCCCCTTTGCAAAGGGGGAGGGGTGAAACAGAGTAGGGGAGGGCAGTGAAGGGTGAGCAGAATAGGAGCGGGGAGGGACAAAGCAGGGTGAGGGGAGGGTAGAGACTGCTGGAAAAGTCTTAAGAGCCCAGGTCTACCCGCCCATGTGGCATCAGTAGTGTCCCCAGCATCCCGTACGGGCAACAAGTCTGATTAGATAGGAAAATGTCAAATCCCAGGAAATTTCTGGGCCCCCTCCTTTGGCTTCTGGTACCCCCTTTAGACCCTGGGCCCGGGTACAAATTACCCCCTTTACCCCCCTCTGCTAGGCCATGTCCCCACCAGTGCTGCTTACTCAGAGGGTGCTGCAAATGTGCATACCGCTGGTGCTGGAGCCCTTACAATTAGGCTCTTAGCCAACATAGTCTGCCAGTGTTGTAAAGGGTAAACTATATAGGTCATCATTATTAGTCACCAGGGCTCAGCTGTTATTTGACTGACTCCCATATGGACATGAGTCACAGATGTGGGCTGTGCCCTATGTTTAAGCTCATTCTGGTTCAAGGTAGAGATAACACTGCAGATATTTTCTCTTCCTGTGACTAGTGTGGATCTTCACATTTTGAAAGGCTGCTGATGTCTATATTGAATGTTACTACCTGTGATAGATACACATTATCTATGGCAGGAATCCTGCTCCGTAGCATAAACTACAAACGCTATAGAGAAATATAAGCACCTTAAGCTAGTTTAGGGTCTTATTAAACTATCAAAAGGGATTCGAGTGGATGAAAGCTATTTAAAAAAGCAACCAACATAGACCTCCAGTGATACGTCAGGACTTTCTTTGCAAGCAATCAAAGCCCACTATCACCGGATTGCTTGGGAGAAGAAAATTTCCATTCCACCTCCAGGTTACAAATGCTATCACAACCTCTCTGTTGCTTCATGAGATTATGCACATCGAAAAGTTCAATTTATGAAATCTTTACTTTGCTGTTTATTGGATTTTCTTGTTAGGAAGTCTAGCAATGCTATTAAAGCTATTCCCTTCGGTATGGTCTTGGAAAGTGAATAATGACACTGAGTTGAGAACTAGTGTGAGCAGAGGCTTAGAAGGAACAACTTCTTTGCCCTAAAGTAATGAACATTAGAAAAGCTCTGCTGGATCAGGCCAAAGGCTCCTCTGGTCCAGAATCCTGTTTTGCACAGTGGCCCACTAGCTGCCTCAGGGAAGCCCACAGGCAAGAGATAAAAGCATACTCCTGGTCTGCAACTGGTATTTAGAAAGCAGGCTGCTGCTGAATCCGAAGCACAGAGCCATCATGACAAACAGCCGGTGATAACACTCTCCTCCATGAATTTGTCCAATTCTTTTTTAAAGCCATCTAAACCACTGGCCAATGCCACATCTTGTAGCAATGATTCTACAGACTAGTTAAATGCTATGTGTAGAAGTACCTCCTTTTGTCCGTTCTAAATCTGTTGTCAACCAATGTTGATAGATGACCTCAGTTCTACAGCTGTGAGGCAGAAAGGCTTCTCTCTGTCCACCTTCTACGCATGTCCCTCCCCCTTTAATCATCTTTTTTTTCCAAGTTAAAGAACCCCAAATGGCAGGTAAGCTAGCGCAGGAGGTGGGAGGGGATGGGGGAGGGCAGAATGTGGGTGGGGAAGGGCAAAACTGAGTAGGAAGGGGCAGCGGCATAGCTAGCCACACTAGAGCCTGGGGTAGAGTTAAAAATGATGCCCTCCATGGCACACACAGAAGTGATGTCACTTCCCACCATTTTTTAAAATTGAAAAATAAAAAGATCCACCGCCTGCCCCCAGTCCCAGCCGAGTGCACGAGTGGTGATTGGAGTCTCTGGCTATTTGCTTCCCTTGCTCTGCTGACTCCACCGACCAGCAGTCCCCTCCTGCTTGACCCCCAAGCCCCTTGGTTGCCCCCCAAGGCCCCGGAGTAAGCAGCCAGAGACTGTGATTCCCCTCTGCCCCTCTTGCAAAGGGCCATTTTTTCCAGCATCTTTTGCAAGAGGCGTGGACCATCGTGGGTGGGGGGAATTGCAAAAGCATGCGACCAAACTGTTGCCCCCACGCAGCCTGCAGCCCAGTGCAATTGGTACCCCTGCACCTCCTCTAGCTATTCCACTGGGGAGGGGAGAAGTATGAGGGTGGGAAAGCTGCAGGGCAGAGGGTGGATCCAGCAGTGATGGCACTTGCCAGATCCTATCTTGCCTATCTGCAGTCTCCTTGCCCCCTTTCTCTTCTTGGACTTGCACCAACAAGTCTTACTCTTTTAATGCCTCCCACACCAGTCCCCCTCTCTTCGCTGGGTACGGAACATGGCTTTTGATCACAGTTGCACAGTGGGAAGGGGAGGATAGGATTGGGTCAAAAATGTCCCTGCTGGTGGGGAAGGGGAGAGCAGTGGGAGTGTGTGTGTGGTGGAATCGGTTCTGTGCATTTAGCAGACAGAAGGGAAACTGGGATCTACAGGCATTACTTAAGCCTTTCTTAAAGCATCTCATGAAGTGCTGTTTACAACATTAATTCCAATTGCCTTTGATGGGGAAAGTGCCATGGAGCCTGAAAATTGATTGAAAGAAGTAAACAAACAGTAATGAATATTGATGAGCATTGGCGCCTTGCTCTGACTGCTACAGTGGAGTGCGGTGCGGGTCACTGTTTTGACCAGCCTTCTTTAAACATCTCTATTAAGGTACTTAAAGACAGAAAATGCAGCAAATATTCTACTAGGGAATGATTAGAAGACAAAGATGCTCTGATACGAGCATTTAAAACGACGACCCAGCATCAACAAAGTGTCATCAATCTTTAAAACAAACGAGCTAGCTATTCTTTGTGAAATTTACAATAAGGAAATTGTTCTAACTCCCAGTTAAAGGAGGTTGACAAATTATAGTTTTACAACTTGCCATTCTTATGCAACTGAATGCAGAAAGAAGGCCCATTAAATTCAATGGGACTTACTTCTAGAGAAGTGCGTATAGAATTGCAACCTTATGGCCCAATCCTAATAGCGTTCAGGTAGGGGGCAGTATTGATGGCAACTGCACCACTGATATCCTATCCCCCTCCCTGGCTACATTCCACCTTCCTGGGTCCACTTGTATTTGTACCAGCTATATCGTTTAGCTCATAAGCTATAACCCAGCTGGGACAGATGGGCCTAGCCTCAGGTAAAGGAACAAATGTTCCCTAACCTAGAGGAGACCTCCAAGGCCTGAAACTTCCCCATGGGATACAGCATGCGTCCTGTTGGCACAGTTGCAAATCTGCACAGGGTGTTATATAGGATTGGCCTGTAAGTCAATCAGTTACAGCGCAATCCTATCTTGAGCTGGAACAGGCAGGCCAAGAGGTCTGCGCTGTATCCAGAGCAAGATTGGTGCCAGAAGTGGTTCAGCAGTAGGCAAGGGAAAATTATTTCCCTTACCCCTGGGTAAAACACCATGGCCCCAATGGGTCTCCTCAGACTTGTGGCACAAGTCAAGAGGTGGCACAAGTCCGAGTAGAATGGAGCAGCTTCAAGCCACTCTGTGCTGCTTGGGGAACGGGGTTGGGATCTAGCATAACTGCTGGGTCCCAGCCCCACCTCCTGCTTCCCGCCTACCCACTGGAACGCCCTCCACCTGTCCCAGAATGCCTCCCTGCTGCCTCCTCCCTGCCCTCCCCAGACCCCTGCGTTGGCCAACGCAACCCTCCCTCCCCAGGTTGGCGCGGAGGCTGGATACAGCCTCTGTGGACCAGCGCACGTCCCTGCACCGGTCCAGCCAACTCCCAAGGAGGTGTAAATATGCTTTACAGCATGTTTGCAACCTTCCTGGGCCCAGCACAAAGGACTTGCGCCGGCCTAACAGGAGTTAGGATTGCACTCTTAATCAGTCAACTAAAATTGTGTATGGATAAAACAATTGTTCCAAAGCAAAATGCATGCTTTGTTTTTAGATTATGTACAAGCGTCTCCTTGCAGGCATCATATTATGAGAGACATTTCCTCCTGGGTAAGTCAGAAAAGAGGGAATGCCTCTTTTCAAGATAGTGCTTGCAATCTGCAGTTCTAAGTACTTGCGTTAAACATAATAAATGCTTCAGAAAATACTTGATTAATTGGGGACATCTTATAAGTTTATTGAGCATTGCAGTCCTAGAATTTAGAGACTTTAGGGTCATAGAAACCTAGACACAGGACTGCTTTGTAATGCAAGGCATAAATTCTATTTTATGTGCATCAGTGTTGGTCAGCCTTTTTGGCAAGTGTGCCGCAAATCAAACAAATGCTTTGCATAAAATTTTAGAGTGTTCAAAATACTTTACATCAATTTTCTTGTTAACTCTTAACAAAAAAAACCTGTAAAGCAGGTTCACTTTTTATCACCATAGTACAGTGGGTCCTCAATACCCCAAGAACCCTGCAGATACCAAATTTTACAGAAAATTCATGGGGGGCCCACACTGGCAAACAGAAAGTGCCTTCCAGTCACATGTGAGAGGCCTTCTAAGGTGCAACAGAAGGCCTCCTAGATGCAACTGAAAGGTGCTTCCAGTTTTTCTGCAGACCAGAAATACCTTCCAGTCACTTCCAAGAGGCCTTTTGAGGCCCTCCAGCCGCAGGCTTGGCATCCACAGATATTCTAGTCCATGGATGCTGAGTCCATGGATAAGGAGGGCTCACTATATTCTAAGCCTTCCGGTGCCTACTGGAGCAGCGGTGCCAAAGCAGCTACCACTGTATCCTGCGGGTGCCAGGAAGCCACCAGGAATCTTCTCAGGGGAAGGGGATTTTCATGCCCTCCCCCCGGGAAAAGCCCCAAGCCATGCAATGGGACTTCTCAAGTCTGTGCTGACTATTTTGCCAGCACAGACCTGAGAGATTCCATGTCAGGTTTTTCAGCCAGGCACAGAATTCAGGATGTGGCGGAGCAGGGCTCTGCTGGTCCCATCCCATCTCCTGCCCCAGTTTCTTCCCCCACCCCACCCTCGTTCCACCCTCCCCGCAGAGAGCACACCAGCACCAGTGCTTCCTTCTCCTCCGGGGCCTAAACATGCTTTATGGTAGGTTTACAGCACTCAGCCCCTACCCTAGGGCTCAGCACCAACACTGAGGAAGTTCAGGATTGGGCCTTAGGCGAGGGAGGCTGTTGCTGAGGAATGGTGGCTCACTAAGACCACCTAGAGAATTTGTGGCAGAAGTGAGATTTGAACTGGGGATACAGACGTTCAGATTTCCTGGCTCATAGGTCATGCTTTTAACCAGCCTGCTGACATCACTCTCAGATATGTGACAGCATCATTTGTGCACAGCCCTCCAGAGTCTTGCTGGAAAGGACCATGAAACACAATAAGAGGAACTTTTAAAAAATGTACGTATTTCATAACTTTCAGAGTTGTCCCCCCCCCCCCACACACACACATACACAACAGAATTCTAGAGTACTGTTTAAAGTATAGGCAGCTTTCAAAAGGTAATTTGTGGCAACAATACTGATATTCCTAAAAAGAAAGAAAGAAAGAAAAAGCATTACTATCTCCCATTAGATATTTTCTATACAGCTTTTAGTATGAAGCCACAACTGCCTTTCTGGGAACGAATAAATGGACGTATATATGTAGTTGTTGTGAGAAGCACTTTAAGATTGAACTTTTTCATCTTAAAATAGAACCTGATCTCTCCTTGAGTAATTCTACCACAACAAACCAAAAAAAAAAAAAAAAAGTCTTCTCCCAGTAGCATTAAAAAAAAAATAGGTATGATTCTTCAGGCACTGGGAAATGCAGCAATTCACATTTTTATGAGATCTTGGGTCAACTTTGAGTAAACAGTTAAGATCTTCCTATTCCCTAAAACATTTTTTTTTGGGGGGGGGGAGGAAGAATGGAACTCCTTCGGGCAGTGTTTATCAAAAGATTGAATTTAGCTTTCTTTGTAAACTTCCTCTATTGTCTGGATTCCCTACCCTGCAGCAGTTATAGTACAGTGCCCACCAAACCATGACTTGTGGGTCAGATCTGGTGGGACACTGAATCCCTCCCCACTGGGGTGCACACAGGACACTTTCCATTCCGTGTGAGCCTAAATACAATGATGCTAATTTTCTGCAATGATTTTCTATATTTAGAAGTTTTTAGAGCATCTTAGGAGTGTGTTTGGTTTTTCCATATTACTATATCTAGCTGGGGATAAGAATTTCCCCTTTCCCCTGGGGAAATTTCCCCTTTCCCCTGGGGGCTGGGGATAAGAATAGGCCCTCAGTTTGGCTGTACTTGTCGTAAGAGGCGACTAAACAGCCACCAGGTAGATGGGACTCGTCAGCCTGGGAAGGCAGCTCATCTGAGAGAAGGAAAACTCTGATCCCAAACCTCCACTGCCTTGTGGCTACATCCAGTTATGGAAAAGGCTTCAGGAGTCAACCTCGAGGCAAAATCCAGAGCCGGAGTCCCTGAGGCAGTTCATGGCTGAACACAGTCATGTTCTGGCAATTCCTGCGACGCCGCTGGAACCAACCGTATTGGCCTCTGCCTTTCCATTGGACAATTTCAGCGACGTGGAGAGGGGGGATTTGCTGCATGGGTAACAGTCTATCCTCCATACCTACTTTACCCAGGCTTCGCGCACTGGAGAGGACACTCTGTTCCAGAACCACCATTCAGAGCGTGACACCATAGTCTTCCGAGACTGAAGGATGCCAACTATATCTAGCTGCCAACACTGTGCAGGTGGTTAAACCTGGGCTCCTCCTTGGGAAGCCCCATAGAAGCTCCAGAGACTTTTCTGGCTGTCACCACCCTCCTCATGCCCTGTTTTACCCCTCCCCACTCATTTGGGAAGGAGCCCAAAAGAAAATTGGTAAAATTTCCTGATAAAATTCCTCAGGCACTTGAATGCCAATTTGGCAGCATTATGGGGACCTGTAATGGTGGTATGTGTAATTTCACCAGTGTTTCCCAGTGCTATAACACCGATCCAAGCGGCAGGGAAGGAAGGGATGGAGGAGGGAGAGAGAGGACTGAAGGATACAGAGTTGAAGCCCACCCTCCCTGCCAACGAAGAAGCAGGTACAGAAGCCACCAATGCCAAATTTAGACCAAACTGCCTTTAGTAGTTGCCTTGGCCAATAAATAAACAGCCCCAAACATGTGACGCTGTGAAGCTGACTGCTGGAATAAGTCTTGAGTTAATATCTCACCATCACTGGGGAGGCCTAGTACATTAATGAATGTCTCCTGCATTTAATATTGGACAAACTTATGTTGACAGGGGATGTGTAAACAATATATAAAGGATTGCATCTAATCTCCTCTTCCAAATTAATTTGTGCTCCAGTGAAAGAGTTCAACTGCTGGGAGAGCAGAAGAAGAGTAGATTGTCAGCCTCATAACTGGTTCTCTGAGGCCTGGGCACAGCAGCCTTGAAGCTGAGAGAAAGCAGAGGCATTTGAAACACGTCTCATTTGTATACTGGGTCCAACACGCCTTAAATACACCTTAAAAATATTTTTTTCTGCTCTATTAAATGTACACCATGACATCTCGACATCCTCATATTTGCACTGCCTCATCCATGAGCGGCAAAAAACTCAGTAATATTTTGAAAGGTTGAGGTGAACTTGGGGGATAGCACAACTTCTATCACAAGGTGGCAGCAGCATTGCTCCTTATGATGGCCCCCCACTTGATGTCACAATTTTTTTCCCCAGTCAGGCCTTTTTGCTCTGAGATCCCACTCCTCTGTCTTTTTTTCTATTTGTTCACCCTAGATCAGGGGTGTCCAAAGTTTTTTGCTAGAGGGCCACATCATCTATCTGACACTGTGTTGGGGGTCGGGGGAAAAAAAGAATTTACATTAAAAATTTGAATGAATTTGCATAAGTTTACATAAATGAATATATTAAAGATGAACTTATATGAATGAATGAAGGTCTTGCAATAGCTCAAGGCCTCTAAAAGGCCTTGCACAAAGCAAGGCTGGCCTTTCCTTTGCTGCCTCTGCTGCATCACAGACATGAAACAGCAAGCAGTGGAGGGAGCCCCTTCCCCACAGCTCACGAAAGCGGTCAAACAGTCGCCCTCATGCTGAGAGCAGTTGCATTGGGCCAGTGCGGTCTCCAACAAATTTCTCTGGAGGGCCAGAGGCTCATTGGAGACTGGGGGCTCCCTGAGGGCTGCACTGAGAAGGCTTGAGGGCTGCATGTGGTCCCAGAGCCGGGGTTTGGGCACCCCTGCCTGCCCTAGATGTATAGGCAGCTATTGCATTGGGCTCTATCCCTAGCCCTGTTCAGTTGTTACATACACACACCCCACTGCCATATGTACAAGGGGGGAGTACTGCCCCTTCACTAATAGACCAAGTAACCCCCAAGATCAGCATTAGTCTCCAGAGTCAAATGCTGGACTGGGGTAGAGTGGCTGTCACTCTGGAACACTCTGAACAGTGCTCTTGGGCCCACCAAATCCCCTGGGCTCCATCCACAGATCTACAAAATAGGTCCATCCCTTGATCCACAGTAAGCTATGTCTCCTAATCCAAAAGCCTTCACTACAGGCCTTGTTCAGGTACCAGAATTTTAGATGTCAAGAGCTGGAAAACCTAAAATTCATATGCACATTTCATCTTCCACAAACCAGTAAATATACAGGTATGTAATCCAGTTTTCCTGGATCAGACTGAGAAGAGTTTGTGCATCCTAATTTATAGATTAATGAAGGTTAGGGAGGAATGGAATAGTGTGTGTTGGGAAAAGGAATTTATAATTTTTTAATGCTGCAAACAAATTTTTATTTGGGGTCAAGGCGGGTTTTTTCCCTTCAATTCCTCAAGAGGTTGCTTCTCTGCTGGAAAGATGAGTGATGGACTGATCTGTTATGCCTGCTGGGAAAACATAACAAGGCACTTTACCAATGATCTACCCATCAGGCTGCTGGATAGTAATTTTTCATGTGCTTTCTTGTGCCTGCTTGAGAGACAGTCTGTTGACAAATCTCTGGGCCAGTCAATCATCCCCAAGGTTGGCCGCTTCTGGAAGACCTTGTGCTGTGTTGATTTTGACTATAAAAAGGAGAACAGGAAGTAACACTGTCTTGCACTACGGATCCCCCACATTTCTCCATCAAGTTGGAAGGGGAATTGGTTTGCACTTGTTTGTAGAGAAGGAGTTACAAAAATTCCTCTTCAGATGTAATGGAGAACCATGGGAACAGGTAACATTAAGTCAGCTGTGCATATTCTTTCTTTTCACTTAGCATCCCATCTAAGACAGCTCCCAGAGGGCCAGGCAGCTGCTGCACTTATGGGTGGATGATTTGGTTATGTCCACCTGGCCAAAAGAAACAGTATTTGTTCAAAAACACATTCATTGTGTTTAAAAGTTGCTTAAAATGAGCATCTATATGAAGGAAGGCAGGGCCCATGATAGGGGGTGCAGAGGGAAAATTGTACCTGTGCCAAGGGTCAAAAGCATCTCATCTGATCTTGGAAGCTAAGCAGGGTTAGGCCTGGTTAGTACTTGGATGAGAGACTGCTTGAGAATACCAGGTGCTGTAGGCTTATACCATAGTCTTTCGAGACTGAAGGTTGCCAACCAAGGTCAAAAGGGGGACCATGAGCCATATGAGGGGGCCCCAGAATTTCCTGGGATCTTACGTTTTCCAGTATCACTAGGGTCCATGGGAAGGGGATGCAGGGGGTACATCGTACCTGGGCCTGGGGTCAAAAAGGGGGCCAGGGAGCCAAAGGAGGGGAACCAGAAATTTCCTGGGTTCTCACAAAATGTTTACATATATTGTGTGAAGACAAACATTCACATTTTGTGTAAGCCCTCATAGTTTTATATGTCGTAAAATCACAGTCCAAAGATAATATGAACTTATGATCCAATGGAGAAGGAAAGGGGCCCCAAAGAAATTTTGTTCCCCCTGATAAAATTCCTCTCGGAGGCTCTGAAGGAAGGAAATCTAAAGCCTCCCATCCCCCAACTAGGTTCAAGAGGTTGGATTCTGCTTCAGGTTGCTTGAAGTGGAAACATATCACTTATTTTTCCCTGCCATGTTTTATTATTTAAAGTTTTAATAGAGAACTTTAAAAAAAAACAACATAACTAGCATCAGATGAGGCTCAAAATACAAGAGAAGAAGTTACAGGACACAATAAAGCAATAAAAGCTATAAAAGAAAATGAACAAACAACCACTGAGTAATTATAAACCAAACACACCAATCCAAATAACAATTTTTAAGGTTTGTATACCGAGGGAAATTGAAAAGAGATGAAATCAGCCTAATAATATATAATAAAATTGTCCAGTGATCAACACACACAAAACAAATTAAATTTGGTTGGCTTCCGACCAAACAGATCTGGATTATCTACAGGAGTAACAAACCAGCAGCATATGCCCATAAATGCCTGTGACTTACACTTGCCTAAACCTTTGGGACAGGTTTTGGAGACGAAACTGTAGCTCTGGGGTAAGTAGAGTGTGTCCTGGCTTCAGTACAAGTCTGTAGCATTTCCCCAAATGGACCACACCTCCTTAACAGGTCCACATGTTAAAACATATATATCTGGTTTAAACAAAGCACAAACATGAGCTCCAATCCCTTTTGAAATTTTTCAGGCTCCCTGAGTCTGGGGACCAGGAGAATGACAGGAAAAAAAAGATGTCTTTAAAAAACCCATTTAGGTTCCAATATCTGCTGGCATTAATCCAGAGCAAAGACACATCTCTATGCATCTCAACATATTTAGGAGTAACAGGTTATACACAAAGTTTGACAAGCCAATAAGCCTTAAGAAAATATGAGAAGATAAGAAGCCCTGCTGAATCAGGCCAAAGATCTCTCTGGTCTAGCATCCTCTCTCTCACCATAGTCCACCATGGACCTCTTTCCCACCATGGTCCACTATGGTGAGCTTGCTTCTGGAAAGCTCGCAAGCAAGAAGCTCCCACTGTTGTTACCCTGCATATCAAAGACATGTTGCTGGACCCACAGATAGTGCGCAGCCATCACGACTACTAGCCATAGATAGATGTGTCCTCCCTGAATGTGTCCTATTCACCCAAGGTATAAAAAGAGATTGGATAAATTCATAGAGGATGCTTTGGCAAGGGACATCATTAGCATGTCACTTACTAAGCAAGACAGCTAAAAATTGTCTTATTTATACCTGCAGGTATCAATGAACATTTTCAATGTTCTTTAACGACAGAGCCATTGGATCCTCTGGGGTAGGATAATTCACCATTCCATTAATTCTTTTCAAAACAAGATACCAGAAGCCTGGCAGAGTGCAGTCCTAATCAATTCTGTGGCATCCCATCAATCAGCCATTTCTGCTTGTCTTCTCCAGCATACCCCAGGTATGTGTTGACTTCGCTCCCTGCAATGCTTAGAATGCTCTAAAAAGGCACTCTATGTTCATGTGCTCTACAGCAATACAGTAGGGAGCACTTGAGGAGTTCCATTGAAAACCATCTGGCAGCAAATAAGGGGGAAAAATTAAAATCTCTAATTCCTGCACCAAGTGGCCTGTTAAAGAGTGTGCTGCTGCCTCTTTACGTTGTGGTTCCTGCAGCTGTCAAGTGGAACAAAACGTGCTGTAGCTATTCTGGGGTTACAAGCTGCATACCTAAAAGGATAAAAATGTAACTCACAGCTCAGCAGCTGAAAGACTGTGACAACAGCTTTTAAAGAAAGGAGCGGCAAACGCTTGGTTGTATGATCAAACTACATCACTTACGGCCCAATCCTAGAGAGGTGGAATGTGTGTTCCGCCAGCATGCACTTTTGCAAAAGCGCCATAAAGCTATCCCCTTCCTGGCCTCCCACATGCCCCCTTTCTCTCAGTCACACAAAATGAGCATCCGAAACCAGAAGTGACCGCAGGGGAGGCTCGCCAAGGGGACTGTGAGTTTCCAGGAGCCTCCGGAAGGCTGCAGAACCCCCCCCCCCAGGAATGTTAAAATGCTCCTGGGTCCCTGTGGCACCGCAATCACTGTGGCACCTTCGGGGCACCTCCCCATCCCAGTCCCCACCCCTGTCAAAACTTACTAGCATTTCTCAGACTCCCAGAGAGTTTGAGAACTGCTGAGCTAGCCCCATCCTGGCCTCCTGGTTACCTTCTTTCTCTCCTCAGACTTGCACCAGCCAAAGGGTTGGAGCAGGTCTGAGGTGACCCAATGGTGATCAGGAAGCTGACGAGGAGGTAAGGGAATATATATTAACAATTCTCCCCCCCCCCAATCATAGCATGCAGCACAGCCCATTTTGGGACTGCATGCTATGGTAGGGAAATGGTTAGGATTGGCCTGCTAGGCTATGAACTAGACTCAGCTCAAACTCTTAAATCCATGACTACTCTAATGCTCAAATTTAGGAAGAATAGGTAGGGGAACCCTAATGAAATCCACAAGACCCACTTTCTTCCCCCCCCCCTCAATTTAGCCATATCACACATCCTTACGACTTTCTAAAAGCAGCAGCTAAGGGGAGTGGAACAAAAGGTCAGGAGGCAGCCCTGCTTGCCTCTTGAATTTTAAGTACAGGATTGTATGAGTTACTAGTACCCTGAGAGCAGTTGCACTAGAACATGAGAACATAAGAACAGACCCGCTGGGTCAGGCCATAGGCCCATCTAGTCCAGCTTCCTGTATCTCACAGTGGCCCACCAAATGCCCCAGGGAGCACACCAGATAACAAGAGACCTGCAAGGCCTCCTGGGAATTGTAGTTAAGAACATAAGAACAGCCCCACTGGATCAGGCCATAGGCCCATCTAGTCCAGCTTCCTGTATCTCACAGCGGCCCACCAAAGGCCCCAGGGAGCACACCAGATAACAAGAGACCTGCAAGGCCTCCTGGGAATTGTAGTTAAGAACATAAGAACAGCCCCACTGGATCAGGCCATAGGCCCATCTAGTCCAGCTTCCTGTATCTCACAGCAGCCCACCAAAGGCCCCAGGGAGCACACCAGATAACAAGAGACCTGCAAGGCCTCCTGGGAATTGTAGTTTAAGAACATAAGGACAGCCCCACTGGATCAGGCCATAGGCCCATCTAGTCCAGCTTCCTGTATCTCACAGTGGCCCACCAAATGCCCCAGGGAGCACACAAGACAGCAAGAGACCTGCATCCTGGTGTCCTCCCTTGTATCTGGCATTCTGACATAACCCATTTCTAAAATCAGGAGGTTGCACATACACATCATGGCTTGTACCCCGTAATGGATTTTTCCTCCAGCAGAGGACTGATGTGGATGAAATAGGAAGTACAACTGTTTCATGTTTCCTGTTCCTGTACATCCTGCCTTATCTGAAAGAAAAGTGTCTACCCCTCCCCCCCACTGCCTTGAGAGTTGCACAGACTTCCCTACACTAAGAAAGATGTCACAGTTTTATATTGGGTGAGATGCAACTGTGCACTCTAATAAAGTCTGGACATTACTTTTTTATTTTTATTTTCTTCTCTGTCTCCTTTTTCTTTTTGGAAGGCGCACACTTTTTTCATTTCCCTCTGCTTGCAAGATAACTGCTATGAAACAGCACATCAGTGGCATCTTTTCGCCTGAAAAAGCCATAATGTACGTAACACCACAGAAGGCAAATGCTGCTGTTGTCAAAACATCACAGGAAATTTCTTCCATCTTTGGTGGGCTTGTTATTGAGCTAAGAAATTCTAGAAATTTGTGCTACCAAATACTTGGAAATAATTGTTGTCAATTACCACTAAAGTTTGTCATAGCTACTGTATTCCTACGGAATTATGTATTGGGGGGAAAAATGCAAGTAATATTTGTGAAATTTGAGTGTCTTTGTTTAGCACTCAGTGGTATCACTAGGGTTTATGTCACCCGGTGTAAGAGGCCTGTGCATCACCCCCATGATGGACCTCGTCCCATGCAGTGGGCAGGTGCAACAACCTGGCTGGTGGGAGTGGTGATGTACCATCGCCCTGCCCCCACTGGTTTTTTGGCCATACCTTTTGATAGAATAGAGATATTTCAAAGCTGTTTGTTTCATTGCAGTCTGCTGTAAATTACACATTGAATGGTATATAACATGATGGTGTTATTCTTACAAACAGCAGTTTTAACTATTTTGGCCACTAGGGGTGTCACACCCCTGTGCACGTCACCCGGCGCACCCCCTAGCAATGCCACTGTTACCACTGCAAGACTAGTAAATGCCACTGCACTGGAAAGGTGTACCTGCCCCACAAAGATTGATTATGAAAGATATGGGGCTATATTAATGGACCAATCCTATCCTTGGATGGCCTGTGTTGTGCAGCGCCATTGGGGAAGTGTCTGCTGCATCCCATTGACCATCTGGGGATCAGACCAGTGGGGAGAGATAAGGAAAACTTTTACTTACCTCTTCTACTACTCCACGGCCCCATGGGCCTTCTAAGATCTCTACCAATTCTTTTAGTAGCATAGATCTGTACCACTACGGGGGGTGTCAGGCCCTGAACAGAAACTCTGGACCCCACTACTGCCAAGATCTGCCCTGATTCACCCTGATTCAGTCGCTACTCTGATCTGTCCCCACTGCCCACCAGCCTGTGTCAGTGGTCACTTTGGAGCCTGCCACTGCCAGCGAGGGCCCACCAGTTATTGTAGTGGGCTGCAGACCATCAGAGCAGCTGCAGCAATGGTGGCCCATGTCATATGATGACGGACCTCAAGATCTGCTAGCTTATCGAGTGGATAGAATTGAGATGTAAATTCAACAAGTAAACAAATAGTTAAAATCTAAGAAAGTATGTACAGCACAAAGTTTGTAAATGAAGGGCATTTCAAGAAACTTGTTGCTTCATCTATAAACTATAAATCTGAATGTTTTAATACACAGGGGCTGCTTCTGTATCCACGGGGGATAATGAAATCCGTTGTTTTCCAGCCCACTGGAGCTCTGAATGCTCCTGAACACTACTGGGGTCTTTGAATGCTACTGGTCACGTCCAGAGCCATTCTGAGGACTGTAAAGGCTGTGCTGGAAACTGGTAGCAGCCAAAAACAGGAGGTGCCTTTCTGACACCTGTAAAGGCTGCAAATGGCCTTTATGGGCCTCAGAAAGGCCCCTGAAAGCACCAGAAGGCAACTTCCAGTTTTCAGCAAAACTGGAAGTGGCCTTCCAATGCTTTGGGAGTCTTTCTGTGGCCCATGGAGGTCACAAGTGGCCCTTGTAGGCCTCAGAATGGCCTCCAGAAGTCCTAGAAGGGCACTTGGTTTTTGGAAGTATCCTTCTAGGACCTCTGGAGGTCAATCTGAGGCCTGTGTGCAGAAGGACCACAGAGCACAGTTCCCGTCACCTCCGGAGGCTTCAGCTTGGGTCAAATCTGGCTCAGCGCAGGTCTGGAGGGTCACATTGAACCAGATTCGTGGATACAAAATATGTGGATAAGTAGGTTCGACCTGCGTTGCAACTTGTCTGATGTGCTAAAATAGAATGCTGTTTAGATGGGCTAAACATACCTCATGGGTCAGTGTAATCATTTTGTATTGCATTGTTACACATAGATAAAATATATATATATATTTTTTAAAGAGAAGCAGAGATGCAGAGAAACAGAAAATGCCCAGCATTTAAGCTTGGATCAATGTCACACCCTGGCTTTTTTCTAAATCAGAGATGCCTTTTGTGCCATATTTTTTATCTTTCTGAAACCTGTACTGTGAATGCAACGTTTATAGTAGCAATCACGCACACCGAGCATGGAAATCTTTTCACAAGCGATGCTTACCAGGCTGGAAGATGTGATGAGCTTCATTTATTCAAGCCCACTTACAGTACACTCTTAAAACTTGTTTCCTTGGAAGCAAGCCCCATTAAGTTCAATGGGGCTTGCACCTGCTAGGTATGCTTTCGAATGTAAGCTGAACGTGCATTGCACACCTTCCTGACAGTAAACGTAACATGACAGCAGGCTTAGCAGAGCAGTCTGGCTGATGGGAATGGAAATACCCTGAAGTCTCAGTGCTTAGGACACTAAAAATGTTGCAATACTGGAAGCAAATATAAAATGTCCAGAACAAAACAGACCATAAAGATAAGATGCTTCAAAGTGAAGGTATCTGTCTTAGGTATCTGATACATCTCAAAGAAAAACATGTGGAGCAGTTCCAGAATTCAGAATTCTTCAAGAGGGGGTAACTAAGGGCCCAATCCTATCCAACTTTCCAGCGCAGATGCAGCCATGTCAACAGGGCATATGCTGCAGCCTGCAGTGGGGAGGGGGGGGGGAGACAGTCATGGAGGCCTCCACAAATAAGGGAATGTTTGTTCTCTTTCCTCAGGGCTGCATTGTGGCTGCATCTGTGCTGGAACATTGGATAGGATTAGGCTGTAAATCAGGAGTCTCCAAACTTTTTGGCCAGTGGGCCGCATCAAATATCTGGCGCGGAGGGCCGGAAAAAAATTTAAATATAAAATTTAAATAAATAAATTAGAGATGGAACTTAGATGAGTGAATAAATGAATGAATGGACTCATTCATTCAACCTCTGTGGCCCTCAGAACACCCTCCAGACACAATCAGAACACAGTTCTGGTCATGTTCAGTTGAGTGCGCCAGAGGCTTTCAGGGGACAAGAGGTTGGCTGCGGGCCGGAAAGAGGCTTGCTGCGGGCCGCATCTGGCCCCCAGGCCAGGGTTTGGAGACCCCTGCTGAAAATGATCCTCCATAACACAAGCTTCCTCCTCCAGGTAAGAAGCTAGCAACTCCAAGGGCAGGCTCAGATTTGGTTATCTAACTGGCCCCTCTTCACATGACAAAAATGGGATAGTGCCATGAACATGTGCATCTTGATTCGCTCCCTTCTCCAGATTTGTGGGAGGGAGGGGGCTGTCGCTTAGGGCGCAATCCTAACCCCTTATGTCAGTGCTTTCCAGCACTGGCATAGCGGTGCCCATGGGACGTGTGCTGCATCCTGCAGTTGGGTGTCACTCACGGAGGCCTCCTCAAAGTAAGGGAATGTTTGTCCCCTTACCACGGAGCTGCATTGCCCTTAAGTCAGTGCTGGAAAGCACTGACATAAGGGGTTAGGATTGCACCCTTAATCACATGGTGGTGGCCCATCTGAACTGTCCCTCTAGGCAAATATTATGTAATTATTTTAAACATTTCTATTGACCAAGTTGCTATGAAAAAGTCATTTCCCCTTTGTTTTGCAGGATGGCAGCTCAAGGCAACGTTAAAGTAGCATTTGAGCCACATACAGAAGAGTAGTGTGAACGGCTTCCCCCCCACACACACACACATACACAATTAAGCAACACACTGATGCTCGGAGGGGGGGTATGTGCACACTCTTAATGCACTCCTGTCTTTTTCACATGGGAACAGAGGCCAACTGGAAAATATCTACATCAACCCCAAAGGAACACATTTCTCCCTGATATGGACATGTTTGCTTTCCATATGCAGGGGACTATATATTTTTTTTAATATGGTAAGCATTTTTCTGTCATCCAAATTGGCCATGGAGGGGATGGCAGTTTTTTGGTTTTTTTGCCTACCCCGACTGGCGAGGAGGGAAGGTGCGTTCATGGGGTGGTGGTGGACAGGTCGATGAAAGTGTCGACCCAATGTGCGGCAGCAGTGAAGAAGGCCAATTCTATGCTTGGGATCATTAGGAAAGGTATTGAGAACAAAACGGCTAATATTATAATGCCGCTGTACAAATCGATGGTAAGGCCACACCTGGAGTATTGTGTCCAGTTCTGGTTGCCACATCTCAAAAAAGACATAGTGGAAATGGAAAAGGTGCAAAAGAGAGTGACTAAGATGATTACGGGGCTGGGGCACCTTCCTTACGAGGAAAGGCTACGGCGTTTGGGCCTCTTCAGCCTAGAAAAGAGATGCCTGAGGGGGGACATGATTGAGACATACAAAATTATGCAGGGGATGGACAGAGTGGATAGGGAGATGCTCTTTACACTCTCACATAACACCAGAACCAGGGGACATCCACTAAAATTGAGTGTTGGGAGAGTTAGAACAGACAAAAGAAAATATTTCTTTACTCAGCGTGTGGTAGGTCTGTGGAACTCCTTGCCGCAGGATGTGGTGACGGCATCTGGCCTGGACGCCTTTAAAAGGGGATTGGACAAGTTTCTGGAGGAAAAATCCATTATGGGGTACAAGCCATGATGTGTATGCGCAACCTCCTGATTTTAGAAATGGGTTATGTCAGAATGCCAGATGCAAGGGAGGGCACCAGGATGAGGTCTCTTGTTATCTGGTGTGCTCCCTGGGGCATTTGGTGGGCCGCTGTGAGATACAGGAAGCTGGACTAGATGGGCCTATGGCCTGATCCAGTGGGGCTGTTCTTATGTTCTTATGTAGAAGGTTTCATGTGTTAAAAATTGGTCACTTTTGTTTAATAAAGGGCACAATCCTAACCAACTTTCCAGCACTCTGCCCATCATAGTAGTGCCTCCAGCATCCCATGTGAGCTATGAGACCAGGTGAGATAGGAAAATGTAAGAACCCAGGAAATTTCTGGGGCTTCTCCATTGGCTCCTGGGTCCCTGTTTTGACCCTGGGCTGGGGTACAAATTATCCCTGTCTCATGGGCCCTGTCCCTGAGGCATCTGGTGAGCCTCTGTGACATACAAGAAGCTGGACTAGATGCACCCTGGGCCAGATCCAGCAGGGCTCTTCTTATATACTTATTTAAATATGTAATTTCCATCACCCTCAGCATCCTGAATAGTACAGTTTCACATGTATTATTTCCTGAACGTCTAAATTGGCTCTGTAAGGAGAACACAATACTCTTTTTCTTACACTGACAGGTCAAATTTGGAATTATACCTCAATATCGCAAGCTCTGTTATTAGAACCCCTTAACACATTCTCAATGGAAAAATATTTGACACTACTAGGTGAAGAATATTGGCAAATACAAGCTTCACAAAAGATAATGCCAGCTAAATAGAATTGGGGGGGAAGGAGCCAGTTATATTCAGAGAGAAAGAATACATCCGTGCTACTGTACAGTATATCTCTTTTGTTTTGTTTTCTATTGACCAAGTTGCTATGAAAAAGTCATTTTCCCCCCAGTGCAGGTGGCAAAGTGTGATTAAAAAGAAAATCGTTTTTGTCATCTATTACCATTCAGGATAGCACACCTGGAAAGGCATTGCTGAATACACAAAAATTGAAGGGGGAAAAAAAGCTTGCCACAAACAATGCATCCACCAGTTGAAAATGCAGAACGCCTCTGTGGCCGCTGGCAAGGGTTCGGATTGATAATGACAGTTCATGGTTTGCAGTACAATAGGCAATTGGAAGAAACAGGTTCAATGATTTCCTTCTCAGGCAGAACAGAAAGGAAAGATGGCTAATGAGAAGGCCTGCTGTGAAGATACGGATTTGTGCCATAGGATTTCAATAGTGTCATTGTCAAGATCCAGACCGGCACGTGTTGATTGGACGAGTTTAATTACCAATCAGGAAATTGTTAAGCACAACAAATAGCACTTCCTTTGTCAATTAGGTGTTGATTAAGATTGGAGGAGTAAATTAAAGGCACAAACACACATGGCTGGAAAAGAAGGGGGGGAGACACAATAACTCTGCGACAATTTGGCTCATTGTGTTGCCATTTTTTTTCCCCTAATTGCCTCAGTGGGAACTCAGTCCAGAATCTAAATAGACCATCTGGGCAGTTTTTCTTGGGATTCATCAGTACTATTAAAAGTGGACGCAGGACAAAACATAACTAGCTATTTGTCTGTTTTTGAGAGCGAGTAAGGGTTGGAACTCCAGGCTCAGTAACTGTAGGCACTTTCTCTACTCACAATCTAATGTACACTGTGTTGTCTGTTGAACCTTGACTGTTGGATTTGGGTTAACTATGTGTGGGTAACTTAACTGATTTATGCATAAAGTTATATACAGGTCCCTGAAAGGGCTCCTAACACAGGCCTGTACAGGGCTGTGATTTCTCTCAGGCAATGGTTATCAAATGTGTCCGCACCGGGATCCACTTTTTAGAATGACAGTCTGTCAGGACCCACTGGAAGTGATGTCATGGCCAGAAGTGATATCAACAAGCAGGAAAAAAAAATTTATATCCCCATACAACAAAATTAAATTAAAATTAAGTAAGTAAATTAAAAGGTAACAATAAGTATAAGTTTAAAAATGTATTTTAAACAAAGACGAACCCTCCCAACCCCCCTAAGCAATTGCTGAGCTGTTTAAAAAAAAATGCCCAAACATCCCAAAGGTCATAATCCTATAAACGCTTACCTGGGAGTAAGCCTCATTGGCAATCATTGTTAAAAGCATATACATAGTAATATTTCTTAACCAGTGGTACGAGTACCACCAGACACCACCTCAAATACCACTTTTGACTTATGCTTTTAACAATGATTGCCACCAGACTGCGAGTACCACCAGTGGTATTTGAGGTGGTGTCTGGTGGTACTTGCAAAACACCTGGACACTTCGCCTGGCAGCAAGACCAGGAACATGATGGTAGGAGGCTCAGCTTGGAGGGAAGGAGCTCCAAAGCATGCTTTTCCATACTCAAAGAAGCCCTCCCACCCACCGTGAGCTTTCTACTGGTGTTGGTCACATTGCAACTGGCCTCCCAACCCAGAAATAACTGGTGATGATATTGCCAGTTACTTCTGATGGTACCTCAAATAGGTGGACCATGTAAAGTGGTATGGCAGAGGACAAACCTTGGGAAACACTGTAGTAGCCTATTAAAAGTACAGATCTGTAACATTTCCCCAAATGCAGTCACATACCATAGTAGCATCAAGTGTAATATATTAAAAATAAAATACACATTGAAATGAATGAGGACTCTCCTGAAATTAACCCATCTAGTGGGTCCCAACCCACAATTTGAGAAACACTGGTCTAAGGGAAGAAAAGGAGGGGGCAGTCTGAAGGCTTGGTTGTCCTGAGGACAGCACACAGTTAATTCCCTGTCAATGCAATCCTATGTTATCTTCTACCTGAGTTTACTCAGTGCTCAGTGGAACTTATTCCCAAGTAAGTGTGCCATGGATCATCTGAATATAACACAAACACATCAGACGCTTGTTTTAGCTCCAATTTTTCAAAATTTGACTTGGGCGTGCAATGTCATGTGTGAGCTGGGACGCCAGGTCAGATTTTAGTTGTGGGATGATGAATTTCATGACTGCTACATTAAGTGATAACTTGCGTGTATGACTGGGCAATCATCACAGGTCTGATGCCATCCTTCACCATATCCAGTTGCCAGTTCACCTATCCAGTTGCCACCCATCAAGTATAATGGAATCAAGTGCGGAAAACCAAGAGACATACAGCACTTGCCTGTGTGCAGTGGTGTAGCTAGAGGGCGTGCAAACCTCTGTTTTGCTCCCTACACCCCCCCCCCCCCGCTTGGAATGACTCCAAAGGGTATGGGGAGGAGCTACTTGCATGCCGTGGTGAGGCTCCCTGCAAAACTTAGTGCTTTGCACCCCCTCTAGCTACGCCACTATCTGGGTGAATTAGCCTGGAAGGTTTTGACACAGCTGCTAGTACCTGATGCATCAAATGAAGGTGCATATAAGATTGTCATAAAAAATTAAAACATAGTTTTGTTTTGTTTCACTTTAATCTCTAAAGCTTTGCCATTTCAAGGTTGTCACTGATGGCCAAATATATGGTCCACATGCAGAAACATATTCCTAGATCCTGTTTGCAGTGTCAGGGCTCAACCCAGGAATGTAAGTAATAGTGAGAGGGCATCTGAATGTGTGCAGGAAATATTTGGTGTGCCACTAACTAACCGCAGACCATGCCACACATTTGGGATTAAGGATGACAACACTTTCATTCAGATGGGACAGCATAACCACTATCCCCTCCATATGTTTCTGAGAGTGGGCTGTACCTTTTAGGTTTTCTACTAACAATCACGATGGACTTGAAATCAAGCATCCACCCTTATGTTTATTCCCCCCCTGACCTACTGGCTGGCTGTCCCTGTGCATTCTTGTGGAAGAAGGGAACCAGAGTGCTAATATCTTCTGCAAAACAGATTTTAAACATTAATTAAGCCTCTTCATGTCTTATGACAGCTATGTAAACACTTCAGTAAGCATTTCATGAATTGAATCTGAACTAAAACGTTGCAGCGCTTCTAGCTGAATGCTCCGCTCTTGTTTAACATTCAAGCAGGCACCTGTACTATCAGCAGAAGTTGGTGGGAGAGCACCTTGTGTAAATATTGGGGAGGAAAGAGAGTTGCAGGTGCACTCGAGAGAGGAGAAAACCCATTGTCAGTGTTATAGCTACAAGGGGTGCAAAGCACTAAGTTTTGCAGGGAGCCTCACCACAGTACACAAGCTGTGGACACCTCCGTTTTGCTCCCAAGACCCAGAATGGCTCCAAAGGGGGGCACCTTGCATGCTGAGGTGAGGCTTCCTGCAAAACTAAGTGCTTTGCACCCCCTCTAGCTATGCCACTGCCCATCTCATAGGTCCAAAGTTGAAAAGCACAAATTCACTCATGGAAGATAGTCAGGAGGACCACAACTGTCTTTCACTCCCACCAGTCATCTTCCATCCATGACTGACTACCCGACATTCATTCACACATTGTCCCAGCATCTAGGCTGGGATCTAGGATTAAAAACCGAGCTGGAGAAAAGTTGGGATGCCATAATGCTCATCTCCTGGGGATGGACATTATGCTTAGGACAGGATTATGAGTTGCTGACATTCATATTTGGAATGAATACAAATTTTGGGTTACATCTCTGTTGCAAAGATACCAGAATAATCTAATGCTGCTTCTTCTCAAGAATCTGTTGGCATATAGGCTGCCCTTCTCAACTAGATAAGATCTAAAATGGGTTTAAGCTCCCAAGAAAAATAGGGGCTAGACTGCAGGGCTAGCTATGAGTATAATTTCAAATGATTCTATACGTCAGGCAAAAAGTGAGTACATTAGATGTCAATGAACACAGTTGTGTCTGTCTTATGTGATGCCACGGGCCATGCAAACAAAATAGCCTTGTGGAGGAATGACAAATTTGATTGTGGAAACATATTGATTAGTTATGGGAGAGCTTCCACAGCTCTTTCAAATGGCCTAAAGTTTTAATCCTAGCCAAAGAAGATCTCAGTTCCTCCCACCAACCTGCCCAAGAATCTCCAAAATCCCTGACCCATGCATGGTGCTGCTATTGTTATTCTACTGGCAGTAGCTGAGAAGTCTTTCTCTCCACTCCCATATGGCCTGGCGCTTGGTACAGATATAGTAGGAAGGCAGTCACCCTGAATACTGGGAAATGTAGTTTCTTCAGCATTCCTGGCATTTCCCTGGCAGTAGTCCTGGCATATGGCTAACTGTCCTAGCAGCACTAGGCAAAGTTGAAAGGAAGACTTAATTTTTCCTTCTCACTGCCACCACCAGTGACATGTGCCGATTGTGTCATAGTAAATACCTTCACTTATTTTCAAAGGTATCCATTTGATTCACACACAGTAGAATGTGTTCTCAAGGCCATAGTGAATGCAGTGCAGACTTATAGCAGTGGGAGCATAGAACCAGGCCGGTCCTTTGGGGAGGACACATGAGGGACAATCAGTTCCCTCAGGGTGGCCTCCTACATCATGGTTGCATCTTGGACCATTTTTGTAGGTCATACCTCCAAACTAGTCCTTAGCAGACTCACGAGTGATGTATACCTCTGCGCCATCTGAATCAGCTGCTCACTGCCACTCTTGCATGCATGAACAAGCAAGCATATCCCCCCCCATTTCCATATAAAACATATGCTGTGCAGACTCCCCCACCTGCACCCTTTCTGTTTGAAATGAACAGGCACAGGTGATGCAGGGAACCCCCCCCCCCCCAATAACCCTGGTTAGGATTGGGTTGTAAATAGCATTTTGGTAATAGCTTTCCTCCAGCTGTAGCCATAGGTAAGAAGGCA
Organism: Tiliqua scincoides; assembly: GCF_035046505.1. Taxonomy (NCBI): domain Eukaryota; kingdom Metazoa; phylum Chordata; class Lepidosauria; order Squamata; family Scincidae; genus Tiliqua; species Tiliqua scincoides. The sequence continues at coordinate 18,895,824 of NC_089823.1, forward strand.
CAGATAACATTTCCACATATAGCAAAAGAGCTACCAGTCCAGTTAGCTCAGATAATCCAAAGTTGATGTGAATGGGCAGGACAATGCAGAGGAAAATGTACATTCTTATGTGCGTCTACATCAGCAATGTATATGGAAGGATGCATATATGCATGGATCTCTTGAGAGAGCTCAGAGAGTGGGATTCAAGCAGCCTGCCTGAATTACAGATTTATAATGCAATGTAGCAATGTGGTAGTCTGACTATTTTGCCAACATTGTTCAGCTCAGCAATGTGGCATTCCTTTTATTGATTTTTAATGTAGTGTTTCTCAGACTGTGGGTCAGGACCCACTAGGTGGGTCGCAAGTCAGTTTCAGGTGGGTCCCCATTCATTTCATTATTTTATTTTTAATATATTAGACTTAATGTTCCCATGGTATGTGACTGCATTTGGGGAAACATTACAAACCTATACTTTTAACGAGCTACTATGTATATTCTTTTAACAATGATCGTCAATGGGACTTATCCTGGGCAAGTGTAGGGAGGATTGCAACCTAGGATTGTTAAAAATGTTCCTGCTTGATGAGGTCACTTTTGGTCATGACATCACTTCTGGTGGGTCCTGACATTCTCATTCTAAAAAGTGGGTCCTGGTGCTAAAAATTTGAGAACCACTGTTTTAATGCATTAATGCAACCAGTAATTTTCTGCATAAGAATACAAGGGTATAAGAAGACCCCTGCTGGATCTGACAGCATGGGACATTCATCTGGTCCCGTGAACAAACGCTTGCTACCAGGAAGCCAACAAGAACAGCAATTTTATTCTTATTATTAATTACAAACATTCTTTGAGGAGAAGGGGGTATATAGTTTTAATTGTAAGTTGCTGTTTGATCAAAATGTTTTCTATTTTCCTTGCCAATGCTATTCAAACATGGTCATGACTCGCAATCTACACGAACTTACTATTACAATTAATGTAGGAAAATTACATTAGCATCATTTTCATGTATAATTGTACTAACTCTGTGAGTGAGAGAAGACATGGCTGCATGAGTTTGTCTTTACCAGGGTTTTCCTTTCCTCTTAAAGTCAAGCAGTGTGTGATGATCCCAAGACTTGTATTTCTGGATTCGCTACAATAGTTGTTGGTTGGCAACCTTCAGTCTCGAAAGACTATGGTATAAGCCTACAGCACCCGGTATTCCCAGGCAGTCGCCCATCTAAGTACTAACCAGGCCTGACCCTGCTTAGCTTCTGAGAATCAGACAAGATTGGGCATGTGCAGGGTAATAGTGATTCACTACAAATATGAGTTGAAAATGATAACCCCACAGACCTTCTCCAGCTTGGATTTTGATATAAACTGGGTAATTCCTCTCCAACTGCGCACTTCGATGTGTTGCCTTTTGTGACATCTAGTACACATTGTGCGACTGGAATGCTTGTTCCAATGGCATAATGCACCTTCAGGACTCGGCCATAAGTCATGTTTTATTTCCCAATCTGGCATTTTACAGAAGCAAGGTCAAGGAAAGGGGTTCAGGAGAGAAGGATTCCACATTCCCTCAGGTGGCCCAGAGGCTTGAGAAACGCACAACTGTTTCACCCAATGTCTATGATAATTATGTCTCCACCCACTGCCACACATTCCACCCACCAAACCAATCCAATTAGACCAAACCCCACAGGACATTACCTCTCTCCCTCTTTCCTAAACATATTCTTGGCCCACAAATCAAATTACAAAGGAGAACAAAAAACGAGGCTACTACCTAAATAACAAAGCACCAACTTGATGCTATGCTTGATATTTGTGCCAAAGGGCTACACCGGGGGTGTCCAAATTTTTTTGGCAGGAGGGCCACATCATCTCCCTGACACTGTGTTGGGGATCGGGGAAAAAATGTTAATTTACATTTCAAATTTGAATAAATTTACATAAATGAATACATTAGAAATGGAAATTATACGAATGAATGAAAGTCTTGCAATAGCTCAAGTTCTATAAATGGCCTTGCACAAAGCAAGGCCGGCCTTCCCTTCGCTGCCGCTGCTGCATCACAGACGTGAAACGGCAAGCAGAGGAGGGAGCCCTCATCCCACAGCTCACACAAGAGGTCAAATAGTTGGCCATCATGCTGAGAGCAGTTGCATCAGGCCAGCACGGGCTCTAGCAAGTCTCCATAGGGCCAGAACTCATTGGAGACTGGGGGCTCTCAGCAGGCCAGATTGGGAGTCTTCGAGGGCTGCATGTGGCCCCAGGGCTGGGATTTGGGCACCCCTAAGTTACAAGGAAGGACCAATATTCCCTGTCAATGTTTTCTAGTAATGCCTTCCAGGGCAAACCATCACCATCTCGACTGAGAGGAAGATTAAACTCTCCCTGAAACAACCCTCCTAAAACAATATGAAAGCAGATAGCAATGGCCAGGCTAAGGTGACAGGGTCACTCTTCACACCAAGTTTTCTCTTTGCATCTGGCTTGATAGTAGTAGATGCAGGCTCGAGAGTAGATTAAATTCCCAATGGCCTTGATGGAATTGTCCTCTGTTGATTTCAGTGGCAGTTCCGGCAATATTTGATGGATAAAATATGTGATTAATTACCCAATGAAAATTACCATATTCATACTTTTTAAAAAGCACTGCAGTGCACCAGGCGCGAAAAAGAATTAAGCATGAATATTCAAGCTAGCTTTCATAGATACGGTTTTTTGAATTTGCTTTTCCCAGCTATTGCTCTGGAGTGATCTGTTTGACGTTCTTGAACGGTATTGTTCTCAGTTAAATTCACCATTTTAAATTTAGGATTGCGTTAGTTTGCTTGGAGTTAAGTTTCTTTAGACAAGCCATTTTCAACCACTGTGCCATGGCACACTGGTGTGCCACGAGTGGTCCACAGGTGTGCCATAGGAATTTGGGAGAAGGTCATTGATTAGTAGGGTCACTGGGGGATGTGAGGCCCCCACTGGCACATGGTGTGCCTTGTCAATTGCCAAAAAACTGATGGTGTGCCTTGACAATTTTCGTGCCTTTTCAGTGTGCCATGAGATGAAAAAGATTGAAAATCGCTGCTTTAGACAGTTGGGATAGGAATCCCGAAAATACAATATCCAATAATGGCATATGTCCAGATCTAATTAAAGCAAATTGTTGCATCAGGGCACAAAAGCCTACTGAGTGGGGAGGGGGACAATATGTCCCTCCCAGAAACATGCACAACTTATATATATATTTTTTAACCCAGGGCCAGCCTTACCTGCAGAATGAAATCAGCCACTTCAAGCAACAAGATTTGAGTTACATGAAAAAGGCAGCATACTGCCAATAGTGTCGCTTATTAAACTATTTTAATAGTTGCTATTTAAAATAAAACTGTCTGGGTCCTCTTTAGTTTTACTCCACACATGTTCAATTAGTTTAACTTATTCGTCAAGACTGTAAGTCGAAACGACTGTGAAACCATAAACATAAAATGCTTTTATAATGCAATCATAAAAGCATCATAAAAATCAATCAATTACATGTTCCGCTCCCCGTTTTTCATGTGCTTTGGCTGTTTATAAGCAAACGAAGCATCTTTCTGTATACAGCCCATATTTCTATCAGTTAGCACCAATTAGATCTTTTGTTCTTTGTTAGGATACTCCTACAGCAGCTTCTGAAGCCAGCAGTGTATATTCTCAAGTACAAAAGTCTGTGTGAGAGGCCTTCTCCAGCTAAAGTAGTCCTCTAGTCCTCAAACCGTGTGCTGTGGCACACCACAGGGGCACCACAGGATGTCTCTAGCATCCCCTTGGCTCTCCCAGATCCTGCCATCCTGGCCAATTGGGATGGTATGAGATCTTGGGGTAGTGTGGCACAGTGTCACCACAACAGGGTGCCATGGAAGAAGGATGTCATGACCAAGGTAAGTTTGGGAAGCACTGCTCTAGGCTGAGCTTATTGGACACAGATCATCTTCTACTGCATGAACTTGCCTAAACCCTTGTTCCTTGTCAGAGAATCCCAAGCCCTCCACCATTCAAATGTAAGCGATTACTGATCAAGGAGAAGGCTCTTTTTCGGTCTTGATTAATTGCAGATGGCAAGCCCTCCCAAGGAAGCTCACTGGGTGCCAGCTATGATATATTTTCAGCACCAAAGACTGATAAAAAAAACTTCTCCAGGCATTTAAGCATGCTTTATGATAGCATGTTTTAATATTGTTTTATAGCTTTGCTGTAGTTTAGTGTTTTTTATGGCTGCTCTGCTTTTTTTTTCTTTAATACTTTTGCATCTGTTTTTAAATTACATGCTCCCTAAGAGTCTTGTTTACTGAAAAGTGTCTAATATGTTTCTAAAATAAATAAATACAAAGAAAACTAGAAGATCAGGAGAAGGTTAAGCTAGAACCATTTACCTCATTATGCCAGCTCTCCATTGGCAGGAAGCACTTAATCATCTGACTCCGTAAATGTATGTTTTAAGCCATGCTATCCTAGATGTGTTGTGAACTAAGTTTTGCAGGGAGCCTCGCCATGCCATGCGAATGGCCCCTCCCCCTCTCCTTCGGAGCCATTCCATTTTGCTCTAGCGACCCGGAATGGCTCTGAAGGGGAGGGGGAGAGGCTGCTTGCACAGCACGATGAGGTTACCTGCAAAATGTAGTGCTTTGCACCCCCGCTAGCTATGCTACTGGAAGCAACCAACAAGCTCTGACCAACTAGCAAGACAAATACCTTCCCCTACTGCTGAAAAAAACCAGTCACATAACTTGTGCTCCTAAAGTTCCCCACCTTAGGGGAACATAAGAACATAACATAAGAACATAAGAACAGCCCCACTGGATCAGGCCATAGGCCCATCTAGTCCAGCTTTCTGTATCTCACAGTGGCCCACCAAATGCCCCAGGGTGCACACCAGATAACAAGAGACCTCATCTTGGCGCCCTCCCTTGCATCTGGCATTCTGACATAGCCCATTTCTAAAATCAGGTGGTTGCACATACACATCATGGCTTGTACCCCGTAATGGATTTTTCCTCCAGAAACTTGTCCAATCCCCTTTTAAAGGCATCCAGGCCGGATGCCATCATCACATCCTGTGGCAAGGAGTTCCACAGACCAACCACACGCTGAGTAAAGAAATATTTTCTTTTGTCTGTTCTAACTCTCCCAACACTCAATTTTAGTGGATGTCCCCTGGTCCTGGTATTATGTGAGTGTAAAGAGCATCTCCCTATCCACTCTGTCCATCCCCTGCATAATTTTTTATGTCTCAATCATGTCCCCACTCAGGCGTCTCTTTTCTAGGCTGAAGAGGCCCAAATGCCGTAGCCTTTCCTCATAAGGAAGGTGCCCCAGCCCAGTAATCATCTTAGTTGCTCTCTTTTGCACCTTTTCCATTTCCACTATGTCTTTTTTGAGATGCGGCGACCAGAACTGGACTCAATACTCCAGGTGTTTCCTTACCATCGATTTGTACAACAGCATTATAATATTAGGCGTTTTGTTCCCAATACCTTTTCTAATTATCCCAAGCATAGAATTGGTCTTCTTTACTGCCGCCTCACATTGTTGACACTTTCCTCGACCTGTCCACCACCACTCCAAGATCTCTCTCCTGATCTGTCACAGACAACTCAGAACTCATCAGCCTATATGTAAAGTTTTGATTTTTTGCCCCAATGTGCATGACCTTACACTTACTTATATTGAAGCGTATCTGCCATTTTGCTGCCCATTCTGCCAGTCTGGAGAGATCCTTCTGGAGCTCCTCACAATCACTTCCGGTCTTCACCACTCGGAAAAGTTTGGTGTCTTCTGCAAACTTAGCCACCTCACTGCTCACCCCTGTCTCCAGGTCATTTATGAAGAGGTTGAAAAGCACTGGTCCCAGGACAAATCCTTGGGGCACACCGCTTTTCACTTCTCTCCATTGTGAAAATTGCCCATTGACACCCACTCTCTGTTTCCTGCTCTTCAACCAGTTCTCAATCCATGAGAGGATCTGTCCTCTAATTCCCTGACTGTGGAGTTTTTTTAGTAGTCTTTGGTGGGGGACCATGTCGAACACCTTCTGAAAGTCCAAATATATAATGTCTATGGATTCTCCTGCATCCACATGCCTGTTGACCTTTTCAAAGAATTCTATAAGGTTCATGAAGCAAGGCTTACCCTTACAGAAGCCATGCAGATTCTCCCTCAACAAGGCCTGTTTGTCTATGTGTTTTGAGATTCTATCTTTGATGAGGCATTCCACCATCTTACCTGGTATAGGTGTTAGGCTGACCACCCTATAGTTTCCCGGGTCCCCCCTCTTTGCCTTTTTAAAGATAGGCGTGACATTTGCTATCCTCCAATCTTCTGGCACCGTGGCTGTTTGAGGGACAAGTTGCATATCTTAGTCAAGAGATCAGCAACTTAGCCAAGAGATCAGCAGCTTCATTCTTCAATTCCTTAATAACTCTTGGGTGGATGCCATCAGGGCCCGGTGACTTATTGATCTTTAATTTATCAATGAGGTCTGAAACATCTTCTCTTTTAACCTGTTGTAACTTGTAAACCTGTTGTAACTTGTAAGCTTGTAACTCTGTTTTGTGTCCTGAATCACCAGCCAAAGACCAGTGCTCTAATCTTTTTCTCATCTCTTCATTTTTCCCCCTATTTGGACATTTTAACACATGGAGAAAAACCATGGAATGAGCCATTACAGATACAGAATTACTGAAAGGTGGAGAGCAGATAGAAAAGAACTGCAAGAGCCATGTAAGATCAAGTGTGACTTGATTTTATTCACAAACATCAAACTATATTGTGGAGCTCTGGTTAACTGTGCAAAAATCTCTCTGAACCCTTTTGCCTTTCCCATCTAAGCCTCTTGGAGTTACAGTGATTTCTAAGAGACAAGGAGGATAGATGTTGAGCCTCATTTCCTGAGTCTTCAAAGCCAAAACAGCACCATCAGTTCTATAGTAACATAATCTAGGTTAGACAAAATAAGAAACAAAGTGTTCAGTTTGAATCAAGACTCACTATTATTATGTCCCAAAAGCAATTTCAAAAACCCATAAGCCCACTGCAAGCCAATGGTGCCTTTGCCTTTCGCCTGTTCTGACTATTTGTCAGAGCCCAGTGGGGTCTGATTTGAACGATGTGTTCATGCAGGTCAGTGATCCGATTCCAGAGCAGGCAGGCAAAGATCTAAAAGGCTCAAGGCAGATGATTGGGTCTTCAGGCATGCCAGAAGTCAGGTTCCTGAGCCAGCAGGACACATAAGTTGAATTGACTGAACACCATTATCTCCCCCTCTCCCCCAAGAAAAACTCTCATCAGTTCAGTCATCAACCAGAACTATGTCATTTGATTAAAGCCTTTCTGCTGGTCTGGCTTCTGTGTGACTGGCGATTCTTGCTAATGCCAGGAGTTATTAGATAGTTTTTGTGAGCAGTGTTTCCCAGACTGTAGGTCAGGACTCATCAGTGGGTCACAAGCTGATTTTTGGTGGGTTGCGAAAAGTTGATGAAAACAAACAACTTTGCAAGAAGCTTTCCCCAGTTTGTAGAAGAAAATTGTTAGCTGGAATACTAACCTGTAGTATGAGGTAATCATCATACCCTTAGATTAAAATAACACATTTTCCAATTTTCTCTAGAAATTGGCTTGCCGTAGATCATGTGTGAACCCAGTTTCAGCATTTTTGTCTGGCCTGGTAGTCCCTAACTGCACATCTTGCTCTCCAGTTCAGTCTTCCGGGTACCCTGGAATGACTGTAAAGGGGGAACAGTTTTTTGAACTCAATTTCTAGGGAGTCTAGCAAATGTCTACACACATACTGTACGCACTATAAACACTGTAAAGTCTCTAGCAGCCTTGGGAGCATGGGGCCCTGTTTATTAATAAATGAAATATTAGCTTCTTTCTAAATCTCTTTTTGTCTAGTGGGTTGCAATAGATTGTCATTTTAAAAAGTGAGCTCCTTTACTAAAAGGTTTGGGAGCCACTGCTTTAGAGGAACATGGACGTGAACTACCAGGATCCTTTCCTTAACGGTCAGTCTACTTACAGGGTAGCTTCTGAGATGGTTCTACCAAAGTTTAGAGTAACACCGGCAGAAAGCAAGAAAGCAGCAGTTTGGAGCTGAAGTCAACAACAGGCAAGGTTCTTTGCACTCTAGTATGGTACACAAAGACTCTCACAAAGAGAGTCTGGTCCAACAAGAAGCTGACGGAACATACCAAGATTCAGGTCTACAGAGCTTGCTTCCTGAGTACACTTCTGTACTGCAGCGAGTCATGGACTCTCCGCTCACAACAGGAGAGGAAACTGAACGCTTTCCACATGCGCTGCCTCTGATGCATTCTCGGCATCACCTGGCAGGACAAAGTTCCAAACAACACAGTCCTGGAACGTGCTGGAATCCCTAGCATGTATGCACTACTGAAACAGAGACGCCTGCGTTGGCTCGGTCATGTCGTGAGAATGGATGATGGCCGGATCCCAAAGGATCTCCTCTATGGAGAACTCGTGCAAGGAAAGCGCCCTACAGGTAGACCACAGCTGCGATACAAGGACATCTGCAAGAGGGATCTGAAGGCCTTAGGAGTGGACCTCAGCAGATGGGAAACCCTGGCCTCTGAGCGGCCCGCTTGGAGGCAGGCTGTGCAGCATGGCCTTTCCCAGTTTGAAGAGACACTTGGCCAACAGTCTGAGGCTAAGAGGCAAAGAAGGAAGGCCCATAGCCAGGGAGACAGGCCAGGGACAGACTGCACTTGCTCCCAGTGTGGAAGGGATTGTCACTCCCGAATCGGCCTTTTCAGCCACACTAGACGCTGTTCCAGAACCACCTTTCAGAGCGCGATACCATAGTCTTTCGAGACTGAAGGTTGCCAACTAGTATGGTACAGTGTTACTTGCTGGATCCAGGTGATGGCATCAGGATAAGTCAGGTCAGATACTAGCTCCCTCCCTCCCCACTCCCTCCCCCTGGAATGCCTCCTCCCTGCCCTCTCCCCACCTCCCCCCTCCCTAGAACATCCCCTCCCTACCCTCTCCCTGCCCTCCACCTGCCTCTCCCCTCCCCGGCCCGCCTTCTCCCCGCCTCACCCCATGCCCCCACTTACTTCTCCACTGCTCGGTGGTCCATGCAACCACCAAGTGATGGAGCTCCAGCAGCCACCTGGCGCTAGCCCAGCACCAGCCAGCGCTGGGCTAGCACCAGTGCTCAACCAGCGGTAGGGCCTGCAACCATGCCTTGCGGCTTGTTGGGTAAGTCTACCAGGCTCTCTCATTGACTCCCGCACCATAGCACACAGCACACACTCCATCAATATGGCTGCACAGAGTAAAATGGTGTGGGATAGGCCTGGTCTGCTAGCCATGCACATGGCCATGCTCCCTCCCTGGGGCTCCCATTGTGCCTGTTGGGGATTCGATCGAGTGTTACCAGTCTGGAGATGGATTCTAAGATGAAGGATTTATTTGTTTCAGAAGAGATGCAATTATTATTGTGACGTATGTAATTTTCGAGCTGCCAGAAATGAGGCACAGGTCTCACTTTAGATACGAGTTGTGGTGCAAATCATCCTTTCATTAGAAATGAAGAAACCACAGTGGGAAATTGCAGCCG